>NC_142110.1:60944386-61270386 GCF_056152115.1 Neolamprologus brichardi
TTCCTTTTCTTCTTCCTGTTCGCTCGCCGCTCCTTCATTTTCAACTTCAATTTCCTGCATCAAATCAACCTACTACATCCTGCCCACATTTTCAAAATAAAAGTATTTACTAATGACACAGGGGCTAGTAATGAACAGCAACTAAATTAAACTTAGAAATGTCAAGAAAGAAAAATATATAATCTACCATAAGTGCTTATTTAAGTAAATTTCCGGCTAATAACAGCGAATGTTATAATACCTTTATGTCGAACGTCGCATTGAAAGGAAATAACTGAAGCCAACTTGACTCTCGTCAGTGGGCTTTATTGTGCAACTAAACCAAACATCGCCCCCTGTTGGTACGAGCACTGTGTCATCCATTTGTTTACATACAGTATTATGGAAGCCACACATTGCGTGGGGCAAGAAAAGCAGTCACGTTACATAACATACTTTACTAACATTAAATAAATAATAACTTGACCCATAAAATAAATCAATGACTTTATTTAAAATGTTTTATCTCCTGCCTACGACCTCTCCAAACACTTGCTGGTGTCCTTTTACTGTGGTTCAGTAGAAAGCATATTTAGTGCAGCATATACCAGGTGCATGCCAGCTGCACTGAGGGTGACATTACGGCTTCTGCGAGAGCTATCGTGTCGGCATACAGAACCACCAAGACTCAGCTACCAGCACAGAAGCCGAAACTTCAAACATCAACGGCGCTACACATCAGTAAAGGCCCCTGCAGAAGTCATTAAAGTGTCTCATAAGGCTGTGCACTGCCATCACTCAGAAGATCCTGTGCAATATCACAAAGGAATGTGAAATGGATGTCCGTGTGTCTCTTGTAATTCATAATCGTCGGTATTTTGTCTGTATTTGAATTTATATTTTCTATTTAATTTATGTATAATATAAAAGCACTTACTTGATTATTATTATTATTATTTTTTTTAAATGTATTCAACTCAGGGAAATGCCTGACATTTTGCTGTACACCTGTAACATTACAACTAAAGTTATTCTATTCTATAGCTAAAAATAAAGGTTGATATTTCATGTTAATCACATTCACACTTGGAGCCACGTGAAATCATTAAAATGTGAGCAGGGCTTCTGGAAGACTCGTTTAGCCTGAATACATCAGAGGAGAAAACACAAAGATAACATTACACTTAAACATAAACTAATAAACTGTAACCTTCTTACACCCAATTTCAGAGAAGTTAAAATGTATGATATACCAGCCACCAGAAAAGACAAAATAGCTACATCACCAACACCTGGGCAAACTGGAACAATTATCACCGGACTCTCCCAAGTTCAGGTGAGTTCAACCACTGTTCCCCTGACATAATACAGACTTTATGATGTTCGGCTAATATATTTTCTTGTTAATATTAATCATGAGGGTAAACGGCCCTGTACACCACGGAGCGAGGTCAGCATCTCCACGATATCTTCAGCTCTCTGAGTTAACCCAGAGTTCCACAGCTGAAAAAGTCGGCAGCATCAAACGAATCTAATGGTCATCTACGAATAATTCACGGGTCATATCAATATGATTTTACAAAAAAAAATAAAAAATAAATAAATAAATAAAAATCACCCTTATTACTGCCAACTATTCCAGACACATGAAAATCTGCAGTATAAAGAACACAAAAATATAGCAGTCTAACTCAACACTGTAACAGAGATGAACCGTCAGTTTGTCACAGATCAAAGTGGAATGAAAGTGATTGGTTGAACAGATCTGTTATCTGCACAGCAGCAGATTAGAATAACATTTATACATTTAATAAATCACCAAATTAATACAACGAAACGATCAAACCTGTTCCGACAATTTGAGTTTGTATTCCCTCAGCTGCAGACTCGCTGCTGTTTAAATGTTTGAGAGCGAAGATTAGATATAAAGCAAACGTCAAACACAGACTCAGTCTACGTTCACATTTGATATGAGGCCAGGACGTATAATGGCTTTGTCTGTAAAATTGTTGTCTGACCTGCGTCGATCCAGCTGCTCAGAGTCCGTGGTTGCCATGGTTACTTCATAAGCAGCTGTAATTTGAACAGCTGGCACTGCGGAAACTTGATGGGTGTTTATGTTTTTCATTGCAAAAGAACTGTCCGAATGGTTATCTGAAGTTAACTCGGATAAATTATAGCTAAGGAGTATCACAGATAACGCCCACGTGAGTTATGTGACTGTACACCACTACACTGAAATAAATAGGCTATTACTGAAATACACGTGCTATATCATAAACTATGATATAAATAGGGAGGTCCTATTAACATGTTTAGTTTTAAAGGACACCTTTAGTCTCATTCATTAGCAGTATTAGTTTTCTTCTAACATCCAGA
The DNA here is from genome assembly GCF_056152115.1 of Neolamprologus brichardi. Lineage (NCBI taxonomy): Eukaryota > Metazoa > Chordata > Actinopteri > Cichliformes > Cichlidae > Neolamprologus > Neolamprologus brichardi. The sequence continues at coordinate 60,946,745 of NC_142110.1, forward strand.
AGTCTGCACGATGCGTTTCATAGTTTGTTACAAGCCTTTGACAGTTAAACATAACATGCCCGAAACAATAATAACAAAAAACAAAACAAACAAACAAACAAATTATATGTTGACCTCATTTATTTTTAGTTAAGTAAACTCTAAAAATTCTGACAACTGGTGCTTAGAATACAGTTGAATGACTATTTAAAAACTGATGATATGTATGTAATATTTCGGTCCAGGTTGCATCTTCATGATGAACACGCTGTTGCAAACTCTGCTCCTCTCGGTCGAAATGCGCCTTCTCTTTCCTCTTTGTATAAAAAGTCAGTTTAATCTCAAAATTCACTATTAAAAATTCCAAAACACACCAGATAAAGAAAAGCGAATGGTTCAGTCTAACACATGTGCCAGTGAACCATTAAACTTCAGCAAAACTGTGCAGTTATGAAATGTAACTTTAACCTCGGCCAAACCGATTTGCTCAGTTGTAAATAAAACAGCGAAGTAAACGTGACCCGACAGACAGAACCTGAGTGAATTAAGTCCAGCGTTTAACCACTGAGAGCTAAAACTCAGGTGAGGTTTCAAAGCTGTGTGTGATTGGACATCAGCCGCTGATAAAGTGGAGTGCTCTGTAAGGAAACAAGCTCCAGCAGCTCTGCGCTCGGGAAAAAAAAAATACTATATTTACTTATCTTGTGCAGAAAAATGCGCCGACATTGCGTTATATCGAGCACCGGCTGCCCAGACTATCACCAGGTAACGTGGGCGTGTTTCTAGATTTATTAGCAGGTGTTAAACAGCTGACAGGTGAGGAGGAGGATCCATGCAGGTAAACTGAGGGCCTGTTGAGCTGATCGCTGGTGTCGTGAGAAAAATGTCAGCTCGTTCTTTATGTTACAGAAGCTCAGAGACACAAGACCAGGCGGAAAGAGACGATCTTTCGGTGAAAATGAGAATCTGCGAATGCAACATCTGGAACACGGAGAGTGGAATATGTAAACAAACCGGTTAACCTAACCCCCTCCCCCCCAAAAAAACCCAAACTAATAAAAAAAATAAAAAAAAATAAAAAAAAGTGGTTTTGTGGTCATACTCGTTACACATTTTTTGCTCTAGATTGGTTGTGATGTTACCAAGACATGTTTTACTATCAAGACAAGATTTAAGAATTGGCAGTGATTATATCTTGTTCCCTGATATTTTGCATTACGAAACTCGCAATCGCAAAACATTGCGGAGTGAGTACTGTAGTAAAAAATAATCACACAATTGTACAGATAAGTGTCTACATTTTATTTCATGTATTAGAAACAACACTGATTTATTTGCTTTCTAAATCTTTGATTTTCAATTTCTTTCTCATCTTCCAGAACCGGTCTTGGCAGCCGGGGGTCAGTCCGCCAGGGTCTCCGCTCCTGGCCGCCACCCGGCACACAATGCACCCGACCCCTGTGGCGCCTCCTGCGGGTGGTGGGCCTGCGGGAGGATGGGCCCATGTCTCCTCTTCGGGCTGTGCCCGGCCGGGCCCCATGAACTAAGGCCCGGCCACCAGACGCTCGCCCTCGGGCACCCTCCCCGGGCCTGGCTCCAGGGCGGGGCCCCGGTAACCCTATCCCGGGCAGGGTAAACTGTTCCCTCGGTGTTCTTTTCATAAGGGTCTTCTGAATCGCTCTTTGTCTGGTCCCTCACCCAGGACCAATTTGCCATGGGAGGGGCTGCAGCTGCAGTAATGCAGACGCTGCACCGGTCCGTCGTGGTGAAGAGGGAGCTGAGTGTAAAAGCGAAGCTCTCAATTTACCGGTCGATCTACATCCCTACCCTCACCTATGGCCACGAGCTGTGGGTAGTGACCGAAAGAACGAGATCGCGGATACAAGCGGCGGAAATGAGCTTCATCCGAAGGGTGGCTGGCCTCTCCCTTAGAGATAGGGTGAGAGGTTCGGCCATCCGGGAGGGGCTCAGAGTAGAGCCGCTGCTGCTCCACATCGAAAGGAGCCAGCTGAGGTGTTTTGGGCATCTGACAAGGATGCCCCCTGGGCGCCTCCTGGGTGAGGTGTTCCAGGCATGTCCCACCGGGAGGAGGCCCCGCGGCAGACCCAGGACACGCTGGAGAGATTATATCTCTCGGCTGGCCTGGGAATTCCTTGGTGTTCCCCCGGATAAGCTGGAGGAGGTGGCTGGGGAGAGGGAGGTCTGGGCCTCTTTGCTTAGGCTGCTGCCCCCGCGACCCGGCCTCGGATGAAGATGGATCTTCCAGAACCGGAGAAGAGGAAATCCGCCGAGCGTCCACGGTTCCAAGCTCTACTCTTCGTGCTGCCCTCAGCCCAGTGAATGTAATTTTAGCTCACAAAAATTGTGACAAAACTTTTGAGCACTTTGCTAAGTTTCACTTGCATTACTCTCAGGCTGAGCGGAGACTGTCTGTGACGTTAACCATTAAAAACACCCCTAAAAGCAACTACCTGAAGAAAGATCTGAACAAGCTGCACAGCTCGGCACGAAAATCCCCAGGCAACAGCTTAAAGAAGTCTGCAGATCTGCAAGCAGCCTGTGGAAAGTCTCCTGGATTGACAGCCAACGCTAACGGTAAACATACAAAGACAACCCTGTTAGTTTTACAGTGTGCATGTTTTGGAGGAAGGTTCAGGGTTTCAGTAGTCATCATCATGGGCTCATCCGATTAGAATGAGAATAAGCAGTCAATCGTTTACAAGTTTTGTCATTTCATTGAATAATGGGTAAAGGAAGGAAAGACACACATGACTGCTATCTCTAAAACGGACATAGTAGGATTTAAGTAACTCAAAATGATACATGAACTCAGGAGACTCAAAGAGAAACTCACCTCAGCTGCCGCCCCATGTGGGAGTGAAGAAAGAGTGAGGGGTTGGTGAGTGCAGTCCTTATATAACGAGTGACAGGTGAGTGCAATTAAGGCCAAGCACCACACCCAATCAAAGGTGAGGAAAAGAAACAAGGTGCATCTGGTGAAGTGAATGTGCTAAAAGGTGAGCCTTTACAACAGCCGCCCCCATATTTCTACTGAGAAATATGTTCAAAGGATTAGAGGTGCTCTTTTTCACGAAGCAGGGGGCAGAGGAATCAGACATGCTACAGGTCTAATATAGGTTCAGGGGTCGACAACGCAGGCCAGACAGTTCAGGGGGCTGACCATGTAGCCAGCGGTGGTGGCAAAGCAGGTCCAAATGCCAACCGGGTGGGATGCAGCGGCAGGCCCAGACCTGCAGACCGTCGGGAAGATGTAAACAAACATTGGGCATGCGTGGAACTGCTCTGGGGTTGGAAGTCTGGGATTGGACCTTGGCGTGTCCATCCTTAGCGGGTTTTGACTGCTGCAGGGGATCCAAATGGTTCATGTCTAACTGGTGCAATAGGCGTAATAAGGTGGGTATGATCAGAGCCTATGAGCAGTAGTGGAGCTGCTTTGTTAATAAAGGTTAATGGGATACCTTGAAGATTCTTGTATCTCCGTTGAAGACAGGATACGGGGTAGGTGTGGTCTGAAAGTGCTAAGTGACTTGTAGCGAAGGCATTATTAATTGTTTAAGTTTTCTCTGGATGTGCGATGGGAGAAATCTGGAAACTTACAGAAGAACCTTGAATAATTTCAACTTCTTGATGGACAGTTCTGAGTGATAATTTTTCAGCTTTCCCAGTTAGGTGGAAATGCTGAGCTGCAGATGTCAGAAGCATGGTACGTTGGGAGCCATCATCAAGTACGGCATACGTTTCCAGGGTTCTTTTGCCATTACGCAGGAGCACTTTCACAACCTTTAATAGTACACTAGGGAGGGGATGAAATGAGACGTTATGGTCTTGGGTACTTACTCATTGTTCTTGATTTCAAGCTCATTAATTTGTTCTTTGGTAACATGCTCCAGATCACCTTGTTCTTCCTTCAGTTTATCCAGGCGGTACTGCAACTGCCTAATGGGAGACTCTGGGAAAGAGAGAAAGAAAACCAAAGCATGAAACCCATTTTGAAAATATGATATGTATAAAAAGCTTAAATGAAAATGCAAACAATCTTAGACAAAATATGGAGTGGTACTTTAATAAGAAGTTTTGCCATTTCTCACATAAGTCTAACAAAATGCAAACCATACATTCAACAGATAGTACCTCTTTGTTCAATGAGTGCAATCTTGCTGGCCAGCTCCCTCTCCAAACCATCTTGGTAGTCTCGCTCCTTGATCATTTGTCGCTGCACTTTCCTCAGCTGAAACTTCGGTGTGTTCATTACATCCTCCAGAGGGGAACTGCTGTGTGAATTAAGCAGATCAGAAAGGTAAAGATTTTCAACGAAATGATGACAACCTGTGGACTTTTATCATGTATATTATAAGATAATATAACACGAGGAAGTTTGGATTAACATAACCCATAAAACTGTCTTATATGTTTAAATGAATATTGTAACATAACCTGGAAATATTTAAGTGAAATCTGGTACCTGACTGAAGACGAAGCCACAGTTTCTATGTCCACAAATTTAATTCTAGTGGTTCGGTGGAAGAAAGGAGACTCCTCACACAGGAAGGAAGAGATGCTTGGCATGTTGGAGCCAGAGGTGGCTGCTGATTGCTCAAATATTTCTTCAGAGAAAGTCAAATCTGAGACAAAGCTTACACAATAAAGTTAAGCCAGTTAGTTTGTTTTGCTAAAGACTTCTTATTACAGTTTACCCCAGAGGGGAAAAACAAAAGTGACATATTTGTGACTTACGTTCTCTCAGATGGGCGTCAAGTTCCTCGCTCAAATAAACAACCATCACTCTCCATCACAAAGCCTTTAAAGAGAAAAATGAAAAACAAAGATTACGTTTTCTACCTTTGAAATTTCAGCTGTTAGGCTGATGCCATCTCTAATGTGGTCCCAACACAGAGAAGCGCTCTTGCTTGCATTAAATGTGCAGTCCCCTAAACAACAAAACACACACACACACACACACACACACACACACACACAAGCTCAGGTCAGTAATATATTTATTACCCATTATAATAAAAATGATATCAGTGAGGAAGTTTTACAGTGAGGCTCAGGAAGTAAAGCCAATCATCTTTTAACATGAAGGTCAGTTGCTCACATTACTGAAGCGTCCCAAACTAACACTGATCCACTAGAGTTAATGTGTGTTATCTAAATGAGTGAATTTGGTTTGTAGGCTAAAACACACCCTGTAACAGTAGAAAAGTGTTAAGTAGCAGTCCATGTACCAGGACACAATTTGGATCCCACCCAGCAGGAATGCAGGGTGTGTCCAAAGGTGCAAAAGATCTGTTATTTAACCTCCTAGGACCTGGCGTCCACATATGTGGACATCATATTTTGGGTTATTTACACCAAAATACTCAATTTTGCTCTACAAGAGCCAGATATCCACTTACAAGGACATTATACTGCTACTGTTCTATCGAAATTTTAAAGGAATATCCTTATGTGGCTCTCATTTTTCTTAGAAACAAAAGAATAGGTAAAAGAAAAATCTGGTAATTCTTTGTTTTTACATTCATCAGGTCCCAGTCAGCCCAAATATCAAAGAGAAATTAAAAATGCTGCATGCCGTGTGTTACGACTCGGCTCAAAAGCCGCAACATAAAAAAAAGGAGATGAATACCAGAGTATGGGTGAGAAGAGGTTTTATCTTAAAATTGAAAACTAGGTTGCTGGCTGCTGCCACCAAGGCAAAGACAAGTGAGCTCCCTGGGAAGCTTGCCTCAGGTATGCTTTTATCCACACCTGACTAGGTGTGGCCAATTAGCACCAGCTGAACACACTGAGCAGATTAGAGGCTGCAGAAGGACATAACACCTCCTCCCTTAAAAGGGTTCCTCTAGGACCCCTAAATTTATTAAAAGCCCCTCTGAAGCCTTCAGGTTCTTGACCCACAAACCTGGAATAAAAGTTAGAGCTAACAGAAGCACAGTGTTCACATTATAGTTGGCATCTCCAAGCATGGATGGGCATGAGGATTTGAAGTTGCCACACTGAACACACACAAAAAGTAACATGTGACCAACACAAAGGAGCACAACAGTCAAACCCAAAATGATTACCTGATCCGCTACAACACAAAACCAAAAGTAGCAACAAATAATCACAACTAGGTGATCTGTTGTCTCCACCACACAAACAGTCACATACAAGTGGCCCTATACCACAACAAGTTACTTTAATCCACAAAGTTCAGTAAATCAAGCACACTAGTGACCAACCACAAAATGGAGAGCTATGGCCACACAATGATCACATCAAGGGTGGCTCAGCACCCCACAGTGTTAGTGCCATCACCTGGCCAACAACACTCACAAGTGATCCAACAAAATAGCCATATTCCCCACAACACTAAAGGTCACAACACAAAACGCTCATCTCATGAGGATGTTATTAGCATCCAGCGACACAGACAGATGCGCACACATGGTGTACACACTATGCAAACTTAAAAATGGCCTACCTGCCTCACCATAGGACCATAATGGACTCAAACCTCTTTCCAAGTTTGGTACCACTGGTTTACTATGAGCAACTCCCTAAAACGCTAAAACACAATAAAACTTTACCCGTCTAGTCTTCAGTGGTGTACCGGGCTCGAGGCAACTTTAAACGCTAACTCAAGGGTAGGCAGCAGACCAGGGATATGATCTCCTACCAAACTCTGAAGCGTACCCCCACCCAGGGTAACCACCAAACACAACAAATTAAAACAACAAAGCAAAACAACAAACAAGTGCTTCGATGGAAGGGCAGCGCAGCCACCCAGCTGAAACACACTCACTAAAGGGACGTTGCTCAATCACAGTGAGCACCTTCACTCACCCACTTAAAAGTCAAACAAACTGGTATTCAATCTCCACTAAAATGTCCAAAGCTCCCGGATGAGCCCCCACTTATGTTACGACCCGGCTCAAAAGCCGCAACATAAAAAAAAGGAGATGAATACCAGAGTATGGGTGAGAAGAGGTTTTATCTTAAAATGGAAAACTAGGTTGGCTAAAATGGCTGCTGCCACCAAGGCAAAGACAAGTGAGCTCCCTGGGAAGCTTGCCTCAGGTGTGCTTTTATTCACACCTGACTAGGTGTGGCCAATTAGCAGTGTTGGGGAGTAACGGAATACATGTACCGCCGTTACGTATTTAAAATACAAAATATGAGTAACTGTATTCCGTTACAGTTACCGTTTAAAAAGGTGGTATTTAGAATACAGTTACTTTGTTGAAATAAATGGATTACACGGCGGTACTTCCCTGTTTCATATTGTCGCGGGTCAGGCCTGTTTGGGTTTTGTTTGACAGCTACGTTCTGTTGTTCCAGGTGGCAGCGTTACGGTTGCCATGGTTACAGGGTGACGCTCTCTCTCTGCGTGTTTCCTGGGTGAGAGAGGCCTTTTTGTTGTTGTTATGCTAAGCTAATAGGCAGAATGCTACCGGTATAGCTCTAAAGAATGTAGCATCATAGGCAGTGCAGTCCGTGCTGCAGGGAGAATGGACTGTCATACCCGTTATGTGTCTGTGAGCGAGGGAGGGAGAAAAAGGAAAAGTACGAGCTGTCATCGAGCAAAAATGGGAGCTGGAAGCATGTAAATATAATAATAACCACTGCAGCCAAGAAGAGAGCCTGACGAGCCCAGTTGTAAGTAAGCTATTAAGACTCGATTGTACACTGTGTTCGTGTTTTCCTCCAAAAACAATAAGTTCTGTTGGAGCAGCCTTTCAACGCCTCTCTCCGTCTCTCGCTAGCAAACTTGACCCAGACAACAAAGTAAAGCTAGTTTTCGGCTACGAGCCCGACACAGAACCCGCCGTATTAGCCAGAGGTCCCTTTACTACGGTTCGGAGCCGCGAACCTTCAGTAACAGTAATAAATCACAGCAATAGTACATTCATGTAGTTGTAAACAGCATGATAATATATTAAGTAATCCAAAGTATTCAGAATACGTTACTCTCATTGAGTAACGTAACGGAATACGTTACAGAATACATTTTGGGGCATGTATTCTGTATTCTGTAATGGAATACAGTTTAAAAGTAACCTTCCCAACACTGCCAATTAGCACCAGCTGAACACACTGAGCAGATTAGAGGCTGCAGAAGGACGTAACACAGTGGAAGAGTTTGGGTCTTAGGAGGTTAAGGGAGAGAAAACAATGTGTTTAAAGCAAAGAAGTTCCTACATTAACACTTTCTGATATACAAAGTGCTTTAGGCCTGATCAGACCATGAAATCCCCTTTAATCATATGTACTTCAGTCATTGGTTTGGAACAACATAAGCCTCAATAAGCTATGGCCTGTATTTGTATAGTGCTTTACTAGTCCCTGAGGACCCCAAAGCGCTTTACACATTCAGTCATTCACCCATTCACACACTGGTGATGGCAAGCTACATTGTAGCCACAGCCGCCCTGGGTCGCACTGACAGAGGCTGGCAATGCTGTGATTCACCAGCTGAAGCCTTTATTACATATAGCTTGTATTAATATCAGACTCATTCAAAAAGACACTCTTTTAAGAAGTCTCTCCAGAAAAAAAAACTCACTTTCTAGAAACTCTGCAATGGCTCTGAACCGATCCTCAGTGGCATAATTTAGACGCTCTTTTTATGCTCGATTCTGAAGCTGCAGGTTTTTTCTCTCTCTAAACAATATTGACTGAACCAGCAGCAAAAGAAGATCCAAACTACGCTTCACATAAACATCGTCATGAATTCCCTCTTACTTTTGCTGTTTTGCTTCCACCACGATAAAAATCTGACTTCATGCACAGCTCTCTCTCAGTACTATACTTCAAGAACAGTTTCCTGTCTAAACCGTTTTCTGCATTATTCGCTTGCTTGTTACGCATCAGTCTACCGTTGCTTGCAGCGCTGTCAGCCACTGTTTGTTTTCTTTTACTTACTTCCGAAAAGAAAGCCTAATTTCTGCTGTTCAACACTGAACAAATGTAAACTTTAAATTATGCAAAATTGCAAAACGCTTAGCTGTGTCTCTAATAAAAGCTCTGTAGCTTTGCTCTGCTTCCCTTCAGCAGCATCAGGTAATGTTCATTTGTTGATTAATTGTTTTCTTTCGGTTTTGATCTACTGCTGAATATTTTTATAAAATCGTTTTTCTGTTTTAGCCTCAGCTATGTTGACACAAAGGCATCTGCTGTGATGCTTACACATTAGATAAAGTCTCGAAAGTGTCAGCTTTCTTTTTATAGTTATAAAAATATGCAAATGTACTGATCTATGATCTGAATTATACTATTGACTGACTGTCTGAGGCTAACAGTTACACAATCATACCAAAACTCTGTCCTGATAGTTTCCACTTTCTCTTTTGTATCACACACACTGAGACAATATTTGGGATAAATAATCATGAAAACAATTTATTTATTCAGTTTAGAGGTTTACACATCATTATAATCACAGAGCCCGCTTCACTTGAATTGTCCACTTGATGGCGCAGTAGAGCAAATGAATCATCACAATGCTTCGAACCATGAGTCGACCAATTGGGTGGAAAGCTTCAGTTCATCATGAGGCTTCATCTCACCATCACTAATCAAGGGTCCAACTTCACATCTAACTTCATGAGAGAAGTCTATAGATTGCTGGGGATCAAAGGTATTAAGACAACTCCCTACCACCTTCCTTGACGTTCGAGTCTGACTACCTCACAAATGGTGGCAGCAGTGGCTCCAGGCCAGTAGGTAGCAGCAATGCAGAAAGGGGCCAGACCAAAAAAAGCACCAAGTGCCAATGGACTCTGCAAGTGAGGAGCCTCCAGTGCTCAATCAGCTAGAGGAAGCAGAGCAAGAGCAAGGTACTGAACTGCATAACCTTGCTGAACTTTCAAACCTCCTGCGTGGTTTTATGAGGCAACAAAATGACAGAGAGGCCCAATGGGAACTGGAGAAGCAGCGGCAGGAAGATCGCTGGCGGAAAATTCAGCACCAGTTCACTCAGCTCCAGCAGGAAGTGCAATCAGAACGTCGAGAGCACCAGCTGTTGTTGGAAGGTGCAACAGCGGATACAGAGACGCATTTGAGGCCTACTGTGGAGCATCCAGCAATGCCTCAGCTACAATCTAACGTCATGGAGGCCGCAACAGCAACTCAGTCTGCCTCCTTAACAAGACCACCAGCTTGGAAAGGGCCTAAAATGCAGCCTTATAACGAGGACGAAGACATTGAGCATTACCTAACAACTTTTGAGAGGATTGCAAGCGGGTGCCAGTGGCTACATCTTGCTCCACTTCTCACTGGTAAGGCACGAGCTGCTTTTGTAGCCATGGACATTGATGAGATTATGGACTACAGAAAGGTGAAGAAAGCTGTTCTCAAAAAGTTTGAAATATGTGCAGAGACGTACAGACTCAGATTTCGCTCCACTACGTTGGGCGATGGCGAGACACCTAAAGAGTTAAGGACACACTTGAAAGAACTGTACGATAAGTGGATAGTTCCAAAAGAAAAGTCCAAAGACGAAATTGGTGATGTCATTGTTTTAGAGCAGTTCCTGAGGGTTTTCAATCCTGAACTGTGCACGTGGATAAAGGAGCATAACCCAACCACATCTAAGCAAGCAGCAGAGCTGGCTGACGCTTTTCTTGCAGCCCGTCGGCCACTAAAGAACTATGCAAGTCCCAAACAATTAGCCCCAGTAATAGTGGGTAGGACGGAGAGTGGGAACAGTCAAAAATCTGAGAATGTGGTGGCCGATTGCCTTAATTGGGGGTGGGGGGGGGGGGGGGGGGGTGACAAAGTGGAGGAGCAGTTGTAATGCTCTCCATTTGTCCCATATGTGTTTACCTTTTTTGCACATTGTACACATTCTGTTTCTATGTATTTGCTATGATTTGCTATTTGTCAAGTAACATTGCTTCACTCACTATCCCGGGTTTGTTTGTGTAAGCGTTCTGTTGCCGGCAAATCAAACATTCTGCAAATTAAGACAAATACTAAGTTATGTTTCTTTATATTTTATTATGTTACAGATTAAGTCATTTGTTTATACTTACTTTGTTTGTCTTTTCAGTTGTCATAAGGGTCAGGTGAGGGGAAACGCCCGCCTGGCATTTCTTCATTTTAAAGTCCTGATGATGTCACATATGACATCAGCAGGTCAAACCAAGTGGAGGGGTTTCTCTTTCCATAGAGATGCTTCCTTTTGTTTGTGTTAAGGTTTAAAGGGATTTGTTGAATGTTTTTCCTTTCGTTAATACTGCCATTTAGTTGTGTAAATGTGCATGTTAGAAGTGTGTAGAGGTTTTGTGTTTTTCGATCATCTGGGTAGAGTTTTAGATCCCTCAGTTTGAGTGAGTGGTACTGGCTGGGCAATTGGAGGGAAATTGATGGCCCTATTTAAAGCCAGTCTCTCCCAGATGCAGGAGGGTAGGCATCCTAAAAGAAATCATTACTGATCAAGGGTCCAACTTTACATCTAACTTCATGAGAGAAGTCTATAGATTGCTGGGGATCAAAGGTATTAAGACAACTCCCTACCACCTTCCTTGACGTTTGAGTCTGACTACTTCACAGGCAGTAATGTAGAAGCTGGGTGCAAACAGGTGAGGAGTTTGTGACAGCAGTGTCCAAGATGAAAGGAGAGAGAGAATGATTTACTTTGGTACATTTTAATATATGTCTATTTTTAGTTTTGAAAAGGCAAGCACTGCTTGCCTTGGTTGTCCTGATGGATGCCCATTGAACCTTCATACTTCAGATTTTCAGAACATCTCTGAGTCATGCCACCAACAGAAATACTCGGATGATTGTTCAGAAGCTGGATATATTAGCGATAGGAAGTAGGAGCTAGTGGATTGATCCAAATATCAATACCAAAATGATATTGTATCAGATCGATACTAGCACAATAGGATCCATGCTTTAGTTTGTGTCTTTAAGTTCAACACACTGCTCCCACTCATCGGTGTTATAGTACTCATGTCTGTGCTTGTCTCACACAGGCACACTTTGCTCTACACATTCCTCCATGCCTAGGTGTCTTTAGCTGTCCTGCAGTCATGTGACTCAGTGGCACTGAGGAAGAGCGCACAGGCTGCAGTGAGAAAGCATTGTGTAGGAATACTTTACAACTGCAAACAGTGATGCATGTTGGAAGAAAAGTCTCTGCAGTGGCAACAACCTCTACCATATAAAAAGACATGACAGAGTATTAAAAAAAAAGAAAAAAGCTTTGTCCCAGACCCACAGGCCAAAGCACACAGAGGTAAAGAACATCCAGGGAGCTCTTATAGGAATGAAAGTGACGTTTGAGACAAAGGTCACCTCTTCAGCCTTACTTAACATTTATCAGACTGATTACCTGTGAACCGTGATTACATGTCTATTCAGGCAAAATAATATAATTAGCCACTGAATTAGGTTAAACAAATTATTTTATTATTTTCTTTACCTCTAAATTAACTAAGAAAAATGTCTGAAAGAGTAACCTTTTTGTGTTGACTGTCAAGTCTGTTTTATCAGAAGCTGACCCAAAGTGCTTTAAAGACAGACACATTTATATTTACATTTGAAAATTAGTTTTAAAATACGTGAAACGCTGAAAGGTGTGTTTTCTTTCATTAACCTATGCTGACAAGTGCTAACATTTCTTATATTAAAGTGTGTTCCGAATTTGCACATTCATGATGATTCATCTCATAAATCATGACACGCTGCTCAAGTTGCCTTTACAAGTTAAAAAGTATTGGTATCAGATGATCTACAGTACTTTTCTACACTACCTGTTTTTAGGGTCCTAAAAACCCACAATAGTACCATCACCATGTGCAGCAAGGTAATGTGGCATGTGGCAGTAAGTACTATCGCATTCATATCATTTTGAGCTCAAGCAGCTTCGTGCATTCAATCACTTAACCCTGTAAGACCCAACCCATCAAAAAATAGCTGAAAAAATTCCGATTTTTTGGAACTGAGATGTTTATTATCCTTTATTTAAAAAATCCACAAACTTTTTTTTTTTTGCTATATCATGTTGTTTGTTATATTTTAATTATATATTTTTTGATGCAGTGGATGTTTCTGGCAACTTTTTGTTAACAACAATGTCAATTTTAGACAAAGAAATTGTCTGTAACATTTTGAAATTATGGCAAGTATTGTTCATGTTGATGAAAGAGGTCTCACAAACTCATGTGTTAAAGATGATACATAGGGCATTATAGGGTTACAGTAAAATCAAAGTTAACTTTCAAGTCTCAGTGCTTAGGCCATAACCGTACACACATTTCTCTTCTTTGGCTTCCTGTGTGTTGTTTTTTTCCTTATTGTCTATTTGCCTCGAGAGTTGAAGATGCATTTTACTGAGAAGCACGACAAACCCAATTAAAAGTCCTTATGAAACATGTAGCCAATCTTATTAAAGGATTGGTGCTTTGAGCCAGGCACGTGCAGAGGGGGGGGGGGCTAGAGGGGCTTGAGCACCCGCCCCTTTCCTGATGGGTGCCTAAAGTGCCCTTTTGTTGAGGCAACTTTTTAATTTTTTTTTTTTTTTTTTTTTAATGTGTGTGTGCGTGCGGAGTCCTGTCTGTGCCCCTCAACAATAATATTTAACTATTAATCACAGTTTTGCTAAATAAAAGGATCTGGCTTGCATCTGTCACATGATCACATTTAACCAATGATCGCCCTTGACGGCAGAACGCGCTGGTTACGAGCCGGGAACGAGCTCACAAAGAGCACGCGCATTTTTTGCGGTCCAGAGCTGTAGGAGAAACACAAGTTAACTCAGAGACACAGACTGATGCGACAAAACCAGTAAGTAGGTGTACAGCGTACACTGTAGTGTATAGCACACAGGAGTATTAGCTTATTACGTACACGTTGGTAAGCTGTCTTGTTGCAACTGACGAACTGAAACAAACGAGCGTGCTGTGTGTGCAACAGCGTGACAAACATTACCTGTCCTTTTATTAACTGCACAAGTAGTGCTGGTCATAGCTGCTGGCTACCTGTGTAAGGCTGTCATGGGTCTGTAGCTCTGTCCACCGTTTTAGGGAACATATTTAGTTTTAAAGTAAGTTTCCGGGCTTTTCCTGCCTTTCTGGAGGGATTAAATTTCACTAAAAAACGGTCTAATATGCATGTCCACATAATTATGCATTATTATAATTATAATATATTAAAAAGCACATGCTGTATTTTAAAGAACATACATTAAGAAGCAGATTATATTAGATTTATATTTTAAATAAGACAAAATTTGGATTTTACAGCAGTAAAATTATTGTATCTCTACAGTTTAAAAATGTAATAAGCTTTACCCCTGCACAGAGTGGATAGTGAAACAAATGGAATCATCATAAATACATTATTTCATATTTATTACTTCCCCCTCCTCATTGCTTTATTATTGTAGCTCTAGTAATAAATAATAATGTAAGGATTCTGGATCAGCACCGTGATGCCCATAGTATATACAGTATTCTGAAGAAGGTCTAAAATGTCACTGTGTGTTCGTGCATGTGTGTGTTTTATTTAGATGGATTTTTAAAAAAAATATATTACTCATGATATAACAATGTCCAGACATGCCTGGTAAGGACATGAGGAGGAAACAGTAGGAGCTGTGTGAGGCTACTAAAGGCAGTGCTATAACATTTTTCTGTCATCATTTTATTATAGATTAAGTGCAAGAGTTGTTAGGTGTGGATAATTAGATCATAGTTTTTTGCAATAGCAAGTTGTGGTTTGTTCTCACATAGACAGCAAGTGGAGAGTGATATATGAAATGATGGGATGGAAGGAAGAAGAGAAGCAAAGAGTGATTCACAGGCAGAGCCTAAATTATTTCTCACAGTTTTTTGTTGCCTTATGGTTCCAAGCGCTGTCACCAATCTTTGCATTTTGTTATTATCTCATGACACTTGTTTAATCAGCTACCATCTCTCCTATGGACTTTTTAATGTCTACAGTCTCAGATCAACACAGCCCTGCCCTTCCCATATTAGATTCTTGATGAATGTGTGTTGTTGTTATTCAGCCTTGCTCAATGTGCCCCTTTTTAACTTTGAGCACCCGCCCCTTTAAACCTCTCTACACGGCCCTGCTTTGAGCTGTGGAACAAAAACCGAGACACTCACAGAAGATTAACTTCTTTTGATATTATTAATGATTTGTGACAAATAGAGATTTGACATCAGAAAGTCTAATGTCTGATTCAATGAAATGTCTCGTCGAACGAATACTCTTGTAGGAGGAGATCAAATTTGATTTTTCCCTCTTGTTTGAACGAGTGCACAATTAGCTGAAATGTAGAGCGAGCAAAATGCAGTGACAGGCTGTGATCTGAGAAAACGAAGCCAGAGCCACCACCAAAGCTGATATGGTTTTCATATATTATTATCTGCATAATAAGTTTTTTTTCCAAGAAGAGTTGACTTTACAAATGATAACACACCTCTGATGGTGTGAGTACCTCTTTCCATCAGCCAACCTAATATCATACTTTTACTCTCATTACCATCATCACAGGAATACAGGGAGCAATTTACCTGTGGAGATGTGGTAATGCTGAATGAAAATGGGCCAAGCAGGAGCTGAAATGATGTCTCTAATTATGTAGCAACTCTCCCACTGCTCCCATGCTGCTTCTCAAGCCTCCAGTGCCCAGACTTCATTTCAATATTTGCGTCTCATCAGACAAAGATAAAGGGGAACAGCATTTCAAGGTTAGAGGTCCTCCTCCAGCCTTCAAATACCGCTTTGGCAGAGAATGATGAGTATCCCCATGTAGCATCATGCACACAAACAAACAACAGCAATCGCAGTATTGCAGAAAGGTGACACTGTGTTAATTATCTGCCTAAGCAAGCACTGTTAGCTCCTTTTCCTATTTGCTAACACTGACTAAGGCTTCAATCAGCAGCTTGATTCTTATTTACTTCTGGTTTGCACAAGTTTTTATTATGGCAGCCGTCTCAGCTCTTTAGGTGTGATGAGAAAAAGCAGCGAGCAGCTCCTTTGCTCGCTTACTGATGTCAGCGACATGCTTGAAAAAGTATAGGACAGGGATATGTTTACTACCTCTTCTCTTAGGAAACAAGCTTTATTTATTTATTTATTTTTACCAGCATTTCAGAACTTTCTGTCACGATTTGTAGAGCCAAATCGTGTGGAAAGAGTCAGGAGTGGACCCAAATGCAGGCAAAGGTGGATGATCACAAAAGGTGAGCCTTTACTGAACTGAGCTGAACAAAGCTACAAACAGAGAAAACTTACCAAAACCTAAACTGGGAAAACTAAGAATGAAGTAACGCGAACCTGAAACTACAACTAGCAAATCTGAAAACGTGAGGGGACTGAGAGCAGTGGTAACACAGGGGATGACGTGACTGGCTTAGTCAGTCTCGGTCGTTGTGTCCTTGGGCAAGACACTTCACCCGTTGCCTACTGGTGGTGGTCAGAGGGCCCGGTGGCGCCAGTGTCCGGCAGCCTCGCCTGTGTCAGTGCGCCCCAGGGTGGCTTTAATTTTAATTATATAGAGGCAGGGCACAGTTATCTGTGTCAGCTGGTTAGGGAATGAGGGCAAAAAGAACAGAACTAAACAGAGGATGCATAACATACTGTGGGAGATAAAAGTTAAAGGCATATAAACACATCAGGTGAGAAACGAGCAGAGTGAGAAACCCTCAGTGAGAGGGCAAGTCCCTCAGCAGCTCAGGCCTATTGGTGCGTGGAAACTGGAAAGTCCAAGTTCCCAGTCAGAGATGTTATGTGGAACACCCAATCAACTCAGATTTCCCAACTGGAAAGTCGAAACAGATCAACAAACCTTGAGATAGCAAACCAAGATGGTGGCACTGAACATATCTGGTGGTAAAACTGTAAACTTTTAATCTATACTGTCACTCTTGTGTACTTTTTTTCTCATTAAGTAAGCCATTTTTTTTTTTTTAAACTGCGTGTTTTACACACACACTTGTGGATACACTGTAAGTCAGCCTTGTTGAAAACAGAGTTGAGGTGGAATCAGGGGTTATAGAGGGGGAATGAGCAGGGTTAATGGTGAGTTATTGCCTGTGCTGATAATGTACAGACTGCTGCTGTGTCACATCAGCAATTTATTCTAAAGTAAAATCAAAGGAAAACATAAATAAATATGCAAGAGGAGGGAGGGCTTGCCTGAACAGTTTTTTGGGGATTTTCACTGTAGCCTGCTGCAGTGCTGCAGAGTCTGTCACTCTGTACAGTTCTACTTACAACCTCACCACGCTGTGGATATCTTCTACTCTGAAAGCTCCGTGGAAATCTGGGACAATTGAATATGAGACTGTTTGACCACAGACAACACCCCCACCCCCGCACCCCTGCATTTTTTCTCAACTTAAAAGTACATCTGAACTTGTGGACTAAAATCTAAATAAGACTTCCTTATCTAAGGTTAGCATACTGGAACATCTCCTCTAATGAGGTTAATCAGTAACAATACTGGGTATTGTACTCCTAACATTAAGGGAAACAGTTTAGCAGTAAAAGAAAATTGTTCTTAATTTGAAATTGTAAAAAATAAATGATCAGGCCTTCAAAGCACAATATTCTTTTTTAAAAAAAAAATGAAATAAATAAAGCTGATTTTTTTTTTTTTTTTTTTTTTACTGACTGACTTTTGAATTTTTGTTTTTGTTTTTGTTTTCCTTTCTTGGACTGTTGAAGATATAATGTTCCTGGAAACCTCCTTCTGGAATGTGCTTCAATGTAGATTGGACCTTCTACGCTAGGAAGCGTGTTGACTGGTTTATGCTGGTAATGATGTGAACCATGGGTCCGATTCCAAAAACAGCTGGAAGGTGTCTCAAATGTTAGGAAAAACACAATGCAATGATTTGCAGATCTCATAACCCCATATTTAATTCACAAGAGAATGTAGAAAACAGATTAAATATTTAAAGTGAGAAAATGCAGCTGAAGGAAAAAAACAGCATCGATGTTTCACACTTTGTATCCCCTGTTTAACAACAGTGTAGGAAGTGAGGACAGCAGCTGCTGCACTTCGGGGGAGTCTGATGGAGGATTTTAGTTTCTCAGCAGTTCTGGCTCTTTTTGGTTGTATTTTTTATTTCAATGCAGGCAGGGCGACCCATGTCCTTTGTGCTCAGAGATTTATCTAAATTATATTGTTGGAATATTTAGATGATACTATGTACTGTAGATGATGAAATCTAGAAAGTCTTTGCAATTTTACTTCAAGGACAAAACATTATCCTGAGCGCCTCCAAACAATAAGAGAACAAAAAAATGAGATGAATGCATACACCCTGTCACAGCTGAGGAGCGGTCGTGTGGTGTATTGAGAAAAGGATCCAAAATGCAGACACTGGCTAGGGTGCGAGTGAGTGTTTATTTACAGAAGTGACAAAAACAGGACGAGCAGAGCGGGGAGTTAACAAACCTAAACCGGGGAAAACTAAAGAACTAACCAGAAACCAAACACTCACGGGAGGAGGGGAAAAATGCACAGAGAAGGATGGCAGAGAGACACAGAATGAACACCGGGTTACACAGAGTAGTGAAGACTGACACAGAGTAACACAGACAACGCGACAGAGAGCACAGGAAAACACAGGGCTTAAATACACGGGGAGTAATCAGGGAATGGGCCACAGGAGGGAGACACAGCTGGGAGAAATTAGGCTAACGAGACAGGGGAGAGGTAACCTGAGCACACTCACATAAGACACAGACCTTCACAATAAAACAGGAAACTCGGACACAGGGAACCAGACAAGACGCTGAACTGAACAGACAGATTCACAAACAGACGGGGTGACACCATAGACAGACAGAGATACAGACGCAGACTCAGAGGCAGACCGAAGAGAACTCAAACAATAATAATCATCATAATAATAAACTAGAAAATGATAATAATAAACTTAAAGCGCTGGGTCACCGACCCAGGACCATGACAAACCCTTCATGCTGCATGATTAAAATCTTTGTTTTCTTTGTCTACAAACAATTGCAAAAGCTTCTGAAGTTTCTGAAAACTGTAAACCGCAAATTAGCTTTTTAAAAGCTTCATTTACAGAGACCAAAAAATCTGTTTAGTTGTGGATGAAAAATGCAGAGAAAAAAGCTATTTATTTCTATTTTTTCATTCACTTTAAATTATATAGCACTAGATCGTAACAGCAGTAGCTTTGAGGCACTTATGTTTACTAAAACAGCTGTGCACATGTGTCTAAAAAACAAAAGACGAATTTCCTTTGCTTATTTGTATGATTTAACCATTAAAATCGGTGGCAATCGGTGTACTCTGTTCTGTTTATTTTATCTATTTCCATCTATTATTATTTCATCTCTGAAAGACAGAGAGAGGAGGACAGAGATTACTTTCTGTTTGACTTTGAAGGTTAGTTTTCTTTTACTGTCGTGGACTTGAGGCGAAGAGAGACATCAGACTAGAACAGGTCAAGCTTCGATAGCTTGTGGGACTCTGGAGGCAGATGACAGCTGATGAGAAGCTAGCTAAGTGGAATGCTAAAGCAAAAGCTTGGTGAGAACATGCAGCAAGACTTTTTGTCAGTCTTAAAACTACAGGGTGGGCCATTTATATGGATACACTGTAATAACATGGGAATGGTTGGTGATATTAAAGTCCTGTTTGTGGCACATTAGTATATGTGAGGGGGCAAACTCCTCAAGATGGGTGGTGACCATGGTGGCCATTTAGAAGTCGGCCATCTTGGATACAACTTTTGTTTTTTCAATAGGAAGAGGGCCATGTGACACATCAAACTTATTGGTAATGTCACAAGAAAAACAATGGTGTGCTTGGTTTCAACGTAACTTTATTCTTTCATGAGTTATTTACAAGTTTCTGACCACTTATAAAATGTGTTCAATGTGCTGCCCATTGTGTTGGATTGTCAATGCAACCCTCTTCTCCAACTCTTCACACACTGATAGCAACACCGCAGGAGAAATGCCAGCACAGGCATCCAGTATCCGTAGTTTTAGGTGCTGCACATCTCGTATCTTCACACCATAGACAATTGCCTTCAGATGACCCCAAAGATAAAAGTCTAAGGGGGTCAGATCGGGAGACCTACGGATACTGGATGCTTATATATTCCAAATATAGAATTTGAAAAATAACAAACCTAAAAAGAAACACTAGGTACGAGATACATGAGTACCTATGATACGGTGATACTTTTGGTAAACAACCATTTGACTAACATGTCTGTCTCACCTGCTCTTGTTCCATCTCTGTTCTGTCCTCGTTCTCCTCTCTCTCTCTCTCTGTGCTGACAATCAAGCCAAACACCAACATCATCAAATATATAGTTGAAAACAGATATTTACATACTCTTCGGATAAAAACAGATACACTTTTTTAAGTGTAACATCAAATCAGACTAAATGTTTATTTTTTTAGGTTGATAAATATAAAAAACATACTTGTTAAATTTAAATGGTAAATGGTAAATGGCCTGCATTTGTATAGCGCTTTGCTCAGTCCCTAAGGACCCCAAAGCGCTTTACACTACATCCAGTCATTCACCCATTCACACACATTTAAGAGTAAAGAGAGAAACTGTCTGCATTTCTTAATTGTAAATGGCACCAAATTGTATTCAAAATTGAGCCACACTTATGGAGCTCCACAATTCTTTTCCTGGTGTTTTGGTTGACATCTCTTGATTTTCCCATGTCAAAGAAACAGGCTCTGTGTTTTGCCTCATATGCATCCACAGCTGTGCCACCAATTTACTCACATGGACTCTACTAACCTATCAGAAGCTTCTTCAGCTTAGAAATGAATCGTCTGCAGTTTTCTTATTAATTAACAATAAACTTAGTGTATATGTACTCCTAAATTTGATGAAAGTGATAAAAACAGACAGCTCTGTCTCTCTTTATTCTGACATTTAACTAATTCAAAAGATATTTCAATATTTATTTATCCAAAACAAAACAAGTTTACTCTAAATTGATGTTGTACAGTAAAAAATGTTATTGTGTTTTCCATAAAGTGTATGTAAGTATCTGGTTTAAACTGTGAATATACTGCTATGTATAGAAATTCCTTGCATTACTGAAACCGATTTATTTAGCCGTGGAGGGTAACAACTGAAAATATGAAATAAACACACATGTAAGCTAAGACTCTGTAAAGAAACAGAATTGTTGTTGTTCGGCTTTTCATTTGTTGATTCACTTGAAGCGAGTGTAACGTAATATGGGTCAAGTGATCAGTTTGATATCAATCTTTCGTGATTCACCGTCATATTTACATTATTTGTACAGTACGAATGATTTGCTTTGGTACCTGGTCAAACTTCAGTTCTCCTCTGTCTGCCTCGCTGCGTTTCTCCAACAGCGCACTCGCAAGCAGCAGCTGCCCCGCCCCCTCGCTCAGTCGCTTAGTGTCTGAGCTCGGATCATACCAATATTAGGGGGGATTTACGCACAGTCGTAAATTCCCACAGTGTGCACTATGTGTTTCGAATATTGTGTGTAGTTTTTGTTTTATACAGTTGTCAGCAAGGCATCTAACTATGAAAAAAATTACACTCCAAAAGACCCCGGGCTTCTGAAAAAACAACCCGGGCTTAAGCCCAGTAACCCAACCCCCCGCTCCGCCACTGCATGTAGCATTACATAAAAATCTTTTATATCTAATAGATTTGTGCACTTGGAACAAATCAAGAGAGAGAAATCTCAAAAGACAGTAGGTCAATAAGGATGACAACAAAAACACCACAAAACGAGTGGATGAAAATCCTTAGGTTGCACAAAACAAAACATTAAAATTTTCCTGTTTAAAATTTTCCAAATTGAGTGTTCAGAAGGGATTTTACATAAAATGTGTATTTTTACACATTTTTACAGGTTACATTTATTAAGATATTAAATTTACTTTAAAAAAGTAAAAAAAAAAGTATGTTTATGTAGCACATGTAAACACAGACTTCAACCAAAGTACTGCACAGCAAATAAATCTATAAACAAAAACAAAAAAATATTAATTACACAATAATAAAACAATATAACAACTAAAAGATACAAATAAAGTTTTAATATAAAAGAAATAATCAAAAAATATATAAATAAATAAATAAATAATGAGAGCAATACAATGCAGAAATCATCTTGAAATTAGCTATATTTGTTTTTACAACAACAATGTCCATGCTGCTTATCTGAGTGTAAACATTTACATTGTTTGCTCTTATAAGGGCAGTTTGTCCTTTTTGGCCTTGTTCGAACTATAAATGGTTCAAACAACCATCCTGAATGTCTTGATGCGCTCAATCATCCAAGTAAATCCCCAAAAGTTGATTCTGTTCGTCTGGACGTTTTCAGTTTGAGAAACGTTTCGTCAGTCATCCAAGTGACTTCTTCAGTCTCACCTGACTGCAGGTTTCCCCAACCTTATAAACAGTACCTTTGCACAATTACTGAAACAAGCACCACTGAATGAACAATGGCCTGTGAGGTCAGTGCTCAGTGGCGAAAATACTTAATCTACACCAAGTTTGTGTGGTTTACTGAAGATACATAAACAGGGTTTACCTTTAAGACCAATTGTCTGTATGATCAACTAGGTCACCTATAACATCTCAAAGTTTCTGGTTTTGTTCCTCAACCCGTTGAGGCCACCTGGCCAGACCCCCCGATCTGCTCTGTCTCTGATGCCGATCTCATCACAGCCATCTGCCTGCTGGCAGACCTGCTGAACTGAGTTGCCAGCATTGGCATCTCTCCCTGGACAGTGGGACAGTGGGTGGGTGGTGGGGCACTGCATGATATTGGGTTTTGGACCTAGTGTTTTCAGTTTTGGACTTTCAGTTTCTGTTTGATATTCTCTGTTTGACCTGGTTTGTTATAGTTTTTCTGTTTTGAGTGTATCTAATATTATATTTTAGCTTAGGCTGTGTTCTCATTCGTATTTGGTATTTCTGGTTTTTCCTTAGAGTGATAATTTATGTGTCTGTGCTTAATATCATGATTTGCTGGGTTATATTCTTGACATTTGTTGGTTTGTATTAATGCCCTTATTTCATTTATCGACCTTTCCCTGTGCTCTCCATTCCTTGCCAAGTCATCTTCCCCATTTGTGATTCTATCTTTTGTTACTTCCTGTTTTATTTTATTAGTCTTTCTCTTGTGTTGTTCAGTTTTGTGTCCCTCTGCCTTTTTCCCTGATTTTGTTCGGCTGTGTCCCCCGGTGTGTTCCATCTCCCTGATTACCACATGTCTGTATTTAAGCCCTCAGTTTCCCTTTGTTGCATAATACTGTTTGTATTGTTGTCTGCCAGTGTAGCTTCTTTGTACATTCTCATTTGTTGTTGTCTGGGTTTGCAGGCTCACCGTTAAATAAAGATTCGTATTCATTTATTTGAATGGAGTCTGCATTTTGGGTTCAAACTCCACACACATAATGGACTGGTTCTTATAGCTACAACGCTTTTCTACTCTTCCTGAGCAATCAAAGCACTTTATACAACTTGCATCATTCACCTATTCACATCGATTTATACAAGCACTTTTTTCTATGCTTCTCATTGTGACAATAATATAAACACCTTGAGGCAACTGTTGTTGTGATTTGGTCATATATAAATAGAACTGACTAGAGTATCTATTTGAATTTAATACAGAATGCCAGAGAGCCTCGCTTCATTAGACTCATGTATATATGAGCATCAGCTCACACTTGAGTGAGCTGGTGCCTGCCTGACTGTTGTTTTCAACCAGACATTTCCACCTAGGTCAATAGAAAACTGTTCATTTGAACAAGAAGCTAACATATTCATGTGACAAACATTAAGTTAATAATTTACTAGTTTGGAAATGGGTGCTTAATATTAACGTTCAGTGTGTAAATTAGCAAATGTGAGATGTAGCTGGTACAGACTGAACCTGTCATTAAGGTGTGGCTATATAAATATGTGTACAACTCTGTGTATATATGTTTATGGACAGGCATGCAATGTAGTGACAAGGATTGACAAGAACTAATATTGCATATGAGAAAGATTGCACATAGAAACTACCATGGTGTATTGTACGCTGCAGGTAAGGAAGGAAAGTAGCCTTGCAGGTAAGGAAAGACCTGAATCTCTCATGGTTGGGGGTTGGGGGAGGGTGTGTTTGCACAACAAAAGCAGGAGAACAATGGAGCTGAAGGCCTGTGAAAATCTCAGCGGGGTTCCAAGAGGTGTTAGGGTCAGGGGAATTTACGCAAATTTGCGCAGGGCTAGTAAATCTAGTAGTAGGGACTTGCACCAGGGAAAAAAGACTCAGTAATTCTAGTGTTAAACTCCAGTAATTAGACAATGTCCTCACTCTTTTAAACCGAACACAATCAAATGTCAGTGCATGCGTTGGTGCATGATGAACTGTTTCTGTAAATGTGCAATTAGCAGTCGGACATTTGCAGTCCTGTAACTATGAGACAGTCTTATATTATTAGCCTACACAGTGTCCCTTTCAGACAGTACACCTATATCCATAAAATGAGTCACAGATGCATCAAAGTTAGATGAGCAACACAAAGGGAAACCTGGACGGGAGACAGAATCACGTTTTCCACTCGCCAGCAGTGCTGCAGGTAATTCAGTCTGTTGCAGGAAGATTTGTGATGAACAGATGGCTTGAACAGCAAATATGTTCCAGTCCTTAAAACATTTTTTTTCTTTGATCTAATCAGCTGTTCCTTAACAAATTACTAGTTTGAAACAATCTTGAATCTTGAATGTAATTTCCTTGTAGTTAAGTACAGTAGTTTTGATTTAATTCACCATTAAACCCCAGAAATATATTGAAATGTCAATGCTATTTCTAGTTTAAAGCAACTGTTAAATACGTGATTATAACAACTTAAACCAGGTTATGGTAAGATTTAAGAATTTAAGGTGCACCCTCTTTAAGTAAATATTCAAATCTGAAGGATTTAAATGATTATTAAATTGAGATCCTGGATATTTGTTTTACAAAAATAAAATGAATCCATAAATCCTCAAAAGACATTTTTTCCGCGATTAAAAAAATCGTAGCGAGATATATACTTGCAAACAAGAGAAATGGTTCATGTCACTGATTTCAGTTTGTTAGTTTTACTGCTCAGATTTGGGAGAACATGCATTTGAAACATATTTGGAAAGTTTTGAACATGTGCAAACATCTGAGCTATTATAGACCAATGGTTTGTAATTTTAAGGGAATGCATTGCTGGTGTGAATACGTGACACATTTGGTACTACTAACAGAGAAAAGATATCAGACGGAACAGTTACGTCCTCCTCTGGACCAAAGGAAGACAGACAGGTAAATCATAACCATATGCGTGTTGTGTCTGAAAAGCATTAACGGGGAAGCTGAAAAAAAATATCTGAGAGTAATAAAGAATGTCTTTACATAAATGATTTCCGCCAAAAGCGGGAGAAATTGCACATTTTCCCAGAGAAAATCTAAAAGAACGAAGGATTACGAAGGATGTTTCTGACGCACAGGTTTCCCTTCTTTCCGAATCTACATCGTATAGTCCGAGTGCTACGGAAGAGGACTGGGGCGACCGGAGAGAGGAACAAATGTGAGCGTTTTTTGGATTTTGTTTTTCTTCCAGAATTCAGAAAAACAAACAAACTCAAATGCAGAATTTTTTCTTAGAATTCTGGAAAAAAGAATCCAAAAGACCTCCCAGTGGTCTTTATCCTCCTCTGCAGAGTGTAATACTCGCTTTGATTTACAGCAGTTTGCGAAACCCATGAGCTGCACCGCTGGGAGTGTAAGGGGTTAAATCACGTGTGTGGTAAACCTGTTACCCGAGTAGGACAAAGACACCGGGGCCGACATTCATTCCGCTCTGTTGCACGGTCGCCGTCACAGCGTTGAAAAGATGCTGCGAGGTGCCGAGTTTTACGGCAGCATCCTGCCTTTGTACCTTTTCCTCTGCGTCTGTTCTCTGCCGGTACACGACCACAGGACCGCCAAGCAGCTGCAGGTGAGTCAAAGTATCTGAAGCGTAAATGCACTTTTCAGAGATCCTTATGAATGGGAAAGTGTTCACAGATGCAATGGTGAACAAACATCCATTAATACAAAAGTTGACATGAATAAATGAATTAAACATGTCAAAGTTACCTGATATTGTGTGTGTGTGTTCAAAACTGTGCTGCATGTATCGTCACATCCACTCGTTTTAGCGATGCTGCTGTAAGTTCCTTTGTTGTTCTGCATACCTTAATGATTCTGCATGCGCTGCCCTTAAAGACATCAATGTTCTCACTGAAAGCTGTTGATGGTTGAACAGCTGAGATTTGTGAGATGTGAAGTCTCTTTGAGTTTCTGTCACAACTGACTCAGGGAACTATGATTTTCATAGTTATAACATCTTCAGATTACCAGTGTGGGGTTTCTGTTTTGGAATAACACGGTCGGTCCTGTTTGTGAAGGATTAAAAAAAGAAAGAAAGAAAAAAGAAGTTTTATTGTTGTTACTGTGTACTGTACCCTGGAGGGTGCCAGAGCTGCTTTCCGGTGAGTGAGAGTCAGATTATGCAGGCAGAGGCACGCACCTGGTAACTCCGGTGCAAACGCTACTTATTTGCTGACTCAGGGGAAAAACGCAGATAACTACTTAAAGACAGAAACACGAGGTAAACAGGCAGTGTGCAGCAGAGTAACACCACCAAGACTTGTTTGTAAGCTTTAAGTGTCCACAGACAGGAACCGGCCCTGGCAAAAAGGACCCTGTGCAGCTGTCTGGCATTCCTATTTATTCCTTGTTTGAGTCCAGTGACTAATCATAATAGCTGAAGCAGACCTGCTGCTTGTGACAGATTCATGTTACTAACAAACAATCAGTCCCTGACATTCTTCTGTGTGGGAGGCTTCCTTCTGGACTGTCAATGATGAATTAATCTGTTTATCTGCAGGTTAAGCAGCAGAACCATTAAGTCAAATACTAGCATTTTATACAAACCCTGTTACCTATTGAGCTGTTGCTCATAACAGTCAAGGCAAAAGCTCAACTTTAAAAATAAAGAAAAGTTTTTTTAAAGATGTTTTTTTTTAGTCACAGTTTATGAAAGTAGATTAATATACCAAAATCCACTTTAGTGATACTTATAATTGCAGTTTCTGTGTAGTTCCCTGACTATCCAACGTAACATCGTATGCTCTAATATTCTTTGTTATGATCATGTAAACACATTAGCTTGTTCAGACGCGTCAGACCACAGTGTGCATCTATAAAAACAAGCAATATTGTTGTCCCTTTTATGCAGAACATAATCTTAGTTTGCTTTACTTTCATGTTGTTTTCACTCACATATTTTAAGAGGCAGTTTAAGTGGGATAATCGTGCTGTTTGGCTTGTGGCCCTTGAAGCCATGTCTTGTTTGGGCCTCTTGACATGTTTTAGAGGTCTTTCACCAAAATGTTCAGAAGATGTTAGAATGTTAGAAGCTGAAAGGACAAAAGAAAACAAGAAAACATAGTTTTAAATGTAAATTTAGCTTTAAACATATGAATTAAATTAATTTTTTCCCTCCATTCCTCTGTACTCTAGATTTATTTGAGTTTTTCAAGTAACCTCGACCAGAACTGAAATGATTTAATTTGTTGACTGTTAAAAATGGACTTGTTAATTGTTTCCTTGGTGAGAGAGGTGCGCTATTTTGGTTAGTCAAAACAAGACATTTGAACACATCAATTTGGACTCTTGGAAAAAATAAGAAAAGATGTATTTTGACATTTTCTAGATCAAATAATTAAGTGATTGTTTCCAGAAGATATTCCACAAATTAATCAACAATGAAAAAAATGGAGTTGCAGCTTTTGCTGAGCTGGGTATACACTGGATGGAGCTTATAAAGTAGCTAAAACTAAGTCTAACTTCAAGAACTGAAAAAAGTTGCTCATTGTATTACAGTACCTCTCATTTTAGACACTTCTAGTATTTTTGCTACTCATGATAATATATCATCTGGATGATATATTATCATGGTATTTTGAATGCAAGACATAGAGAAGTAGTTTTATTTTGGTATTGAGCCAATCACAGACCCAAATACTTTCACTGCTGGAGACAGTAGTTCTCACTGTTTCTATAATCACACTTATGCACTTTTATCTGGAAACTGTTTTCAAATGAAATCACTCTGCCCTACATCCTCAATTATGGATGAGGACTTTTATCAAAGGAATTCGGCAGGGTCTGCGTGGTACGCTCATAAATTTCCACCCTGAACAAAGGAGTTTGGGACCGATAAAATCGAATCAAAAAGCAAACTGTATGCCTGCTTGATTGTTTCCAAACGTCTGAGTTTTTTCCTGTCCACACATGGCCAAAAGAGTGACCGAAAACAGCGTGGGATGAGGACAAAAGGTTAAAATCTGCTGAAGTTTGTTAAGGTCTATTTTACAAGAGCATCCAATATACAGACAACAGAGATTTGCAAGTACATGGGGGGAAATAAAAACAACAAATGACTGGTTTAATGACAGGCCCTGTGTAGTGAGCCAGGAAAGTCCAATAAAAAAAAAAAAAAACAATCCAAAAAAGCACGGATCACACAGGAGAAACGATGGAGGCATGTTAGGGAAGTGCAACAAAGAATGAGGGAAAAGACATGCACTAAATAGACACCGGGGAGAGAGGGGTAATAGGGCAACAATCAGGTCAATCAGACAGAAATATGTAATAATCAAAATAACTTTAAAATAATACAGGAAGTAAACTAAAAAGGATTTGAGAGAAAGGCAGACGCAGGCACACGGAAAGAACAGAAGAGGGGAAAACCATCAAATACACAAAGGACAGAGAAAACTAACCATTCATATTAGAAACCACAACACACAGAAACTGCAATGTTTTCAAAGGTTCCTATGGAAAAGCTGATGTTATCTAGAGTATGATGGGGCTTGTTGACTGAAGGTTTACTGATAGATGTTTACCTTGGAGAAGCAGCCTCTCATCTCTATTCATGCTAATACCCTTCATCCTGCAAACATTCCCCACACTTAGCGCAGTCAGCTCTCTGTGTGCAAAACACTTACAGCCTGCTGATATTCAGGGCTTTTTGTAGTTAAATATTTACCCTGGAGAAATTTCTCCCACTATGTGCATCATTTATCTAAAGTTTGGCTACTTTATATCTGCCAAGGGATATCTGTGAGATATCTCACTGCACGTGTTTAAAAGGGAGTTGAATCAAGTCCTGCTTGTTTTTTGTGTCACTGTAAAAATGATAATTCTCGCTAATGTTTAGATTACCATCCTTAACAACCTCCCATAAAACACCCCCGGTATTATAGTGCAGGTGACCTGATGTCATGACTGAAGAGGGAATTTCCAGACATCTGCTCACTGTGTGTGATGCAGCTTTTTGTATCTTTGTGTGTGTGCACATTTTTTCTGTGTGCAGGTTCATACTTGCACATATACGTGTAGTTGCATGTTTGAACATCATCAACAAAGAGTCCTCAGTGTAACCACCTATTAGATAAAACTATAATGCTCCTTTCTGCAGATGGGCCCAGCAGTACACGTGGCTTGTATCTCAGGCACACTGATTTGGGAAGCAGGAATCACACTATCCTGTGGGGACATGTTGGCCCCATCGGCAGGATTCCCAAACATACACAATGCTTTCTTTTAGTGGCATGTGACTCTGTGTTATGCCTTTTAAGCAAACTTGTACTCATTGCCAATATACTTACAGAACAAACTATAGTTTTGTCACTCATCCTAAATTGAACGATCTGCTAGCTCCGCATGGCTCTGGCTTCAGCATTGTTCAAACTGTCTAAGCCTGGGGTGCCAAACTCATTTTAAGAGTTTAAAGCATTTTAAACAGGCCGGACCAGTGAAAATCCCCTTTTTGACAGTATAAAGAAGTTACATATTTAACTTTTTTTCTACATGATGAAGAAAAAGCTGCTGTGACAAGGAAAGAAACTGTGACCATGACTCTTTGGACTTAAAATGTAAGAAATAAATGTGTAAAATTTCAGAAAAAGTTTAGATTGTCCAGTTTGTTTGTTTTTTGTAGTTGTAAAAAACTGAAATTTCTATAGTAGAAAATAGAAAATAGAAACTTTTCAGTTTTTCACAAAGTTACAGAAGTTTTATTAGTAGACACATAGCTATGCAATTTGTGAAAACTGAAATTTCTTGGGTATTGAATGGAACAAAATAGGCTTTCTCGTCAGAGGGCATTTTTGGGGGAAAAAACAAAACTGTGGCCAACAACACTACTCAACGATAGACTGATGTGCGAATAAGGTATGAGGTAAAAATGACTGAATTCCAAATAGGGGTAGTGAATCCTTATCTTCAGTTACTGATCACATTACATTTTAGTATATTAGTAATAGAAGACATGATTGCAGTCTTCAACTGTTGTTGCACTTCCCACAGTTTCAGTGGATTGAACTACTGTAAAAAATTGCCTGTCAGGTTAAAGTTATGATGTATTAACCTATAGCAGGAAAGCCCTAGCAGCAATTAATCTGTTAGCAAAGACAAACACAAATGCTATTTGTTCTGCAAAGCAAATAGGGACATTCTGATTTAAAAGACAAAGGGTCAGTTTAAGAATTCATTTCAGTCAACCTCCGTCATGTTAGTAAGTGCTCTCCACCCAGTATAAGGTAGAGATGGACCAATCCGATATTATCGGTATCGTCCGATACTGACGTAAATTACTGGATCGGATATCGGAGAGAAATAAAAAAATGTAATCCGATCCATTAAATATAAAAAAAGCACCTCACAAAACTTGCGACATGGCGTAACTCGGCTCATAACCATAGCAAGTCGGAGCAGTGTGCTCACGTGATAGAGCTGCTGTGTGTATTTGTAGCCTGCTACCAAACCAGCATTTCATCTCCGAGGAAGTTTTCCCAGAGAGAAGTAAAGAAAGTGTGTAAGTTCATCTCTGGATGTTTGTAAAGCATTACCGCGTTAAGCTTAACAACCAATACCTGGAGAGACTGCCTCTCCCTCTTCTTGCTGCTACTTCAATCCTGAAACTGCTCAATGATCAGCTGATTGGCTTTTCTGTTTCTCTTGTCTGTTTATCGCCCACTTCGCGCCAGAAAGAGGGAACCAGCGGCTGAACAACAGCAGCACGTTTAACCTTGATAAGCTGTTGTTAAAATTTATTTAATATTACTTTCTACACCAGGATCCTTTTCTACGTAGCTGACGCTGGTAACTGTCCAGGGGCGGATCTAGCAAAGTTTAGCCAGGGGGGGCAATAGGGCATGAACAGGGAAAAGGGGGGCACAAAGACATACTTTTCTTTCTTATTCTCATTTAAAATGTTTAGCTTTTAATAAATAATTATCTGAATCTTACACCCAAAGTTTTAATCTTATGTAAAATACATAGCAGTCCATTACTGTATATAGTAACTATTAAGTCTAATATACCCTAGTAAGCTATAGTACTTTTTCCTTTGGGAAGATACCATCTGTGCAGTCTGCAGTTCTGTTGAAGAAAGATGTTAAATCTATTTAATTATTCTTGAAAAATAATTTATTTCTGTGCATTTTTTTCCCACACTGCATCAAATTAAATTTGATTACATCGATTAAGCATCATGAGGTGGAGGGTGGGGGGTGGTTCCCTATTTTTTTTTTTTGCTGGGAGTTTGCAACCCTATTAGTTAGGTTGCTTAAGATTTCTGCTAAGTACTCTTTAAAATACCAGAATAGGGAGGATTGAGTAGGTTTAAGTTTATTAGATTGATCAGTGTTGCTGAACTATGAAATATTTTGGGTGCAGTGTATTTTTTACATACAGGTATAACAGAATAGCTTTAGTGTTTTGTTTATTTAAACTTGAGTATGAACTTATACAAAATGCAGCAAGATATTAAAAAAACAGTTTTATTGATTAAAAAACCCTATATCTGATTCATATCGGTATCGGCAGATATCCAAATTTATGATATCGGTATCGGTATCAGACATAAAAAAAGTGGTATCGTGCCATCTCTAGTATAAGGTGGAATTAAATGGTCTCTATTTTATTGAATGGCCTTTATAAGTTTAAAATCAAATAGCACAATTAAAGTTTTTGAATGTATAGTTAATAGATTAAGACCTGACATTTGATGTTGATGATTAACAGCTTTGCTTGCTGTGAGTGAGCCTCAAAAACCAAAAACAACAAGGTCTTTTGTAAAGTAAAGGTCTAAAGCAGTGGCAGTGGTTCAGCACTGCTGAACAAAACTGAACTGAACTTTATACTTGGACTCTGCTAGAGTACCAAAAAGCAATGTAGATCAATGTAGCTTCAGAATTGACAGGGAAAGTATATTCTTGAGTCTATCTTTCCATCCATTTTCTAACCTAAGCAGAGAAGTCCATACCTCCCCATCCCCAGCCACGTCCTCCAGCTCTTCCAGGGTAGCACTGAGCAATTCCCAAGTCAGCTAAGAGGTATTTCTCTCCAATACATCCTATTACATCCCGGAACACCTCACCCAGGAGGCGTCCTTGTCAGATCTGCGAACCACTTCAACTGGCTCCTTGTTATGTGGAGAAACAGTAGCTCTCTGACTTAACTCCTCACCCTGTTACTAAGAGAGAGGCCAGCCAAACTTCAGAGAATGCTCATTTATGCAGCTTGTATCTGCAATTTCATTCTGTCAGTCACTACCCACAGCTCACGACTATAGGTGAGCGCGGCGACAGATTGACTGGTATAGTAACAGCTTCTCTCAGTATCTGCAATTGATATAATCCACCTGCCAATCTCCCACTCTCTTCTCACCTTGCTTGTGAAATACATAAATTCCTCCACTTGAGGCAGGCACTCATCCCTGATCCGGAGTGAGCACTCCACCCTTTCACAGTTGAGGGACATGGCCTACACAGGGAGACGAGGAGCCGGATTTAAATGCAAGCATGTCAGAAGAAGTGAAAAAACATGTGAAAACGTAAAACGAGCAGTATCTGGCTGCATTTCAGTGATATTGGGTGTCTGATCGTCTAAATGAGTTTTACAGTGCTTGAAGAAATTTATAATTCTTGACTTGTTGATCTGTTGCTCACCGCAAACAAGCACAAGCTGAAATGTTGAACTTTTAACTGTATTTTCATAAGTTTTGCAGCTTTTCCTACTGACAAAAACCTCCCTTATAGCCATTCATGCCACACAACATAATTAAGCAATAAACAATTAACCTGTTGAACCCCAATGCTCCCGGTACTGGAGGCATACAGT
The DNA here is from genome assembly GCF_056152115.1 of Neolamprologus brichardi. NCBI lineage: Eukaryota > Metazoa > Chordata > Actinopteri > Cichliformes > Cichlidae > Neolamprologus > Neolamprologus brichardi. The sequence goes on from NC_142110.1 coordinate 60,979,964, forward strand.
ACATACTATTAAACATCTGGTTTAATGGGATGTACTGTAAGATGTGTTTTTAAATATAGACACGTGTGGTATCCACAGAAACATCAGAATCTCAGCTAAAAACTCACAAAGTCATTTCAACAACCACCAACAGCTGAAACGGCAAATGATTAAAAAGCAAGTAAGTGCAAGATGTAAACACAATGCGTGGATCCCACCGTTCACCCGATATACATGGACATACCTTTGGTGCTGAAAGCAAACACCTCACAGAATTTCAAACTGCAGGTTTCATCACTCCGATCAAAATTTACTGAACCAGCAGCAGAAGTAGACCAAAAGTACACTTCACGTTTGAAAAACTGAATTGCCTCTTACTTTGACTTTCATCCTTTCATTAATAATAGCAATTTTCTGCCTTATTTGCAATTTTACACATTTATTTATTACATTTTATGTCCAGAGTCTTGCTGACAGATTTCTTTCCTTGTCACAGCAGCATATTAGCACAGCTAACTGTCTTCTCAGTGAAAAACAGGCCACTCAGCAACTCTGAAACTGAACTGTACCAACAATCATAGGCTGGCCTGGGCCAACTTACATCCCTCACATCAGACAACAAAAACCAACACAAGTGAGCCAGCAGTTGACGTCAGCATGTAATGAGGGAGTGTGACAGACGCCCAGCGCAGCACCTTATGACACTTCAAACATCATATGGATAACTGAGCTGAAGCTCATACACTGATGCCCTTCGTGGTTGGAGCTCAGGAGGTTCATCTAGTAAGGCTGATGGTTTGATCTCTGGCTGCTCCAGTCTGCATTCCAAATATCCTTGAGAAAAATACCAACTACAAATCCCAAAAGGTTGATTCTGGACGTAACGTGTTCAGTTTGAGAAACGTTTCGTCACTCATCCAAGTGACTTCTTCAGTCTTAACTGACTGCAAGTTTCCCCAAATCTTATAAACAGTGCATTTGCATATTGACTGAAACCAGCACCACTGAATACGAAAACACATTAGTGTGGACGTAGCCTAAGATGGTGAAAGATGTACCCTTAGGCCCCCTCCTCGATTCAGAGATGGCTTTTCCCTTTTCACGTAAATGGCCTCCTTGACTCCGCGCTCAAACCAGCGTTCCTCCCTGTCCAGGATGTGTACATCCTCATACTTGAAAGAGTGTCCACAGGCCTGTAGGTGTAAATAGACTGTGGAGTCCTGGCCTGATGAGTTAGCTCTTCTGTGTTGTGCTATCCGCTTTGTCAGAGGTTGTTTGGTTTACCGATGTAAAAATCATGGCAGTCCTCCTGGCACTTAACAGCGTACACTGCATTACTCTGTTTGTGTCAGGGGACTCGATCCTAGGGGTGGACCAATTTTTGGTGCAGCATGTTTTGAGGTTTAAAAGCCACAGAGACCCGGTGTTTAGACTGTTCAACTGTAACAACTGTTCCAATACTCCTGACACATAAGGGATCACTAAGGGTTTTTGCTGTCCTTCTCTCCTGGATCAGCTGGAGCTTTCTTTAGGTGCCTTCCCAGCTTTGACAAATGCCCAGCTGGGATAACCACATTTACTCAGGGCCTTCTTGATGTGATGTTATTCTGCTTCCCTGGCCGCTGTGTCTGGGGATGGTGTTTGCTTTGTGTTGTAGCGTCCTGAGGACACACAGTTTGTGCTCCAGTGGATGATGAGAGTTAGACCATAAATACTGATTCGTATGCATAAGTTTGCAGTACACATAAACTTTTAACTGTCCCCCATTACTGATGGAAATCTCACAGTCTAAGAAGGCTAACCTGCCACTTTTCATATCTCCCCTGGTGAATTTGATCTGTTGGTCCACCGAGTTAATGTGATCCGTGAATTGTGGTACATCATGAGATTTGACTTTTTCCATCTTAAAATGCCGTGTTTGCAGCCATTCCTCAACTCTCTGTGAATGGTACTCATAGCCATTGATCAATAGACTTTGATCAGTGATCAATGGTCTTTGGCTTTGATCAGTAGTTGTTGATCAATAGTCATGACAATTTGCATATTAATGATCAAGGAACTGACCTCACAGGCCATTGTTCATTCAGTGGGCTAGTTTCATTTATTGTGCAAATGTACTGTTTATAAGGTTGGGGAAACCTGCAGTCAGCTGAGACTGAAAACGTCAGTTGGATGAGTGATGGAGTGTTTCTTCCACTGAAAATCCAGATGAACAGATCAACCTTTTGGGATTTACTTACCTGGATGTTTGAGCATGCATTAAGACACTAACTCCAAATTGCACTCTGATGCATCTACTGGAGTATGAATATGTGTGAATGTTAGATAGGAAGCACTTAAGCATAGAAAGACGTGAAAAATGAGGCATTTTGTATAAAGAAAGTACTTTGAATTCTCCAGGAGGGTGTGAACGTTATGAATGTTATGTCATCACCATCAGTATTTGGTGATGATTTACTTTCAAAGAAGTGTGTATGAAGTCAAAAGCCAAGGATAATCTGGAATTTACCAGTAGAAACGTAGCAGAAATGGTACATAGCCAACATTACATCTTTATGTATCTATTAAAACTAAAAAGTACTCTGACTCTGTTTTCTTTCCCCCAGAAATGGAGCAACAGTCATGCCGGTCTGAAGAAGAGGCCAAGTCATGAACAGGACACACTAAATGAAGAGTACGATTTCAAGTCCCCAAATGACACAGATTTGTGGAATCGTCCTCGCTGTGGAGTCCCAGATTATCCTACATTAACACAGCTCAGCACGACATACAACAATGTGAAAAAGAGGAGGGACACCCTGAGTAGACAGCAGCGCAGGAAGCGATTTGCGCTCTATGGCAGGCGATGGGAGAAGACAGACTTAACTTACAAGTAAGAAACACTAAAAAGTCTCTAAATACAGTGACTTGTTTGTTTGTTTTACTGATGTGTTACATGGCTGCCTACATGACCATAATTTGCAGGAGTGGAACGCAAAGCTGATGGTTTTAGTTTAGTATGGGGATCTAATGAAACAAATATGTTTGTTTAGTTTCACATTAAGACGTTGTTTTTAGTTTTCATTTGTCAAAAGAACTGGCAGCTATCTTATAAATGGTGGAAGCACTGGAACGTTAAGCTTAGCAAATTTATTACATCACCAACCAGTATTAGGTTTATGCCATAACTGCCCTAAATGTACAGTATTGGCAATTACCATAATAACTTGTTATGTTTCTATAGAACAGAATAGAATAATCCTATAATTGTTCCACAAGGGGAAATTTGGGTGTAACAGCAGCAAGAAAGACACATATACAAACAAACAGTACACAAGACACAGAACAGAAACATACACAATTTTTATATATTTACATCAAGGACAAAGCACCTATAATGGTTTATCCACCAATAATCACAAGCTCTTTAATCAGAATAATATTTTTATTGCTAAGAAATGTATTTTATTGATGAATTTTCAAATTTACTGTTTGAAAAATGGGCCACAAACCAGTGCACTCTTAATATCACTCCCAAGCCCGGATAAACAGGGAGGGGTGTATCAGAGAAGTGCATCTTGCATAAAATGTTGGCCAAATAAAACATGCAGTCGGGGCCCAGGTTGTTAACAACATCCACCGTGTTTGTGAAAATTCTCAGTCATCCAGGTTATCTTAGCTGCTCATCAGAGAAGAACTGAAGAAGCTTCTCGGATGAGAGGTGAAATGTCTTTAAGAAACTTAAAGAAGTCCAGACGCTTTTTAGCTTTCCGAGCCCTTTAGACAACATCCAACAAGGTGCTGGTGGCCAAAGACAAACATAGAGGAAAGGAGGAAGGCATGTTAGGAGTTAGCACAAGAGAAAGAAAGGCAGGAATGGAGTGTGGAGGTGAGAGTAGGGACTGCTAAAAGAAGACAACTGAAGAGAAGGTAGGTCTTTTTATATAAGATACAGTTTCTTAAGCTATTCAATTTTTTGTTTAAACCTGAACTTACCTATTTATGACAGCTCTTTGTAGCCTTAAAGAAGTGTGGTGCTTGTACAGATTTACTAGTGCCTGTGTTTGAGCAGGGTGCCACTTCATAATTGCAAAATAAATAACAAGGGTACTAATAAAAGGAACTTGAACTTGACGTACAAGTCGTCACAGTTGGGGGTGGTGGACTAACTACCGGGTTATTCCCCAGAAAAACATGCATGCCTTTAATTGGTATTGCTAACAGAAACAAAGCTCTACTCTATTGCCCAAATACACAAAACTGACACAGAAGGACCAAAAGCAGAAGCTTTGGACACCACAATTATAAATAAATAAATAAAAACCCCAACAGACTCCAAAGGGAATCCACTCTTAGGCCTACCAGGGACAGAACACCAGCAATCATATGCAAATCAAAAATAGACAGAGACGAGCCAAAGGCAGCGATGTTGATTAATACTATTGATCCACATGGATTTGGACCAGTTTCTTTCCAAGAGTTTAAGAAGTCTAGCATACCACATGAACATATATATTAAATGTATGTTAAAGCTTAATAAAACATGATATTAATGTGTTTGTGCCAACCAGGATCATACGTTTTCCCTGGCAGATGAGTGAGGACAAAGTGCGGAGTGTTTTCCAGGAAGCGTTTGGTGTGTGGGGTGCTGTTACTCCTCTCAGGTTCAGTGAAGTAACCAGTGAGGATGCTGACATCATCATTGATTTCAACAGGTGAGAAATGTCCACCAGTGAGCAACACAACACTGGCCTTTAAGAATAGAAATTCAGCTAAACTGAGACGTTGATTTACCTAAGACAACAACCCGAGGACAGTTTGCTTTGTCACTCATTTATTCAACAAAAATATTGACAGGAATGAAAAACAAATACAGAGCAATCCTCGAAACCATTGCACATCCCCCCAGTTGCAAGATGCTAAATGCTTTCTTGCATGCTTTACCTATTTCAAATCCACTTGCAAATTTTCAGTGAGTTTCAAATCTGAACTTTGACTAGGGCATTTCATGAACCTCAACTTCAACTTTTCTAACTTTTCCCTGATGCAATGGCTCGTATGATTAGATACGATTATCCTGTTCAAGCTCAGCTTCAGATTTTTTTGATATATACTGTCAATAATGTGAAGCTGGAAGACGAGATACAGCAGAAATAAAGCTGTGATAAAGGAACTCTGTGATTTGTTGTTTCTTGGCCAAATTCTAGATGAGCCATCTTAAGCATGTGTGTCGAATGAAACAGCTCCAAGTATTCAGATTTAAACATTTGTATAGATGAAATCTTGACCATTAACAATGTGTACAGTAATCACACATGATGTGTTTGCACTTTTCTTCATGTTCTAGCCCTTTAAAACCCCCAAATCGTAATCAGCATTAAGCAGTTTCAGAATTGCGATAAACAACAAAACTAGTGCATCACTATTTAGATATCAAATCACTTAAACTCTGGCCTGCCCAGATGTAGCTGTGGTGTGGAACGGTGAGCACACATGCTAGTCTAAGCAGACAGTAGACACAGGCACACCTCCAGAGCAACTGCAAGGTAAGAAACTAGCTGGTACAATTCAACAAAAAGCAAGAAACTAAGTAACCTATGTTTTTTACCAAAAATTTGCCTTAAGATTTTTAAAATCATACTTCCTAAACAAATGCTAGCATGTTCAGGCAGAGGCTTAGCAAGAGGGTTTTCTTTATTTTATCCCTCAAAAATTTCAAAAATGACAAAATTCAAAAACATAATTAGCAGGCTCATAAAAGAGGTCAACTAAATATAAATCTATGAAAAGTAATTTCCAGAAACTTAAGTTGTGTCTCACTTTGTTTGTTTAACTCACAAACTGATCTAATTACAAAGAGGGTAGCTTTTATAATGGTTTGGCCAAACCATTTACACACAATAGGGGGAAAACAAAAACACACACTATTATTAACTAAGCACAGAATAACCCAAGTAAACCTAAAACACCCCTGCTCCTGATAAGCCCATGGTTGGTCCTGCTGAGCAGGCATTTTGTTCCCAGAGTCCTCACCCAGCCTTTTGCCCAGACAGGAAACAGCCACCGCCCAAACCCAGGTAACTCAAAGAAAGAGAAACATAATTAATATAACAAAACATTTTTAGAAAAACCCCACAATGCTACTATGTGCGCGCCTCATAATATCAGTGTTAGGTTTAACCAAATGATTAATGAATTATATTGAAGAAGAAAACTGCAAAACAAACTAATAAAGTGAACAAATGGACTGATTTACCCATGTGTGGCTGATGCCATCACATTCACAAAGGGTTGAAAAGGGAATGTCTATAATTTAGATTTTAATTGCAGGACATTTTATTAAAGCAATTTATCAAGAGCAAAGCATCAATTAATAACAATCACGAAATAATATTAAAATCGGCAGAATTATACTTTTCTAATTAACCAACTCTGAGCTAATGCTGATCCTTGTGAGGGAGGAGGTTAGGGGGAATGAGCGTGCCTTGAGCACCAATGTCCTTATCTCTTCCATGTAGGTATGACCCATTAGGAAACACACCAACGGGAAACAAATAAAATCCAAATCCTTTTGAATTAATATTCTAACATGGTAAAAAGAGCAGAGAAAAAGCCAAAAAAATAAACAAACAGTTTGCAGGTTCACAGTCCAGTGGTCGATCCCTTCGGGGTCTCTGCTGGAATCTTCAACATCTTAGGTCTGATCTTCTGAACTGCTCATCACGCAGAAGACAAAGGGAAGAACCCTGTATCACTTTTTCACCTAACCTCTCTCTCTCTATCTGGCTTTTCCAGATATATTATTTAAAGCAACTTTAAAAATCACTTCATTATTTTTCTTGTCTTTTCCATGCAGTACTTAATTTGTCAATAATTCCAGCACATATGAATGTTCAGTCACACATGAATATGCTTCCTTTCATGCCTTATTTAAGTTATGGTATTTCTCTTCAATTACATTTCTCTTACTTTATCTTATTCAGAATCATGTATAATTATGGGTTGGCGGCACATTTCTTATCTTTCACGTTTTTCCAGACACACATAAATCTTAGGCATTTTCCAGACACACACAGACAGACTCTAAGCTGCCAAGGTCAAACCTGGATCATGTCTGTGCAGACACAATCTGGACATTAGAATAGTTTTCATTAATCAAACTGCATTTCTCATTCAACATATTAATCAAACTTATATTTTGATTATATCTTTAGTTAGGAATAAAGATGATTTACTATTAGCAAATATGGAGGAGGTCTGTTATAGCACTTTTTATCAGTTTAAACATAAAAGACCTTTTACTCTCTCGCACTAGCACCAATGGCGAACAATGGGCTGTGAAGTCAGTTTCTGGATCATAGCCCAGTCTTTGCCAGTGGTGCTGGTTTCAGTCATTATTTAAATGTACAGTTTAAAAAGTTGGGGAAACCTGCAGTCAGCTGAGACTAGATGTCACTTGGATGAGTGATGAAACATTTCTCCAACCGAAAACGCTACGCCCAGATGAACAGAATCAACTTTTTTTTAAAGACCCAGACATAAATCTTAGGCACGACTCCTGCTGTCATAGTAAACCAGGAAACACTAAACCAGATGTCTCCCAGCCAAGACTGAGAGAAGATTATGGAACAAATGCAACATAGGACTTGTTTGGTGGGATTTTTAATAGCATGCCTCTGGCTACATATTGTATCAAATCAGAAGAGTCATTTGGCATCAGATTCATGATACTTACAATGTCATAACAGCTCTCCTGTTTTTCAGTGTCCTGCCACACTTCACTTTGTCAGCAATTCAAGTTCTAACATGTGTACAAGTTACTTTCATGAGTCATTTTTAGAACTACTGCTATATTGTGTTTAATATTATGTACTCGGTTAAAATCTATCACGCTACCATTTTTTGTATAACATACTTTGTAGACATTAAAATAGGCTAGCCACTAGTTTACTGGGTGCCTGATATGTAGCTTATTGACATACTTTAATGTCAAAGCATGTCCTACATAGCTTTCTTACAGAAACATTGGTCCACTGAAATTTCAACTAGTCAACAAGTCCACATAAAAAGTCATTTGACCATCGTATCATTTCTTCTAGCTAAATAATGCAATCCAAGTATAATTCTACAAGCAGACATTCCCTTTAACAGCTACTCACTTTTTGGCATATTTAATTATACCAGTCATGTCCTATTGTGAAAGTAAAATAAATATTTAATTTTGTTCTTACACATGTCTTCATGCCTTGCAGAATCTGTTTCAGAGTCCTGAACATGATGACTCAATAACTGAAACCAGGCCATTTAGCATTTACCAATATCACTAAAAGCAAACTAATTTAGGACACAAGGAGTTCTCATTATTACCGTATGACAACAAAATGATCCTTTTGTTGTCATATGGCAACATATGCATTAAATGTTGTGCTTCAAAATATTTTTGTGGATGAGTACTGCCATTCAGCAGTTGGGTGAACCCTAACCATTAAAAATGAATGCCTAACCCTGACCCTAAACCTAGCCATAACCTAATTGTAACCCTGACACTAAAACCACATTTTGAGCCTCAAAAAGGCCTTCAAACTGGTGAGGACCGGTGAGTGTGTCCTCACAAGTGACTGTTGGTTCTCACAAGTATAGTAGAATACACACACACACACACACACACACACACACACAGGAAGATTGTTGATTTATGTATCTGCACAACACTGCCAATTGGATGTGTATAAGGGTATTAGCTGAATCACCGAATGATGTGCACTGCGATTTAGAACTAATACTTAGAGTTAAGAGTTACACTGTACTCAATTTGCAACATGCTTAGCATAGAGAAAGAGCATCAAAAGAATGATATGTGGTAGGTTTACCTTGTCCTCTAAAAGAAGTGATTGTGTAGGTACTGGCATGGGGACAGCTTACCATTCGATGGTCCAGGAGGAATCCTTGCTCACGCCTATTTCCCCCAGACACAGAGAGAGGGAGAAGTCCACTTTGACTATGATGAGCACTGGACAGTGGGCAATAATGCTGGTAAGTACATTTGAAAAGCTTTGAGCTGATTGGAACCAAAAATAACTACTCTAAGTTTGACTGCCCTCCTCTGTTTGCTTTTTTAGGCACAGACCTCCTCCAAGTGGCAGCTCATGAGTTTGGCCATGTTTTGGGCCTGCAGCACTCCCTTGAGCCCGATGCTGTGATGTGCCCATTCTATAGTGACGCTTACCCTCTGCAGCTGAGTGAGGATGACAAAAGGGGCATTCAGTATCTATACGGATCCCCTCGGCACACGCCACCTGTGATGACAGAGACCAATGAGATTGAGACTGAACTGGTGAGGCCCTTGAAAATACATGTATTTACTTAAAAAATATAAGCCATTCTGTATTTTGCTGCTTTGCATGATAGTTCATAGACAAAAATATTCAGACTAAGTTTGTTGCTGTGTTCCAGCCAAATGCTTGCAAAACAAACTTTGATGCTGTATCCATGATCAGGGGAGAGCTCTTCTTCTTTAAGTCTCAATATATTTGGCGAATACGTGACGGGCAGCTACAAGCTGGCTATCCAGCTTTATCATCACGCCACTGGAAAGGAATTCCAGAACACATTGATGCTGCATTTGAAGACAAGTCTGGCAACATCTGGTTCTTCCAAGGTACAGACGCGAACTAGACATTTTTTTTCTGGGGGACATGGGGGAAGGACACATTAAACAAGTATTTCCACAAAATATCCTTTGTTCCTCAAAACTAGTCAAGCAAAAGTGATTTTGATAACTTTAATGATATGTAGGGATTGCTAATTAGGAAGCTGAAAGTTAACATTGTTAGGCAGTCAGAATGTAAAGAAAACAGCTATCAATGACTTTGCAAATGTAGTTTACCTTAAAGGAAGATACACATGGACTGTAAAATTCTTAACTGCCACGTGGAAGTTAAAATAGTGAGTGAAAGGGAGTGAAGCCTTTATAAAATATGTGTCTGGTGAGTTCAGTTAAGGGAGAAAGATACTCAGGAGCCAATCAGTGATGAGAAAGTCAAGAGAGGAAATGAGGTACAGTATGTCCCGGACTACAAAGCGCACCTGAATATTAGCCGCACAAGCTAAAATCAGGGGAAAATCCTGTTTTGTACATACATTAGCCGCACCTGACTAAAAGCCGCAGGTGTTTCACTGTTGACTTATCATATGTAAGAGAATATGCACAAAGTGAATTGTCAGGAAAGAGATGGCTGTTTGGAGACACACCCCTTTTATTAATATTTTGAAAAACAGGTTATGGGTTCATATTTGCATAACTTTTTAGGTATATGTACAAGTAGCGGTAATTACAAGTACGAAACATGTACTGTGCTTCATAAATGAGTAACAAATATAGTACATAACAATAACCTACAGCACACCAGAAAAATAGATTCGGACTACCTTTTAGGCTCAGGTGCAGTGACACGGCTTTAACAAGAAGAAAAGTCAGTCATTCACCACCATCTTTCTCTTCTTCCTGCGCACTAAAACCACCAAAGTCCTCTTCTCCAGTGTCGGATACGATCAGGCTCAGGGTGGCTTCGTCATCCACTCTCCGCTTCTCTCCTTCGTTGTCACTTTCAAAACCAAACAAACAGTTTTGCCAACTTAGCGACTTTGTCGCTATATTTAGCGAGTTTTCAGACCCCCTTAGCGACTTTTTTTTCTAAAAAGCGACTAGCGACAAATCTGGCGACTTTTTCTGGTGTTATTGGAGACTTATTTATGACGACTTTTTGACGTGAAGCGCGTATCGCTTTTACTCTCAACAAGCAGCGGTGCTGCCTTGAGCACCTCACCCGTGCCAAAGCGCTCACAGGTGGAGGATAGTCCTCCCCCAGCTGCTATCAGGGCAGGAGACGTTCACACCTGTGTGTCCGAACTGCAAATGTATCGCGCATGAGCGAAGCCGCTGCTCCCGCACTGACTGTAACGCAGTCAATTCTTCTTTTACTCTTATGCTGTTTTGTGGATCAGGTTTAAAACTACTTATAAACACACACACAGTAACTCCACCAGAGTGCCTATTTCGGGTCACTTTTGCCGGTCCACGCCCGGGTAAAGGAGCAGGGTTGGAATTGTGACATTACAAAAAAACAATAATTGCCAAAATAAATTTAATTCGTAGTTCTAAATAAACTCTAAATGCATTTAGGACGTTTTTTTACTCACTTTATGTCTCTTCCACAATGTTTTTTCTTTCTCCAACAATGTAGGTTACAATTATATTTAGCATGACCAATTATGCAAATTAGGCGATGATGTCATTTAGCGACTTATAGCGACTTTTAGGACAGCCAATAGCGATTTTCCTTCCTGAGGAGTTGGCAACACTGCAAACAAATCCTTGTTGTCAGTGTCAGAGTCGAACACCCTCAGAAGGGCCGTGGCGGTGTCCTCCTCTCCATCATGCAGCAGTCCAGCCCTTCGAAATCCGTTGGTGGATGTTTTCACACTTTTCCACGCTGTCAGATTCCACCAGTGGAGTTGAGCATAACTTGCTTTTCGCAAGTTTATTGCCGCCGGTAGCACTACTTTGAAGTTTGTTTTTCACGCTACTTGTATGGCACTATGTTGCCTGGTGGATGGACATGTGACCAACATACCACTCTTGAACCCCGATACTGTGTGTCTGATCACATGCCCTTCCGCCAGGCAACGTAGTGCCGTACAACAGCGGAACAAACAAAACAAATCGTCTTACATATGACAAAAATAATGGACAATCCATAGAAAAGCCGCACCCGACTAAAAGCCGCAGGGTTCAAAGCTTATAGCCCGACAATTACGGTAAATCTGGTGAAACGTGGGAACATGAGGAAAAAGGTTAAAAAAATAATAATAATCTTCACCACAGTGACACACGAGTTTATGGTAGAAATATGTAGCCTTGAATGTTGTTGTTACATGGTTGTACTTTTTCACAAGGATGTGCTTTACTTGTATTCAGCAGGGATGATTTCTAGAAACAACATCCTGTTTATTTATTAATTGTAATTAATTAATTATTATAATTAATTTGAATTATTACTTATCAGGTGACAGCTACTGGATTTTTGATGCTGAAAGGAAGATAACAGGGCCAGATTCAGTGAGACGGCTGGGTCTTCCTGTAACACACATTGAAGCAGCTTTGAAGTGGGAAGAGGACCATACTGAGAAAGTCTACTTCTTCAAGTCGAGTTACTATTGGTCCTTCAATATTCAGGATAATCGAATTAATGACTTACACCCCCACAGCATTTACGAGTGGAGGGGAATGCCCAGCCACATCGATGGAGCCTTTTTGGACAGATATGGTGAGGAGTGTAATCTCTGCCTCTGACTTAGTGACTTGTAGGTCTAGAGAAGGTTTTAACATGTACATGTGGAGTTCACTGTTGCATTCTTTTGCCCTTTGACAGGCTATGCCAATTTCCTGAGTGGAATGCACTACTGGAAGTTTGACCCTGTGGCACTGAAGGTACTGGAAGGCTATCCCCGGAGCATCGGCATGGATTTCTTTGGCTGCTCTGCCTCTCTGTCCAAATAAGTTACATCTGCATTACTTTTACAGATCAATTTTTCTGTTAAATTTCCCATACAAAACACTCAAGATGTTTTGGATATATTCAATCTGATAGATTTCATGAATTTGACTCTAAAGCAAGTGTCTGTATTTGCCTTTTGCAGAGCCAGAAATATTTCTGTCAGTGTCAGAATACAGTCTGGAGAAAGCTAGTTAAAATTGTTAGTGTCAGTTCAATAAAAACTTCAGATCCAAGCTTATATTCCCCCATCTCAGCTGACTGCAGGCTTCCCCAACCTTATAAACAGTACGTTTGCATAATGACTAAAACTGGCACCAGTGGCTAACAATGGGCTGTGAGGTCAGTTTCATGGTCATTATTATGCAAATTGGCATGATGTTTTGGGAAAATGCATCTCAGTTGTTCCGATACTCATGACACATAAGGGTTCACTAAGGGTTTTTGCTTAGGCAGCAGTTGTCTGTCTTCTCTCCTGGATTGGCTGGAGCTTTCTTTAGGTGCCTTCCCAGCTTTGACAAATGTCCAGCTGAGATAACCACATTTACTCAGGGCCTTCTTGATGTCATGTTCGTCTGTTTCCCAGGCCCCTGTTTGTAATTGGTATCATGGCTATTGATCAATGATGAAAGAAGTCACTTGGAAGATGAACAAAACTCCCACTGAAAATTCTACATCCAGATAAACAGAATTAACTTTCTGGAACTGCTTAAAATTATAACTCATAGTACTCATGCACTGAGTATTCAAAACCCACACACTCATAAACTGTTCTTTTGAGTGTTTGAATAGTTTTAATTAAGGGATTAAGGCAAACACTTTCTCACATTAGTCTGGCATTATTGATGAGTTGCGTCAGTGGTAGAAACAAACAAACAACAACAACAACAAAAAATGTGTAGTTTTGATTTGATTGAAATTTTCAAACTCACTTTCAAGGTTATTTACACGCTTTAAAAATATTTAAGAGTATTCTCCTGTTGTGTTAGCTGTTCATTAACCATACACACCTACTGGAGCCACCAACTATATTGTTTGTTGGCTTACAACCACAGATTGCATCTAAAAATGATAGATATAGCTTCCTGGTTTGAAGAGGGAAGTTAGTGTGGATGTGCCTGAATCTTAAATTCTACTCCAATGTTCAGCAGGGAGCAACTCCTCTGCTTGCAGAGCCATTTTTTTGCCATTTGATAGCAACAGTGGAGACAGATAGGAAAGCAAAGAGAGAGAGGGTGGAAGACATGCAGCAAATAGTCCCAGGTCAGATTCAAACCCGGGCCACTGTATTCTGGTCATGTGGTATATATGTGTATATCTGACCATGTGTGTTTAGGGATGGCTACATCTCGGGAGGTAGAGCAGGTAATCTACTAATTGGAAAAGTGGTTATAAGATGTGGTTATAGCTGTGCTAATAGAATAGCTCTACAGATGGCAGGTTCAAGTATCTCACCAAATGCTGCATGGATTGTACAGAGGACTGGCCACTACAAGTTCTGATATGTCTTTTTTTAAAATAAATTTTTCTCTGAGTAGAATAAAAAATTAATAAAAATGTAAAGGTTTTCCTAAGTAGTAACTTCAACCACAGTTTAGTTCTGAGAAAAATTGCTTTAACTAAATTCCCCCTCAGCTGTCCCCAAATGTGTGTTGGCATTGTGTATATAAACATGTACAAATCCAGTTTTACAGAACTGTGAAAAATGTAAATGAAAACAGAGAATTATGATTTGCAAATATCAAATACATTTGCAAATAAACCCAGAAATGATTCAAAGTAGAAGATACAAAACATGGTTAAACTGAGAAAATGTACCATTTTAAGAAATAGGTATTTTTAATGGGAGCAACACATCTCAGAAAACTTAGGGGCATAATTACATCTGTGTAGTGTCCCTTCCTCTTTTCACTACATTCTGTAAATGTGTGGGAGCTGAGGAGAGCAGAACGTGGTCCCGTTCTTGTCTCATAGAGGATTATAGCTGCTCAGCAGTCCTGGGTCTTCTTTGCCATATACTTCATGATGCTCCCAATGTTCTTAGTTGGTGAAAAGCCTGGACTGCAGGTGTGCCAGTTCGACATCTGCAGTCTTCTACCACGATGCTGCTGAAACAGATACTGTATGTGGTTCAGCATTTTCTTACTGAAACATGCAAGGCCTTCCCTGAAAAACACGTAATCTTGGTGGAGCACACGTTACTCTAAAACCTTGATATATGCTTGATAAAGCATTTCCAGCTGTGCAAGATGCCAATTTCATAGGGACTGATACATATCTAGACCATCAGATATGCAGGCTTTCAACTGATAAAAAGCTTGATATTCCTCCTTCCTCTTTAGCTCAGAGGACATGACGTATGTTCATGTTTCCAAAAACGTATTTCAAAGTGTTCTGAATTTTTTCACTTTACCTCAGTCCATTTTATCTTAGCTTTGGTACTTTAGGGTCACGCTCACATATGATTCCTTCTTCGCACAACAGATAATTAACTTACTGAAAATGATGAGATATTCAAAGTTTTACACTGACAATATCTATTCTGAAATTGTTCCACAACTTGAAGACTTTTTTTTGTAGATAGACGAACCTCTGACCATGTTTACTTGCAGCTCCAAGATGCTTCTTTTACACTCAGTCATGTTTGTAACCTGTTCCCAATTAACCCAGCTAATTTTTTTTAAAACCACTTACTTTTCCAGCGTTTTGTTGCCCGTCCCACCCTTTTGAGACATGTTTTTGGCATCAAACTCAAAATGAGCCAACATTCTTACAGAGGTACATTTTCTGAGTTTAAAGGGCTGATATGTCCTATATTGTATTGCAAATAAAAATATGGGTTTGTAAGATGTATAAATCATTACTTTCTGTTTTATTTAGATTTAACACAATATCCTGACCTTTTGGAATTGGCTTTGTACATACATGTGTATGACTGGCCCTGAGAAACTGGGTTAGTGGTTTTACTGCTTCACTCTCCTTTGACCTCATCCACGGGCCATTTAGCCCCTCGGAAAATGAATCAGGACCAGCCAGGAAATGATGCATTACTATAATAATGTAATTGTTCACAAAAGCAATTTCTAGCCTTTTATTCAGCTTGAGCAGAGGTAAACTGTTGTTCTGGTGCTGGCCTGATGTGAGAAACGATTGGTTTGCTTTTGCATTGTGTGGCACTGACAGCCTGTGTTGCAAATCCCGTTTATCCATTTTATTTTTTTTTTAACTAAACTAAATAGTATCCAGAATAAATGAAGCTTTGTGGTTAATCTTAGATTTTTAAGGTGCTACTTAAGGTTCTGTAGACAAGACAGACACATGCCTCACATCTGCTCTTTTCAGTGTTAAGGTTGTCTGCTGATTCCTCAGAAAACCACTGAGTGAATTTTTTTAAAAACATAAACAAACGTAAACAAAACAAAAAGTCTCTGTGATATAAACTGTGGTTCACTTACAGTAATGCATATTTTTTATGGATATTACATATTTTAGTTTGTATTCAGTACTGTTTGCTATTTTTTGTAATAAACAGTGCAGGACACTGAGGATTGCAATGATTTGTAAAATACACTGGTGTGCTTGCAAAAAAACAGCAGTCCATCGTAGCATGGACAGTTAGCTGTAATTTTAATCATTGCATATGTGCCTTTTATATAAACTCTCTGTTTACCATTATATTCAGGGGTATTTCATGTGAATAAACCAGTTCTGTATTTACACAAAAACAAACTAATTTTCCTGTTTTTGAATTCAAGCTTTATAAAAGAAAAAAGGTTTGTATGGAGGTGCTGAGTGAACTGAGAGAAACACGTTGATAGTGTTCAGTGAACAGCATTGTGGCAAGTTGTCTTCAGCCTGCTGCTTTGATTCATATCAATTCAATTCAATTCAATTCAATTTTATTTATATAGCGCCAAATCACAACAAAAGTCGCCTCAAGGCGCTTCATAGATACAGAGAAAAACCCAACAATCATATGACCCCCTATGAGCAAGCACTTTGGCGACAGTGGGAAGGAAAAACTCCCTTTTAACAGGAAGAAACCTCCGGCAGAACCAGGCTCAGGGAGGGGCGGCCATCTGCTGCGACCAGTTGGGGTGAGAGAAGGAAGACAGGATAAAAGACATGCTGTGGAAGAGAGACAGAGGTTAATACCAGATATGATTCAACACAGAGAGGTCTGTTAATACATAGCAATACGTAGCATAATGCATATCAAGAAACCTGATCTCATTCCCAACATTTATGGACCATTTATGGACAATTCTTGCTACATTTAACACATCCCTTTAGCACTATTCTTAAACATACATGGTGCAACCACAGAATGGCTACATATATAACAACTAACAAAAGCATAAGGAGGCAGATGCTTTATAAGCTGACACAGTCATGAGTTAAACCCAGAACACAGAGTTGGCTGTGCGGTCTTATGCCGTCTATTTGGCCTATTAGCTGCGTGTTTGAGTCTTCCCTCTACACTATCTAGTGCTATATAATATTATACCTGCGAGGCATAATCAGTCATGTGCAGCATGTCTCCTCAGACTATACATACAACATAGATGTGGACACCACGGCATCCCGCGCAGGGACATATCAAATTTTACACCATAAAAGCAAACTACTCTAATACAGCATCTCACCTTCAAAAAGCAGCACAAAAGTGTACAAGGAATAGAATTTCTGAAAGTGGAAAAATTTAAATATCCATGGTCAAATCTCCAAAGCAACAGAGAGTGCATAAGAGAGAGGAAGAAGAGCATGCCGACAGTGTGGGGTGGGTGGAAAGGGGTTTGACAGGAGGATAGCAGCAAGAGCGAAAGGGAAGATTTCCAAGATGATAGTAAGACCTGTTATGGCATATGGTTTGGACGATGGCAGTGACCAGGAAGCAGAACTGGAGGTTGCAAAGTTGAAAATGCTAAGATTTTGATGGTGACTGATGAGAACTGACAGAAAATAATTGAGTACATCGCAGCTCAGCATTTAGGAGACAAGGTCAGAGAGGCAAGGCTGGGGTGGTTTGGGCATCCCGAGCAGGGACAATGGATATACTGTTAGCAGGCATGAAGGAGTAAAATAGGAAAATCACAGAGAAGATTCATAGATGTAGCGAAGGAGGACATGCAGAGGGCTGATGTGAAAAGGGAGGATTATAGAGACATGGTAATTTTGAGGCAGATGACCTGCTGTGGTGACCCTTAAAGGCAGCAGCCAAAAAAAAAAAGTAGAAGGAAAAATTGCATCACAGTAATTTCTATATCATATATTTACATCTTGCCTTGAGCATTTTAATGTATATTATGATTAATGACTAAAGAGACAAATGAAATCCAGCCATTTTTTCACCTCCCATAAATCTCCTGTAAGTAGAATGATAAATGTGCTGTTCTCATTTTTAGCTTAACAAAACCCTCTTGCCTTTAGGCTTAGCAGGTCTGTGCAAGATGTTTTTATAACACAGATGAATATATTTTTAGGCCCAAGTCTAAACTGTCATAGTTCTGTGTTTGTTTATTGTTGTTTTGATCTTGATTATATTTCCTAGTTTAGTTTTCTTTGTTTCTGGCTTTGATTATGTTTTATCTCGACGGATTATGGTTTATTTTAGGTTGTTTAGCATTTCCCTTTCTATCAACCTGTCAGGTTGGAATATTGTTAAGTATGCATCAAAATTATTAACCAAACAAAGATATGTTTGAGTGTGGAACCATGCTCACAAGACTATGTAATTTGTTGCATAATAGTTAGGGATAGTTGCTGCTGCTCAAACTTCATCCAATGTATTGTCTGCTGTGACTTAGGGCTACAAAATTACATTATTTTAAAAACATACTTATCTTTTATTTTAAAAAAATCACACAGAGATTTGTTTTTTGTAACTGAGGGCTTTTATTTTGAACATTTCACATTTTTAAAGCATACTAATCTTCCAATAAGAAAGTTTTATTTTGAAAATCTGGCACACCTTGTCCCTCCTGTTAGTCATTGTCAGGGTCTGGGACTGTTACCTTTGTGCAAAACTGCGTGTATGTGTGAGAACGAGAGAGAAAGGTCAAGAGTTATAAATAGCAGCTTACGCACATATGACCTGAGGTGGAATTACATCATTTTTTCCAAACTATAAATATTTGTGCTTCCCATACTTATATATCCATACTCAAAATCACAGACAGCCTCTGAGACACTGTTAGATGGATAAATAACTTTAAATAGGTTGAAATGTGTGTGTGGAACACACTGAAATGGAGGCAAATGACATGTTGTGGCGACCCCTAAAGGGAGAAGCCGAAAGAAGGGGAGACGTGTGTATATATTTGAGCCTGTACGGTTTAGAGAAAATCCAAAATATTTCTGAAGAGCGTGTGAGAGAGTAGATTAGGCAGACATTCGGGATGGACTTCTAGCTGGCACACCAAACAGGATTCACTACGAAGAATGAGCGGTAAGCAGGTAAGCACTGGTCATCTGGCCATTAAAAGAAAACAAACAAGTAAATTAAATTGCTGAATCATAAATTGCCTGAGCAGCAATACCACTGTTGTAGATCAAAAATCTGGGAACAGGTGGTGTAGAAGACTGGGCTTAGGTACTATCACTGATTGCAGGTTAGAGAACAGGTGCACCTCCTGGGAGCTCTCTGGACCATGCTTACTCCTGAAAAACAGTGGTTAGTTCCAGCCATATATGCACTCATTTACAGAGATAGCCGAGAGAAAGAGATAGAAGAAGGGGAGATAGATAGAGGGCAGATTGCAACCTGAAGGATGTGGAAACGTGACACGTGCATGGTCTCATCAGGAGAACAGCCACAGGAAGGTGCACACATACTGCTGCAATGCATCTCAGCCCACAATTTAAATTAAAATTTGGATTTATTTGTGTGAATTCAGCACTCAGAGGGATGGTGATTTTTGTTTGCACTGGCCGCAATGATTCATTAAATATTTCGAATAATCTGATTATAAAAACTTCTCGACACAAATCCTTTGCTTCAATGCTCCGTTTAATGCATGGCTCTGTTATACTGTTCCTAAATAGTGTGTGAATAAAATCTGTGGCAACATTAAGCCCACACAGCCCCCAGATTTGAACAGAAACACTGATAACACAACAGTAGCAGTGTTGATGACATTGGCACAGTTTAATGTGGAGCCGGAGTCAGTTTACACATCGTGGTGAGCTCGGGTAGAGCTTTGCTGGGAAAAAGCTGCTGGAGTCCTTCATCTACACACCTGATCAACAAAACTCTGACATGAAGAAAAGCAAACTTTGTATAGCTGCTCCACCGACCAACATCCGTTTTACACAGAGAGAAATCTCCAGTAAGTCTCAAAAAGTTGTATTAAAATATGCAGTTGCCCATTGTTCCTCAGTGGGCTGGTTTCAGTCATTGTGCAAATGTACTGTTTATAAGATTGGGGAAACCTGCAGCAGTCAGCTGAGACTGAAGAAGTCACTTGGATGAGTGACCAAACGTTTCTCCCACTGAAAACGCTACATCCAGATGAAGATAATCAACTTTTGGAAACATGGTCTAGTGTACATCATGCCCCTCTTTACTATCACCTCTGTTTGCTTCCATGTAAAATCGGACAGCTGCTGTCAGCCATGATCAAGCTGTATAATTTAAATGGTAAATGGCCTGCATTTGTATAGCACTACATTCAGTCATTCACCCATTCATCCACGGCAAGCTACATTGTAGCCACAGCTGCCCTGGGGCGCACTGACAGAGGCGAGGACACTGGCGCCACCGGGCCCTCTGACCACCACCAGGTTAGTTAGTATCTTGCCCAAGGATATTTGGCATGCAGCTAGGAGGTAGCCTGGGATCGAACCACCGACCTTCAGATTAGTGGCTGACCTGCTCTGCCACCTGAGCTACAGCCACCCATGTGGCTAAACATAGTATCAGACCAAGTTAACCTTACGTCCAGATGAACAGAATCAACTTCTGGAGATTTACTTATCTGGATGATTGAGCATGCATCAAGACACTAGACCATATTAATTTCAAGGCTTTCATAAAATGTTTCAGATTGAAAGTGAAATAATATAAATTGCATTAATATTTAAAATATAAAAATAAAAGCTTTTTTACAAGAAAAAATAAAATAAAATAAAATAAAATAAAACACACAGTAAAACACTGGGCCACTGACCTGAGGGTTGTTAGGTTGGACACCGATGATTGGTGTGGAAGAATAGTGGCTCTATTCTGAACCCCACACCCTGTCACTAAGGCAAAGCCCATTCACCTTTAGGAAAAAGCTATTTTCTGCCATTTGTATCTGCAGTCTCATTCTAATAGGGTTACCAAAGGGCTATATTAACTTATATATGGTGTTTCTCAACAACCGTCTGGTGGCAAATGGCTGCATAACATTTAGGATACAACAACTAGTAAGTTTGGTACCAACTAGTGACAATAGCGCAATTAGTCGACTTGTCGCACACATCCCTAATCTTACTTCATACGTCTTTTGAACCAATTGGTAACACAAGTGCTTCCCTGTTTTATTAAAGTACGACTAAGGAAAAAGACCTGCTAATAATCGAGACCTAATACCTACTGCCTAAAAATAGAACTTTTCTTCTTCTTTCATTTTTAACGGCAGCTTGCATCCAACGATGTTGCACTACTTCCATCTCCTGGATTTTACTGCTACATCACTTCCATATCTTTAGATCCTCTCGATGAGTCCAGTATTTCTCAAATAACAAAGTCTTTCCTTTCCCTTCATCATGACTTAACTGATCAACCACCATTTCAAACTTGGGTTCGGTAGTAATACCCATTTCTACCCTCAACATTCTCCTTTGACTGACATACTTCCTGCAACGAAAAAGCACATGTTCAATCGTTTTCATAGCACTACACCGATTACACAAATCAGTAAGATGTTTCCCTTTCCTAAAAACAGTGTCATTTAGAAAACAGTGACCTCTTCTTATTCTACTTATAATTATAATTACCTCCTACTGCCTACTTATTCTTCTATTTCTTGTAACGTGAACGGTTTTGTACTGTCCCTTTTACTTCATTATCCCACGCCATTTCCCATAAATTCTCAATTTCTTTCCAAACGTTTCCCTTCAGAATTCGACAACTGTATCTGCATATCAATATCTACTTTTTAATAGCTTCTTTGGCCAACCTATCTGCTCTTTCATTACCCACAATACTTATATTAGCGGGAGTCCACGTTATTACTATAATTTTGCTTTTTCACACACAAAATCTACGATTTTTCAATGCTTATCAATGCTGACAATGAATCACTATTATTACTTCTGAAAATCTGTCTACCACCCGTTCTAAAGCCAATAATATGGCACATAACATAACTCAAAAAACTGCCACCTGGCGAAATCACTAATGCGTATGACGTAACGCGATCTACGTGCAGCACGTCCGTGACGTAACTATAAGAGGGCGCCCCGGTGTTGGCGGCGAATTTAAAGTCTCGGTTGGAGGGCTGCGATCCAGTCTTGCACTTTTCGTGTAGGATTGTATTTGATTCGAGTTAAAGGAAATGCCAGGCGACAGGTATCGTCCTCAGTGATTCTTACTTTCTGTTACTAAACATATTTGAGGTATAGCGGTGCATAAGTTATCTCTCAGATGTGTTGCACATGTGAAAACGAGCCGCCATCCCAAGGCTAGCTTGGTGCTGTTTAACTGTCCCGATTCAAAACTTTCCATTTCTAAAGCGGTGTGAATAAGGCGGTTTTTATGCGAAATTGTGTGTTCGGTTGATCGTCAGCGTCGTTAGTGTAAAACTGTACCGATAGCGCGCTTTCCCTCCACGCCTGTCAGCGGCTCTTTTCTTCCCGGAGTACACACTGTAAGCTAACCGCAGGGCAGGAGTGGACGTCCTGGACCACCTGCATGTGTCTGTGTACTGAAAGACAGGAGACTGTGTCTGTCGTTTGGTTTTGCAGTCAGTTTGCGCGGTCACTCCGCTGGTAGCTACATCAATATGGCGGGCATGGAGGGGTTCTTTAGAGGAAGCTAGGCCGCTAGGTAGCCTTTCTGTGGGGTGTCTGTGTAATGATGAAGCCTTGTTTAACGATGCCCACATGTCTGATTAACCTCTGCTTCCAACAGTGTCCCACTGCAGGATCGTCCCTGCCTAAATTTGCAGGACTCCATGCTGACTCAGCCCAGGAAAAGCAAGTCCAGAGGCATTCTTAGCGAGGGCCTGGACACTGAGTGCACCCCAACAGATTTCATCCTGCAGTTCACACCACCGCGCAAGAAACAGCGGCTCTTCAGCAAGGGGAAGGAGAATGACAGCAATCAATTTGTTCTTAGCAGGAGACCAAGGAGGAAAGACTCCTCACCAAGTAGGAGCAGATGGTTTTCTGATGTTTAAGATGAGGACTTTCACCTGTGATCAACTTAACTTTTTTCCCTTTCTCCTTCCCTCTGCAGACATTTCATGGGATCAACTACCAGACGAGGTTGTTCTTAGGATTTTCTTCTGCCTTCCTCCGCGGGACCTCGTCAGAATATCTGTAGTTTGCAAGCGCTGGCAACGTTTGGCGTGAGTCATAATGATCATTAACAAAATTTTTGGCCCTGCTTCTTCCCGCTTAAAATGTTTTTTTTAAGTGCAGGGCGGATCCTAAAGATTGAGTTTGCATACTTCAAACCACGCCTCTGGTTCTTTCTCACATCTGTGTGTTTAAACTCGTGACACTTATCACAGTATTCAAAAATATGGAAATCTGTGGCCCTGTGGATTCCTCATTAAAGGATCACTCCTAGTTCATCCATTAAACAGCTGTCACAGCTACTTGCACACCATCACATTCGAAAGTATTAAATTCTGACAAACTGGTTGACAAACGAGTTTGTGCTGCTTGATATTCTCAATGACACGCACCGTGAAACCCACATTCACATTTAACAGAACGGGTTGCTGTGTGCAGGTTATTTGCTGCAGGCTGCTGTAGGGGTTTGCCTCCATGACACCTCTTTGCTTGTGCATTCATCACAGGTTTGACGAGTCTCTGTGGCACAGTGTGGATCTAGAGGGGATGACCCACACGGCTCCGGCTCTGCAGCAGGTGCTGAGGACTGGCATCCGCAGACTGCGCTGCCCCCGCTCCTTTGTGGAAGAGTTGCACTTAACAGTCAGAGGGTTAGTCATATATATCGTGGTGTGTCCTGATTTTCTTCTTCAGTGGAAGACTTACTCTGAGTTTTCCTTGCCTGCGAAAATCTAATGAAAACTATCTAATGTCTAACTATTTAATTTTCCTTCACACCAAAGAGCTCTAAGTATTAAGTTCTGTGGCACTTATTAAGTAGAAAAATGCTCTTTTCTTTCTTTTCCATTATACAGCTCTTTGCAGGTGGTTCAGCTGGATCTGTCAAGCTCAATCATACCAACGTTGGCTCTGGAAGACATCATCTGTCGCTGCAGACTGCTAGAATGTCTGAGCCTGGAGGGTCTGCAGCTCTCTGACACCATCATCAGGTGAGATCTGAACCATTTGCTACTGATTAGTGCAGCAGGGATGTCACTGATTCCCAGTGTCTTTGGAGCTGCTTTTCTCTTATCAAAAATATGTCTGAGCTTTTCCTGACTTCAGATGCTGAGGGAAACATGCCTTTGTCTGAAAAGTCAGTGATGCTGTTTGTAGTAGAGCCTCATCAGAGATGGAAAAGTTGTGCTCTGTCGATTGTAAACTGGCAAAACACTAAATTCCTCTCAGTAAATGCATTTTCCGAATCTGTTTGAGCCTTAAATCTGTACTGTGTTTGGAGCTCATGTTTGGGTGTATTTGTTAATCTTTTTTACTCAGCTGTCTGGCAAAGAACACCCGCCTACAGGAGCTCAACCTCAGCGGCTGCTCTGCCTTCTCTGCTCCTGTGCTCGCTAGGATGCTTAAATCCTGTTCCCGGTCAGCTGCTCAGTCCTTATTTACTTTGTAACCACAGTTTCAGTTTCTCCTCTGCCTCAGATTTACTAATGCAATTATTTTGTGTTTCAGTATACAACAGCTGAACTTATCATGGTGCACCTTTGATAATAATCACATAAAGAGCGTCGTTGATAATCTGAGTTCCAGTGTTACACATCTCAACCTCAGCGGTTACAGAGAGAGCCTCACCCTAAATGGTGAGTGGTGGAGATCTTCAAGTCACTGATTTCAACACTAACAAACACAGCTGGTTTGTCCTGAATGATGTAACACAGAACAAACTGCATAATGATAGAGTAATTTGATTCACTTGACAGCTTGAAGGGTAACACTGAGGGTGCATACTGCTGAAGTGAAATTACCGTAGTTTGTGAAAACTATAGATAGATCGATCTAGATATAGACCTATATCTTAAAGATTGTTTGAGTTGCATCATTCTGACGTGTGTCTGTGTTATTTCTCATTTTTAGATGTGAAGGTGCTGGTGGAAAAATGCCCCCAGATTAAAACTCTAGATTTGAGGTAAAAGTTTAGTCATCGTTCTATGTTTGGTATTTAATTGTGGGGTTTTTCTTTAAGTTGTCTCGTTTTATTTGCTATTGCAAATTAAATAGTCATGGATGGAAAAATGTCTTTACTGTGGCCACAGATGACTGCAGTTTAAAACCTGTGTTTCTGTGTCGCAGTGATAGCACTCTGCTGACAGCTGACTGCTTACCTGTCCTCAAACAACTGAAGCACCTGCTGCATCTGTCCCTGAGCCGCTGTTATCACATTCACCTTGCTGCTCTCACGTAAGTTTTTGTCCCACCTCCATCCATGTCACTGCTAGTTGGTGTGCCTCATCTGATCAGATCTTCTAGCTTATTTTTTATTTTTTTTTGCCACAGGTATATAGATGTTTGTTTGTGATTATTATTCAGATGGAAACACACTGTCTAAGGTACTAGTAAAGTAAATGGATGATGATTACAGCACTAGTCTGTTTGGTAACTAGTGCTAGGTGTGGTGTTCATTTACAGTTTGATTTTATTAATACAAAAACTCTGCTCTAACCTCGAGCTCTATGTTTGGGACTTGTTTGCATGAGTGAATACTGAAAACTAAATGCTGGTCTAGATTTTATTTGGGCCCTAAACGGGGAAAATCTGTTAAATTTAATTTATAGTTTTCTAAAAAGAATGCAGAATCATATTTGAATAGCTGAAAATCACGATTAATACTTTAGCTGGTGTGATTGCAGTGACGTGGGTATAATGTTCCCTGTGCTGAGCCAGCTGGATGTGTTTGGGCTGGTGCAAGATAGCCAGCTGCCCTCTCTGAAGAGGGAGATGCCTCATGTGAGCATCAACTCCAGACCTTTTTCAAGCATCGCCCGGCCCACACCGGCCAGCAGGTTTGTTGGATCCACCAGCGACCGCACCATGTGGAACAAGAAGTGTCGACTGCGGTTTGGACTGTAACAACCATGGCTCCTTCTTATTTCTTTAGTCCAGTTAGTTTGTAACGCAGAGAGTTTTGTCCTGCAATATTCCAATGCATTCAGGTCTAACCTGGTGTGCAGTAATGGAACAATGTTTCAGTGTTTGCTGCTAAAGAATATGCTTTCTAGCCTTGCTTGCACATTTGTGTGATCTTAAATGCAGAGCACGCAAGCTTGTGAAGTGTCAGGGTTGTGAAGTGAAACGTTACATTGTTTTAGGTTCTAATAATGTTTTAATTCATTTAAAAAATGTATTAAGCATGGTTTACAAGGGGGTAAAGTGATTTAATTGGCTAAATACTCTTATTAGTTTTGCTCACTAATATCTGGAAATCAGTAAATGCATAATGAAGGTATGTTAATGAGGCATTTACTGTGCTGCCTAAATGATCACAGATCTTTTGATAAGCTTAATGATTTTAAAACGGCATCTTCTATTTTAGAAAAGTCAATAATTGACTATTGTCCAAATAATTTTAACTTGTAATCCAACATTTATCCGTTGCATCCTTACCTCCAGCTGTTGACACATTTAACAGTAAAGTGTTTTGTGTGTGTCAGCTGTAAGGATGAGAGAACATTTGATTTTATTAATTGAACCAGTTTTAATGACAACTGATATATGTGGATCTGTCTTAACACATTGTTGCTAAAGAGACTACCTTTTATGGACTTCCATATAATCTGTGTTGCTTGCAGTAATCAAAGTAGCTCAATAGCGTGGATGTGTTTGCCCTCGTGTCAGCTTTAACTCTAGAGGAACATGTGAATGACTTATTTTCACCTCAGTCCTTTCTCATAAACCACTTTAAACTAAAAGCTATTGAATTTTTCTGTGGGATTTATTTAATTTAAGGAAACTTAAGATAAGGAAATGTACAGTTTGTGCCACATGTTTATGTAATGTTTGCCCCTGCAGCATCAGTGGATTATTAGATCAATAAAGATGCGATTGATGTTCAAATGTTAAGTTTGATTTAAGTTTTAAAAAGTTTTGCTTTTCCTGTAGAGAAATCAGTTGTAATACATTGTCCAGTTTTAAGGCTTAAAAGTATTTGGACAGTGCAGAAGTAAGCAGATATTTTAGATTTCTTGTACTAAACTTGAATTTGATTGCTACTTGTATGAACCGACAGGAGTGAAGAGATGTGAATAAATTGAAAACCCTGAAAAATCATAAAACACCTGTTGGAGATCCCAAAAGGTTCATTCTGTTCATCTGGATCGTGTTTTCTCTCTCATCCGAGTAGCTTCTTCAGTCTCAGCTGACTGCAGGTTTCCTCAACCTTTTATAAACAGTACATTTACAACACATACATGTGCAGTTTATATGGTTGGGGAAACCTGCACTCAGCTGAGACTGAAGAAGTTACTCGGATGAGTAACAAATAGGCCTCGGCTGTTTCCCGTGATGCACTGAGTATTTCTTCTTTCCCTCTCTCTGTGCTTACGAACCACTCTGCTCTTTGGTTCGGTTTTCTTTCCCTCAGCCCAACCAGTTTCAGCAAATTGCTGCCTCTCCCCAAACAGTGTTAAAGGATCCTTCCTGTTAAAAGGGAGTGTTCCTTTCTCACTGTCAAAGTGCTTACACCGTTGGGGTTTTCTCTGTAATATTGTAGGGTCTTTACTTTACAGTATAAAACGCCTTTAGGCGACTGTTGCTGTGTTTTAGCGCTATATAAATAAAAGTGAACAGTGTACATTTGTGGGTATGGCATCAACTGTGACATACTTGCAGTGCTGACAATGCAAGAAACGGATGATGTTCTTCTGCAGTTACAGCAGACGGACTAAAATGGTACACTGTGCAGATGATTAAATGCACTGAGCATAACAAAATGTATCAAGGGCAAGGGAAGTTGCTGTAGAGGGATAGTTTTTAGCATTTCTTACAGCAGACAACTTCATCTGATTGCGTTTTTGTTTTTTTTTAAATTAAGACTCCTCCCACAATTTGGACCATTATTTCAGCCTCCAGATTTTTAATTATTAAAAATGATTAATTTCCTGTTAAAGTCACAACGAAAAACAACCTGCTTGATACAATGAGGACAGGAAGGTAATAAGATGAGCTTAATAGGGGGGAAAAAAACAAAAGCAGCACACAGAAGCACTTGTAGTTCATATCACTTTATCGAGTTCCAAAACAAAACACATTCCAGTAGAGTGTGTTTCCACAGGGAAACTTGCCTTTGGCATGGTGCATGTTACACTTTGCAGATAACTTTTCAAACAGAACATGGTTTTTGCAAGAACGCTTCAAGTCAAGAGATTTGTTGGGTTAAAAATAACTTTGTATCCATCAGATACTGTTTCACCTATAACTTTAGCCATGCCCACCACAGACAAAACTGTTTCCTGTCTTAGGTGTCAAGAAACAGCCCCTTTAACTCTACCAGAGGAAAACAAAAACAACCCTTTAAACATTGAGTTCTCTTTGCTGCACTTCTCTCACTTCTGCATTTTCTTCTCTAAAACGTACCGTTCTGTGTGGCTCAGACAGCAAGGAAAAATAGACACTATATTCCAAAAATATCTTTACTCAGCAAGCTGCTGTGCTTCAAGTCCTCTGCATACATTTACAATTATAAAACTTACAGTGGAATTGAATATATGCTTGGAAAGGACAGGATTGATGAATCTAGATTTAGCGTTAGTGTTAACGAGGCCCTGAAACCAACAGAGAATGTCTCCTGGTAACAAATACTGTACCAAAGCCAGATGGAGCATATCCCACAGTTGGCCACAAACTTAGGTTAAATGCATTAGTGAATGTTCTTTCAATACCATCAAGACATCCTGTAGATTATTTCCCCCTCAATTTATAGGATAGTAGATAGTAGGATGAGTAGGAAATGTGGATTAATCCACCACTGAAGACAGTTGGCTTGCTTATAGTATTGGCTGATAATAACTTAACACAACATATCCAGATATATATATTTTTAAAATGGAGTGCTTTGAGTGGTCTGTAGGAACAGAAAAGAACTTCGTGCTAGTTGTGCCATCAGCACATATGTCGAGTGTTAAAAAACTGTTTTGTTTTGGTGGGGTGTTTAAAAACCCTGTCACAGTTTGACCAGCAGGGGGCTTTGCTTCCACAGTCCTCTTAGCACTGCGCATCACATGTAACAGGAACATCACAGAGCCAGACGGTTGTGCAGTAAGTTACTAATCAGTTTGAAAATAATGATTCCTTTTAGCCTACATAATATATATATAAAGATTAGAGATGTAACATGGTAAAAAGCAAAAATTAAAAACTGAAATGCCAATTGTCATTAGATACATTCAATAACAATTGTGTTATTGTGCGGTTTTGTACATTTATGGTTACACTCTCCCCATGTTCTTGCACTTTTATTTCATCTTCAATTTCCCAGAAAGCTCCTCACATGAGTCAAGCATTTTATTATAATCAGCTCAAGTTATGCTATCAGTGGTGATAATCAGGAAGTCAAAGTGTGACACTGTCCTAATCGTAATGCATGTATAAAAAGAATCATCTGATATATCAATGTCAGAAGTTTGAACTCCTTAGAAATCTGCAGCCATGTTCTGTTTAAAGGTTTTTTGTGTATTCAGCAATAAATTATAAACTTGAGGCAGAGTAATTTGGATTTGTTGACAACAATAACTCTGAATAACTTTGCCCATATTCTTAAAGCTCACTCAGTAGTGTGAAACCACATCAAAATCTTTGTCATGTTTCAGTGTGGGGCAATATTCACAAACAGTCTGCTGGATCAGTGTAGCTTTTATGTCTGACGTTTCCAAAAGACTTTAGGTCTACAAAGAGTTTTTACATTCTTTCATCTTGGCCTTAGTTTCACTGCTCACTTTAGGGCTTGTGCTGATATACTGTAAATATGATCAGAAACTGTATCTAAATAATGAATCATCATCTTTGTAGCTTGGAATAGTGACACAAATATTAAAAATGAAAAGAAAGTGTAAATGTTTTTTTTTTTTTTTTGAAAAATATGTATAATAAAACAAAAGCAAAGGACAAATACTTCCCTTTGAACACATCCACTTGTGAACACTGTTAGTTTGAGAGATATTCAGACTTGTCTCAGTTTTCTAACACAACAGTCCGGAGCTGGTCCTCCTCGCTCATGCTGATTGTAGCGATAGCACCATCGTTGAATTCAAAGGAAGTCCCACCATCCACCACCATGCAAGCATCCCAACAGCGGGAACGGACACACAACCTGAAGGCAGAAAAGAAAAAAACCCAAAACGATCAAAGGCTTCAGTTACAGCACAGACTCATCGACGTTGTGCTCTGCCTGAGACTGGTGATCACCACTGACTTTGTGGCAAAGCCTCTCTGTCGACTGCTGGAGAAGACCCTGTTCACGATGGGCTCCCTGACGCTGTAGAACAAACGGTTGTCATCTGGGCTGAACACCAGAGACTTGTTGTATTCCTCTGTAACTGATCACACAGGCACAAGAGCAAGATTAAAAAAAAGGCTATAAAACTACACAAACCAACAATAATGACAAGAGAAATAGGAGCTCACCTTTTTCAATTAATTCTTGGTTAAGGGGGATATCCAGACCTGACTGGGATTTCCCTGGAAGAAAATAAAAAGGCATTTAGGAAACAAATGGGGTTTTATGCATGCAAGGACCAGTTACAATCTACAGTTCCAGAACAGTACAATAGAGGCCAAATATTATCTAATACATTTTGGATTCCAGGTAAGTGGGATGACTGCAGTTTGTTAACTTTTGTTTTGAAAATTTGGGAAGTTTAGCATTAACCTTACTGGGTGTGTTATAGTTTAAGTGAAAGGTCCTCAGCATTACTAATAAAATAATACCAGGTTTTATTCTTTTTCTCCCCTCTTAATCCACATGCTGGTGGAAAGTGGACCTTTTGTACCTCCCCTTATTTGATGTCATGAATGCTGTTCCAGTGGTGGACACCACAGTTATTAGAGTTTTTCATTTTCATATTTTATTATTTGGACTTTTTGCTTTTAATTGAATTTAGTTTCAGTCAGCTTCCAGAGTGGAATGTTTAGTTTTATTTGTTTCAGTGTCTTTTACATTATTATTCTATGAAGTGGAGAGTCAGAGGCAACATTTCTTGTAGGCAGGCAAGTATCAATAGAATCTTTACCAGACTAACACATACTAAAACTCAGGCTCTTTCCTTTATAATAATAATAACAACCTTGGGTGGATACTCAGTGTTACCCCTGTCCACAGTTTTAAGTTATGTGGTAAGTGTATGTGCTTTAGCCCTAAAAACTCGAGACAATTTAGTATGTACGGATCTATTTGCAGTGTTGGGAAGGTTACTTTTAAAATGTATTCCATTACAGAATACAGAATACATGCCCCAAAATGTATTCTGTAACGTATTCCGTTAGGTTACTCAATGAGAGTACCGTATTCTGAATACTTTGGATTACTTAATATATTATCATGCTGTTTACAACTACATGAATGTACAATTGCTGTGATTTATTACTGTTACTGAAGGTCCGCGGCTCCGAACCGTAGTAAAGGGACCTCTGGCTAATACGGTGGGTTCTGTGTCAGGCTCGTAGCCGAAAACTAGCTTTGTTGTCTGGGTCAACTTTGCTAGCGAGAGACAGAGAGAGGCGTTGAAAGGCTGCTCCAACGGAACTTATTGTTTTTGGAGGAAAACACGAACACGGTGTACAGTCGAGTCTTAATAGCTTACTTACAACTGGGCTCGTCAGGCTCTCTTCTTGGCTGCAGTGGTTATTATTATATTTACATGCTTCCAGCTCCCGTTTTTGCTCGACAGCTCATACTTTTCCTTTTTCTCCCTCCCTCGCTCACAGACACATAACGGGTATGGCAGTCCATTCTCCCTGCAGCACGGACTGCACTGCCTATGATGCTACATTCTTTAGAGCTATACCGGTAGCATTCTGCCTATTAGCTTAGCGCAACAAGGACAAAAAGGCCTCTCTCACCCAGGAAACACGTAGAGAGAGAGAGCGTCACCCTGTAACCATGGCAACCGTAACGCTGCCGCCTGGAACAACAGAACGTAGCTGTCAAACAAAACCCAAACAGTCCTGACCCGCCACAATATGAAACAGGGAAGTACCGCCGTGTAATCCATTTATTTCAACAAAGTAACTGTATTCTAAATACCACCTTTTTAAACGGTAACTGTAACGGAATACAGTTACTCATATTTTGTATTTTAAATACGTAACGGCGGTACATGTATTCCGTTACTCCCCAACACTGTCTATTTGACACTAGAATGTGCAGTATGTTTACCTCAGGCACACAGCTCTGGGTAATGTTACACCCACCTGCTGTTTAAAGCTCCTGCTTACAAGGGTCAACTATTCAGAAAAAGATGGTTAAAGGGAAGGGTGGCTTTAGCAGTACAACTGCCAAGGGGTCATTAAAAAACAAAAATCATGTAACTCTAAATAAATAAATAAAAACTGAACTTTATATTTAATCAGTTTGTGATAAATAAATGTAAAAAATCATCAATATATCATTACAGTTTTATTCATCACAGGGAATTTTGGGGTGTGTCAGAGCAGTGGGGGAACCATAGCTGAATTGAGGAGGTGAAGGGCTTCAGACTGAGTGGTTGACAGTGAGTAAGAGAGCGGCTGCATCGGGCAAATAAAGAAAGTGGTCTTTTTCTTTTTCAAATATACACAAATTGTTTAGATTGACAACCAGGCAAATGGAACTACACATTCTTCTTGAGAGTTTAGGTGTTACTATTTTGCTGCATTTGCTGATAAGCAACATTAAGACAGACACATCTTGCAAGTCTCTGCCTGCTACTCTGCAAAGTTATGATGATATCTGCGTAGGGATGGGTATCGAAAACCGGTTCTTGTTGAGAACCGGTTCCCACTGTTTCAATTCCTTGGAATTGTTTGCCATTTTTGCAAACGATTCCCTTATCGATTCCAGTTGCCCCGAATGACGTCACCACGTTGCGGAGCGTCATTTACCTGGCAGGAAACACAGCGCCTAAGCGGCTCAAACGCTCAAAAGTTTGATTATACTTTACGAGAACGGATGACAACAGGGCAACTTGCAATACTTGCAAAGTAGATATTTCATTTAAGGGAGGAAACACTACAAATATGCAAAAGCATTTGCTCACAAAACATGCGATGACCTTAAATGAATGTCATGTTTTTTATTTCCGCTCGACTCGTGAATCTCAACCCAGCAGTAGCGGTAACGTTTGCACGTCCTCTCCCGTTAATACGGCAGGTAAATAATCAACTAACAGTGCATATTATGTTAGCGCGATCTGCCTTATTACAAAACCTGCCATTACTGTGCATTTAGGTGACCATGATGAGAGAGACAGACAGAGTCTGGCTCAGATGCTGGCAGTTCTCACTGCAGTCTACCGTTAGCGTCTCCTTTCAGGCCAGGATAGACGAATGTCACCGAGCAGTGACTAAGTTTGTGGTCAAAGGTTTGCACCCATTTGCCACAGCAGATGATTTTCGGTAAGTGAATGTGTTTAATTGTAGGCAGGGACATTACTGGATATTCTTGTGTATTTGCTACAGAATAATGTATGTTATACTTTGTTATTGCTACAGAAGAATATTTATTTTATTATTTTACATTTACAATTTTTTTTTCCTGGGGACCCTGTGACACCCCATTGAAGAGCCGTAGGCTGTGGATCTCTTAAGATCTCACTGTTGGGTTTGTAAGGCCATGTTACTCCTAAATTTCTATCTTGTTCAAAGAGAAGATATAAAACAAAGTTCTAAGCTAATCGACCTTAGTGTTCTCCTTTTTTAAAAGAATCAATAAGAGAATCGATAAAGAATCGAATCGTTAAGCAGAATCAAAAATGGAATCGGAATCGTGAAAATCTTATCAATACCCATCCCTATATCTGCGGGTCTTGCACCTCAAAATTTGCACATGTACAGTACGTACCAATTTTTAGAACTTCTTCCACTGCTTGTTCAGCAAGTTTATTGATGTTGTATGACCTGTGGAGCACAAGAGAGAAGATTGTGAGGGAGCTGACAAGTGTAAAGACACGATTCTTTTCATTCTTATTTGTAAGGCAATATCACGCTTTACATCAATGGCTTTCATCATTTATAGGAAAAATAAAACGTGACAAAAATAAAACAATGTCTAAGTAAAGAATCAGCATTTTTAGTAGTAAATCACAACTGGGCCAATATAAATTTTACATCTATCTGTGTGTGTTTAAGTCTTGCTTGCATCTCCTTTCAATGTTAGGTGAAGTTTAATAATATTAATCTGAATATTAAAAGCTTTTCACAGACCAACCAAAGATGATTCAAGTGTTTGGAGCCAACTAAGAGAAATTTACTTAAGTTTGGTTGATCCACACAACATGATAAAGGCCCACTGGCTATTATTACTGTTACAACCTAGGTTTTTCCAGTGACTTGAAACTTTTCCCATCACATCATACTTTTTACAGTCCAGTAAGAATTTGCTCACTTATGTGAAGAGACTATGAACCTATGAGGTTCATTTGCACCTGACTCAAGCATCAAAGCTTTAAATGGTGCAGGAAGAGCTATTCCTGGTGCAGGAAGGTGATTAGGAACTACTTTTTTAAACATTTAAAGTTGTTTTGTGTACCAGGCTTTGGATCCTGTTCCTGTGCAAATGTTCAGTCCAGAACTCTTTTGTTTTTCCCATGGGCCATCATCCACAGAGATCTCGTAGTAGGAAGCCCTATGGAGCAAGAGGTTAACATGGGGTTTGAAGGATTTTAACTTCACCCTGTGGTGGACAGAGATTTTTCCTGATGAGTGCTGGAAAAGCGTGCAGCATGCCAGTGAAGGGACTGAGGATTTATGAAAATTACAATATGCAAACATGCTTAGATGGGAGTAAGAATCTGTTTCCGTGATTAAGGTACCTGGAAGACAGAGATTCTCCAATGAAGATTTCATTTAAGCTTCTAACAGGAAGAAGGCTAGGCTTGTAGAAGGTCTCATGTAGTGTTCCTGTCCCTAGAAAGAGTAATTGAATTGGAAAAGGACGCAGGGAAAGAAATCAAGAAAACATCAATATAACTCCAATCTCACGCCATGTTTGCCCAAACTCAGGATTGAGTGACATTGGAGAAAAGAGACTGGATCAGACAAGCATGCTGAGTAGGGCTGCCACAAACGATTATTTTGATAGTCGGCGTAATCGTGACTAGTCGACTAATCGTGGCAGTCCTAATGCTGAGTGGGTCGTACTGTTTAAGTTGTCCATGGAGGTGAAGCGGTGAGCTTGGTTGTGCTGCTCCAGGCTGAGCTGCTGTTCGTGGAGGTCCACTGGATTGGGATTTATTCCTGTGCCCTCTAAGTGCAGACGGATCCTCTGACGCCACAGCCACCTGAAGACAGCCAGGGAAATGTAAGGGGACGAGATCTGCAGTCTCAAGAGGCGTTAGCCTTGTGTGTGCGCCATTTCTCCATTTTCTATATTTGTCTCTGAATCCTCTTTAAACCACTTTTATGAGAAGAGGAGGTCTACTTTGAAACATAACTACAGAATCTGAGGAAATAAAACAGTGACACTAAGACAGCATGCCAAATATCACCATATTCATTTTCACTGGACACCTTTCCCAAAACTCTTGACAGTGGGCAGCAG
Source organism: Neolamprologus brichardi (assembly GCF_056152115.1). Lineage (NCBI taxonomy): Eukaryota > Metazoa > Chordata > Actinopteri > Cichliformes > Cichlidae > Neolamprologus > Neolamprologus brichardi. The sequence continues at coordinate 61,015,541 of NC_142110.1, forward strand.
TGAACTCTAGTAGCAGGACAGTGTAAATGGATTTAGGATATCCGACACAGCTTTGGGGTTTTAGACATCATGTGACTTTTCCCCAGACACACAGATTTAAACTCCTGAACTATAAGCTAATGACATGTCAACAACTCCATGGTGTTCAGTACGCTATAGCCAGCAGCAAAGAGTTATGGACTATTTTCTGTACAACTTTGAACATAAAATAATCCACTGGTATTAGTTAATAACATAATGCAGTTGTCAGGGCCTTCAATACAGACACAATGATACAATTTTGCATTTTTACCTTGCAGAACCACAGTACATTTTAAATCAAACATGTTATTAAAGTGCAGAGTTTTCACTTTAACTCAAGGTACTTTACACTTTAACAAAGGTATTGCATTAACTGTTTAACTACACTCATTTCATACACATTCCCCCATTTCCATTGGTAAGTTACCTGATTTAAAAGCAACTGTGGTTGTGCACAGAGGCAAAACTGCAAAAATTCAGCCACTGTCCAAATACTTATGGACCATAACTGTAGATCGTCACTACTGAGCCAGAAAAAGCTGCTAACATTGAGGAAGGCGTGAGAGCAGTCAGCATTTGTAGATAAAAATACACACCTGAACTCACCACGGCACAGCTTCTCCAGTGCCTCTGGGAAGGCACGAGTGTATCGCACAGGCAGGCACAGATGACCTTCTGACCTTCAGTAGAAAGACAAAACTTCAATATACTCACCTGGACATGTTAACCAGCAATCGGCTGGCTTAATCCCATGAAAATGTCAACTTATTTAAATACTTACACACCACTGCACTGAGAAATTTACATTAATGACTTTTCAATAAAACACACAGTCTTTATTATTGTGGACCTACTATGCTTTTCATTTACTTTCTGTTGTGTATATATACACTGTTCCAACAGTGGATGTGGCCAAAATTTCAAAGAATGAAGTCAGTGTACTTACAAATAATTATTGCGAGCTAAAAAATTCATGGCTGCTCTAAATACTCATTTTCAGACAGTTTTTCCCTTCTTCTGGCTCTGCGACAGTGAAGAGCCCCAATACATGTAAGACAGAGGATGAACTAAAGGGGCGGACGAAGGTCCAGCCTAACGATAAAGATCGTCTCCAAACCATGCAGAACTAGTGCTGGAGGACAAAACGATCACGCTATTTTAAAAATGTTGATGACAATGATAAATTCAATCAATACACATGGCTTATCGGGCCAATAGATGTTCTCCCTCTCAACCCTGGTACCAGGGGCAATGGGGTTCAACAGGTTAACGTGGCTCTAATACTCGGCCGCACCCAACAAGTAATGCCGAAAAGCCAGCTGCTCAGGAAGAGATAATACAAGTCGCAAAAAGGCAAAAGTGCAGAAGTTGTTGAGTTTCCTCCATTCAGACTGAGCACAGATAGACAGGTTAAAAGACACAGCGCCGACAGGTCCTGACAAAGTTCAGTAAAATGACACACACCTCTTTCATTACTTTCAAAAATATGCAAAAGAATGTCTATTAAACTCTGGCTGATTGGGACCCACACCCAGTTTCACACCTTGGCTCAGGCGATTAGAGGATCACCAGGGGGTCCTTTTGTCCCTCTGCGGGGGGATACTCCCACTAGGTTTAAATCTGGGACTCCCCACCATTTGACCTTAGAACTGAAGAAGCTTCTCGGATGAGAGGTGAAACGTCTTCAAGTAACTTAAAGAAGTCCAGACGCTTTTCTTTGCAAGCTCCTTTGACAATGTCTATTAAACTTGAAACCGTGAACAGGCTAGTCTTCTTAATTGGAGGTACAGGTGCAATTATTCAGATACAATACATTAGTCTCTATGTCGTGTTTTTACTTGAAGATTTTTAGATGTAGACTTAATTTACATTTTTTATGCCTGCACTGTTAAACAGTACAGCACAGTGTTATACTGCCAGTTAATTTGAGTTAATTGTATTTTTTAATGCATGTAAACCAGTAATTTCCCCATGTTTCAGGTAATTGTATCCTATTAGTTATTAATACTAAAACAAACAGCTAGCTTAGAATACTAACATGTACCTAGATCTATATCAATAATTACCAGAATTGTTTAATAAAGAAAAAAAACATTAATAGTGATAATAATTTTGTCTACATTGCCCAGCTCTATGCAGAACTAGCCCATCACTAACATAATAGGTCCACTTTAATTTAACAATACAATTCATATCCAACAATGGTCTGTTCTGTGCTTTACCTTTCAGGGTCTGTGTTAACTCCAACGACTGGTTTGTCTTTGCTAAAAACCTTACTGGCCACAAGTAGCATTGTTCCATCACCTAATAAACAAAAACAAAAAAAACCCCCACACAATTCCAGTTGATGAACTTGGATTTTGTTAAAGAACAAAGAAAGTGAAAGACAAGGAAGAACCTTTTATTCTGTGGTTATTACATTAACAGAATATATACTGGTAATGACCATATAAGCCGTTATTGATGTTCTACATTTACAATGAATTACTGTCCCAAGCAGACAGCTTTGTTGTACAAATGATACCTGGGATGACAAAATATTCCTACCTCCAGCAGAGATAATGGAATCTGCCCACCGCACTACATCTTCATTGTATTCTCCTCTTTTTACCACTTGTACAGTAATGCCTTCTCTCCTGAAAACAAACAGAATACAAAGAGAGTCCCAGCTGCAAACACTTCCCATTTCTCTAAGAAACATTGCTGTTGGACGGTATCTTACTGCAGGCTCTTCACAATGTGCTCCACATTGCTAGTGTGGATGTTGTGTCTTTCCAGCAGGCCATTGTAGCTGGAGCCCTTCATAGCAAGCTGTAGAACACAGATTAAGTAAAACACTGGGTGAAGGGTAGAATGTAAAGTGGCGTGTTTGCTTTGTGGTAGTCACATGAATGCAGTCTTACCAACTGCTTGAGATCTTCTTCAGAAACTCCTGCATAGCGATACCGCTGCTGTTCAAACTCATACCGCGTAGTCTTTGTGACCACTGCTACCTTTTCTGGTTTGAACCCAGCTTTCGGTTGTGGTGATGCGCTGCACAGTGAAGCGTGGAGGGGGCGAAGAGTGTTTCCATACAGCAGGCTGATGGCTCGACTCCCGTGGCACAGCACCGAACGGCGAGCCATCCTTATTAAATGAACCTACAACCAAAAACTTCACAAAGGTCCGGTTAGAGTTACTCAGGGTCCTGCGTAGTGCAGCTGTTAGGGAGCGCACATACTGACTCCTGTCAGTACTCGACAGATGTTTCAGTCAAGTGAGATCCACGCGCACACAGCTGCCAAGGACGGTCACCACCACGCTCGCCCCGTGTTGCAAGATGAAGACGTTAAGATTTAACTGTCCGAGTAAAGTATCTCCTCAGAACAGCACTAAAACGCCAAGAACAGCAGTAACCTTGCTGCTAACTAGTGATTCTTCTAACCATATTTGGCAGAACCGGACTTTTCCAGCTGAGCTTAACAAGCTAAAAGTAGCTAGCAGCTTGTTCACAAGTCGTTAGCCTGTCTGCCTATCACATCTTTTTCACTGGGCTAACTGTTGTCGCACGCCACATTCAAGTCGTGCTACGCTCCAAAGCTCCTTAAACACGAGATAACACCCATAAGAAGGTGAATAATACGCGACAACATAGAAAACAGTGGAAGCACAAACCATGCAACCGGGTACGTACTCAGGCTGTACGTGCGTGCGTGCGTACGTAACGTAGCATCTGATTGGCTGGTCGAAGGGCCTGGCCTGGGACAAAAAACAAACAAACGGATTTCTTGGCGTAAGCGCCCCAGCATGAATGATCAGTCAAAACAAAACAGACACACACTCTAGCTATCAGCAGTGGCTCATTGTCAAAGCAGCTATTTATTTGACTTGAATCTCTCTCTAATTATGTCAATATGTAATTATGTTTAGTAATTTAATTGGGCAAGAGGGAGAGGGGCTCTCACCCACATGCGACGTGCTGCAGTGCCTTGAAACAGAAATCAAGACGTGCACGACCGGGTGTTGTGCCAAAAAGTGATCGGCTGACAAAAACTGATTTCCTGTATTTGCCAAAAAATGATTGACTGCTTTCTTACATTTGCACAATATCTCTAAAATCAGAGTGACGCTAAAAAAAAAAAAAAAAATGCATTTATTACTTCTAGGCTGGACTAGTGTAATTCATTATTATCAGGAGGTCCTAAAAACTCACTGAAAAGCCTTGAGTTGACCCAAAATGCTACAGCAAGAGTAGTGACAGGGACTGGGAAGAAAGAGCACATTTCTCCTGTATTGGCTTCCCTTCAGCTCCCTGTTAAATCCAGAATTGAATTCAAAATCCTGCTCCTCACATACAAGGTCTTAAATAATCAGGCCCATCTTATCTTAATGACCTTATAGCAGGGGCGATTCTAGGATCAGAGCTTTGGGGGTGCTGAGCACCCAGAGAGCTGCCCATCCAGGTAAGGTAAACTTTACTCGTCACAATGAGACTTCTTCCCCGTCTCTGTCAGTCCCTGCATCCCTAAATGCCTCCAGTTGTCCCGAGTTCTCTCTGACTGCCTCCCCGGTGCATTTAAACCCCTGTTCCTCCCTGTCCTCATCGTCTGTTGTCTTCATCTCCGTTATCAGTCATCATAATTTTACCCTCTCTGTGCAAGTCTGCAAATTTCTTTATTAAATCATAAGTTTCTTAAATTCATCAAGTCTCTCTGTGCCTGGGTCCTCGTCACAAAACATGACATCACTGTTTTGTACATTTTAACACAATTTAATCCCACATTTGTGAAAGCAAAACACTTTTTTGAAAAGTCTGTAACAAAACCATCAAATCTGATCAAGGTTGTTAAAATGCTGCCAAAGAAGAATGGATTGGAATTTTAAAAAAATACATATCCTAACCTTACTTACTGGGGAAAAATGATAAATAATAATAATGTGTATGTGTTAGTCCCCGTAGGGAAATTACTCCTCTGCGTTTAAGCCATTCACCCAGTGAAGCAGTGGGCAGCCACCAATGCAGCGCCCGGGGAGCAGTGTGTAGGGACGGTACCTTGCTCAGGGGTACCTCAGGGTAGCCGTTCAGTGGAGTCGAACCCCCGACCTTCTGATCATGGGGCAACCACTCCACCTACTGAGCTATCCCTGCCATAATACAAACTTAACTCACTATGATGCTCATAGTGAGTAAAAAGTAAACTGTGTGCATTTTTTGGACAGAGATTCACTTCTAAAGTGTATGTATAATACAATACAGATACATTAAAAAATACACTCCAAAAATAGAAGAGTCCTTGAAATATACAAAATATTATTAGAAAATGGAGACACTTGGCCTTTGGTACAATGTATACAATGTATGAAAAGATCTTTACTGCAGATACTACTATGGCTCTGCAGATTTTTTCTTTTCTTTTAACCTATGTCGCCTCACCTTGAGGTTGGTAAATCTGTCTATCACATTTTGGTGGTCAAGTCTCTCACACATCTCTTTCTCAACTGACATCACAGCCAGGTGTTGGAGTCTGCTTTGACCCATGGTCCTTCTCAGTCAGGTATGGAGCTGACTCAAGACACTAAAAGACCTTTCACAGCTACAGCTGCTAACTGGGTTTGTTAGGGCAACCTGAATAACAGTTTTCAGTTTGAGGAAGATCTGATTATCCAGAAGATTGTACAATGTTAACATATCTGGAATGGCACCAGCCTCACTCTTGAGCTTTATAAAGTCTTTGGCAACCGTGACTTCCTCTGACTGAAGCTCAATATGGTAATGCAGTGCCAGGGCTGACAACCCAGTTAGTTTTGCAGATTCTGTATAGCAGCTTTAATATAGGGAGAACACAACTTCCAGATTGTATGAGTTGTTTGTATTAGTTGTTTGTCAGTCTTTTTCTTTGCCAGTTTAACAGTTACTGTTTTGCCTGTTAGTACTCCCTGTCTGTTTTCTTACCTGGTACTTTCTGATCTCGTACTTTGTCCTCATGTTCCCCTCTTTCCTCTCTCCCTCTTTGGACTGACAATCTGTACACACACACACACACACACACACACACACACACACACACACACACACACACACACACACACACACACACACACACACACACACACACACACACAACAGGAGTTATAAGGTTATTGGGCATCCAGTCAGTTAGCTAGTTAGTACCTTGGGTTCAATACCAAAACACATGCAAAGTCCAAAACACTTGCAAACTCCAAAACACTTGCAAACTCCAAAACACTTGCAAAGTCCAAAACACTTGCAAAGTCCAAAACACTTGCAAACTCCAAAACGCTTGCAAACTCCAAAACACTTGCAAACTCCAAAACACTTGCAAACTCCAAAACACTTGCAAACTCCAAAACACAACGGAACTGAGCAGATATTTGAGGTTTACACAGCTACATTCTCGCCTGAAAATATGTTAAACGTTTATTTTGTGACCCAGAAAGAATAATAAGAGTAATATTAAAACTAACTAGCTGCCACCATTGTTGGAAACTGAGCTGGGCTGCGCTATGAATTCTGGGACACAGCTCCTTCTTCTTCTTAGGGGTTTAACGGCAGCTGGCATCCTTGTACATGCAGTGCTGCCATCTTCTGTTTCAGTCCGTAAAAATTCTACTACTTGTTCCTGCATCTTTTGTGATCTTACAAAGCTTCAAACGACATGTCGACTATTAAATCAGTCATCGATGATTTTGATAGTCGACGTAATCGTGACTAGTCGACTAATCGTGGCAGCCCTATTTTCAACACAGCAGGTTACATGGTGTAATGTTTTTCAGTTAAAAAGAAACATGGTCTGACTCCTACCTAACTATATAAAGAGTAACTGAAAGTTAAATGCAGCTAATATGTCCTGTTTTAAGCCAGGCACTTCCACCTCTGCTCCGCTGCGTCTCAGCCACCATCGCTCTGGCAGCAACGGAGCTAGAGCAAGTAGGAGAGAGCCGAGCTGGAACAAACCATTTTGGGAGGGGGGAGGGGTTATCTATACTTTTGTTGTTAAAATGTTCCATCTCAATTAAGTACTGTATGCTTTTTATACTTTTAGTAGTGTGTCCCACAAACAGCAAATATTTTCAAAAAAAGTAAGACATCTTTGGGGGTGCTTTGATTCATTTTGGGGGTGCTGAAGCACCTCCAAAACTGGGCTAAAATCGCCCCTGCCTTATAGTACCATATCACCACATTAGAGCACTTCGCTGTCACACTGCAGGCTTCTTGTTCCTAGAGTATTTAAAAGTAGAATTGGAGGGAGAGCCTTCAGTTTTCAGGCCCCTCTTCTATGGAACCAGCTTCCAGTTTGGATTCGGGAGAAAGGCACTATCTCTACTTTTAAGATTCTGCTTCAAACTTTCCTTTTTGCTAAAGCATATAGTTAGGGCTACCCTTAGTAATGCTGCAATAAGCTGCTGGGGGTTTCCCATGATGCACTGAGTATTTCTTTGTCACTCACTATGTTACCTCTCTGCACTGAATCACACTTGTTATCAATCTCTGGCTGTCTTCCACTGCATGTATTTTGTCCTGCTTCCTTCTCTCACCCCAACTGTTTGCGGCAGATGGCCGCCCCTCCCTGAGCCTGGTTCTTCCGGATGTTTCTTCCTGTTAAAAGGGAGTTTTTCCTTCCACTGTTGCTAAAGTGCTTGCTCATAGGGGGTCATATGATTGTTGGGTTTTTCTCTGTATGTATTATTGCAGGGTCTACCTTACAATATAAAGCACCTTGAGGTGACAGTTGTTGTGATTTGCCGCTGCATAAATAGTCAATTCAAATCAAATCAATTTATTTATATAGCACTTTTCACAGGATAAAAAACATTTATTTATTTTTATAAAAAATAAAATTGAATTTGATTCAATTGGATCTTGAGAGTGGACTAAAATTTTGTTTTACACGTTTGTATAATGTATAATGTTTGTATAATTGTTCTGTATAATTTTGTATAATGATAAGCATCTTATCTGGTCTATAGATTGAGATCACTTGATGCCAGATATGAGTGGGGGTTGAGGCGTCTGGGAAGGGATCTCAAAACAGCACTGTAGGTGATGTCAGTTGTAGGCAATGTCAGTTGTTCTAGTAAGCCCTCTGTTCATTGATTGTTCACAGTCAACATAGATCGGCTGTCTCACTCAACGAAGGGGTATGATTGCGACATCAAGAAAAAAAATATTATTGATCATTTTGAGAATAATGTTGATGTTCTGAAACAGCGTAGCACATTTTGAATTGCATCAGAATAATTCATACACTATGAAAGGTCAGTCTGACCGGATAATAAATGGACTGTGGACCTCCATTATGATGCGGCGCTCAGAGAAGATATGACCCTGCTGGGTGGGGTCCACGATGTGATGTTCCTTTAACACTAATGATCTATTACGATCATTCTTTAAATGAACCTGAATGCACAAAAACACATAAAGCATGTACCTACTCATCAACAGCAACATCATATTATATCATATCTACACCCTACCAGCTACACATGACTGAAGCCCCCTAGCCCCAGAGTACAAATGATTTCGAAATCACTAAGTAAAAAACTTGAGGACTCTGCTTTTGCTTGCAGTCTACAGAAGCACAAGAATGGCACCAAGCAGTTAGTCTTCTGTCAGCATTGGAAGATGAACTCAAATTGATTAGTAAAGGTAACCGAGGTAAAAGTCTATACATTCTCCATAACAGAACAATTATTGCTGTAATACTATAACAAATTTAGACTAAGACGAAGACAATAAGATTCAGACTTAAAAAGAAGATAATAATGACTGTAATTATTCTCTTTTTTAATTTATTTTTTTATAGCTAGAACATGGTATTATTTGATATTGTTTTTTTTGTTTTGTTTTTTACATTAAATCTGACTTATATTCAAATTCATTTTCTGTAGATAGACTATAGGGATGCACTCTTTGGAATTCTACTTGAGAAATGCTTGAGTGAACTTGAGTGAGTGCAAAATATTTAAAAGAGCTACTTTTAATTTTTCTCAGCAATGGAAAGTAAGATCATTCTTCAATAATGGCCAAAGTTTACCATCAAACATTATCTTCAACTGATTTAATGAACATGATAGTGAGTGCAGTGAGTTCAGTGAACTTCCCAGTCACTAGATGTGATGTGATGTGTTTAAAAATAATAATAATGGATTGGATTTATATAGCGCTTTTCAGGGCACCCAAGGCGCTTTACAATGCTACTATTCATTCACACACTGGTGGAGGCAGCTACAGTTGTAGCCACAGCTGACCTGGGGCAGACTGACAGAGGCGAGGCTGCCATATCGCGCCATCGGCCCCTCTGGCCAACACCAGTAGGCGGTAGGTGAAGTGTCTTGCCCAAGGACACAACGACCAGGACAGAGAGCCCGGGGATCGAACCGGCGACCTTCCGGTTACAGATACGCTTCCCAACTCCCTGAGCCATGGTCGCCCCAAAAATGGGACATCAAGAGTGAAAATGTGCAGCGGAGAAAGTTGCAGAAACGATGCAAGCAAGATGTTTATTCAATTTTCAATTCAATTCAAATTTATTTATAAAGCACCAAATAAGTAAAAAAAAACAATTGCCTCAGAGTGTTTTGTAGACCCTATAATAACAGAGAAAACCCCAACAATCATACGGCCCCTATCAGCATCACTCTGATGCAGGACATTTCTAATATTAGAGATAAAATGCAAATGGAAGAAAGCAGGCCTACATATTTGTTTAATATGTGAATTGAAGGATATATCCTCTAGACCTGTAGTCAGATTGCCAGACTGCAGGTCTATAGCTGCAGCCTAAGTTAGCTATCATAGGGCGAGAGGCAGGGTGCACCCTGGACAGATCACCAGTTTGGCACAGGGCCTTTACAACTATATGTTTTAAATATTTCCTCCATACTGCAGCCTCAAGGACAAAAAATAAAAAGGTTTACAGATGTGTTGCTCCCTCACTCACAACTGAAAAAGATGCTTAGAAGACTTAAGGCACAAAATCAGGAAATAGTCATGGTTAACTGGTTGGCTGCAAAACACTAACTGGTTTTGTAAGTTTTAGTAATCCCTGTTTTTACCTGAATTAACTAAATGAACCGAATTGAATTGAACTTGTTTACCTGGATATGGTAATCTTAAAGTGCACTCCTGGTCAAAAGTTTTAGAACACCCCAATATTTCCATATTTTTATTGAAAATTATGCAGTTTGTCTCATTGCACTCTGAAATGAAAGCATAGTACAAATAAGCAATTGGAGTTAAAAAAACAAATCATGGAATCGATTTAGAAACCGAAATGTATTCTAAACTTTTCACTCATTAAAGTAGCCAACTGTGGCAGATATGACAGCTGAAAAACACCCGTGGCATTCTTCCCATATTTGTTGCAGAAGTTCCCATAAATGTGTGGCACTTGTAGGTTGCTTTGCTTTCACTCTTCTGTTCAGTTCATCCCAAACCAGCTTGATGGGGTTTAAGTCTGGAGATTGTGCTGGCCACTCTATTTTTTCAAGCTTACCATCTTGTTCTTTTTTCCCGAAGTAGTTCTGGCATCGCTTGGACTTTTGGGCGATTATCTTGCTGTAGGATGAACCCTTGATCCACTAGGCGCATACCAGAGGGTATTGCACGGCACTGCAGAATTCTGTGGTAGCCGTTTTGGTTCAGGGTGCCTCTCACTCTGTAGAACCAACCCTGGATCCAGCAGAACAGCCCCAGACCATCACACTTCCACCTCCATGTTTGACATTTGAGGCCACACACTGTGGAACCATCCTTTCGCCTACTCTATGCTGTACAAAGATCCTGCGTGATGAACTGAAGATTTCAAATTTTCATTCAGTCTTCAGAAGTCCACTGGTGGTGGTACATGGCCCAGGCAAGCTTCTCTGTCTTATTCTGACGTCTTACCAATGTCTTTCTAGCTGGAACTCATCCTGTCAAACCTGCAGCTTGAAGTCTTCCCTTCATAGTTGAAACTGATTTGCTTACTACCATTACTATTAAGCTGTGCTTGAAGCTGTTGTCCTGTATATTAGCTATCATGCAAGCTGTTGCGTGAAGGAATCTACTGGACTATCAGGTTACATCAGGCTCTTTATGTGCAGATACAACAAATTTTGTTCTTATTTGCTGTCTTTTCTAAGGGCTTTTCAAATGTAGTATTTTACTTTAGTAGAAAACTTGTGTCTGATTAATTAAAATCTTAAGATCTGAAGATCTAATCAACTGAATGCAATCTGCTGTAGACACCAGAATGTTAAACAGTTATTGACAATATACTGCACAATGCGGTGTGTTGATACCAGCTGAAGTCTGCTCATGCAGAGAAAGTAACATGTTAAAGTAGCACCCATAAGAAAGCGAAGAGAACTGTAAACATAACTTCCTGTATGTCAGGAAGTCACTGACAGCACTTAGTTCCTCTTTCAGGGTGTGAAACTGTTGCTGTTGTTGAATCTGGAAACATTTGTATATTTGTCTCCAGCCAGAAGATCTGCATCGTTTATCATAGATGAAAGAAGCATCAACCAACATGGCTCAGGGGGAGCTCAGAGAGTCTGCCCTTACGATTGAGAGCCTCACTGCGCAGCTAGTTGATCTGCAGAAGGAGGTTGGCTTTTTATCTTACGTATGAAGGCTTTAATTTTTGTCAGCCAAAATGCATGTGTTTCTTAGTGCTAAGTGTGAGTACAGACCATGGTTCCATTCCAGGAAGGATGTTAAATGATCTGAGTTTAGTAAAGCAATAGGTGTTTGCCTCAATGTTTCTTAATTTAGAAGATTGATGTCATATAATGACTGTCTCGATAGCTATCAGTATGAGTTTTTATAACTGTCTTCTATACATTGACATAATAGCTGCAGAAGTTTAGAGACATAAATACTGATCATGTCAGAATTCTATTTTTTACTGTAGCCCATCCAATCCTATGACATTTTTAAGATGTCATGAAAAAAATGATGCCAAAATATAACTTATATGCCAAAGAATCTGGCTCTACGAAACTACCTGTGTTTAAAGTTAAAAGTTAAAGTAAAGTTAAAGTAAAAAAAAACCCAACATCCTAACTTACTTACATTTCAGTACTGATTAGTATTGAGACCTAACCTAAATCCTTAAGAAAAATTTACCAAATACATTTGAACAATGCTGTTACGCAGATCACAAAGCAAACAAAATTAAAGCACTGCTGAATGACACTGTGGACTTGCTTGTTCACCTTTGTCTTCTTTGCAAATATTGAGACTCATGGTTGGCGTGAACGTATAGCAGAGCTGGAGGCAGCATTGGTAAAGGAAAAAAATACGAGCTGCAAAATGCTAGCAGACAAAGAACGTGAGGTGGCTGAGATCCAAGCAAAGATGCAGCAGCAACTTCATGAGTATGAGGAGTTGTTTGATGTTAAACTTGCTCTGGACATGGAGATAAACATCTATCGTAAGCTTCTGGAAGGAGAAGAAGAAAGGTGAGGAAACAAACACTTTGGCTCATCTTTTGACATCCCTTCTGAAAAGCTTTGATAACGCAGAACTCTTTAACTTTGTTTTTCTTTAGGTTAAAGCTGTCTCAAAGTCCTTCATCTCATGAAACCATGTCTCGAGGCTCATCCAGCAGTGGAAGTGTGTGCACCACTCAGGGAAAGCGGAAGCGTGTTGACATAGGGGAACAAAAAGCCAGCAGCTCAATGTCAAAAGTGCACACTGCCTCAGCCACAGGACCCATCTATATTGATGAGATTGACAGAGGTGGCAAATTCATCTGCCTTCAAAACAGTGGAACTGAGGCAAGTTTGACATGATTCATGTCACTTCATATGTATGTGGATTTCTAGAATAATTTTTGTGTATCAGACTTTCAAACTAAAACTATGTATGTGACAAGTCTAGTATTCTGGGTCACACTTGTTGGGATTTGGTACAGTTTAACAAAATACAAGTTTTTGAAAAAATGAATGTTTCCGATGTGTGCTATAAAACAGTCTGATTATAGATTTGGTTGATTTTGCAGAGAGTGCCTCACACTGCCAAGACAGCCTGCTTAATCATGTGACTTGGCTGCACCAACCACTCCTCATTACTATCATCTCTGAGCCCATCCACTCTGCTGCCAACTGTAACACAAAAACTATTTTTCTATCTTTTGTTGTAAATTTCAGCAAAAATGCATAACTGCGTGTTAAAACTGCATTAATTTTTTTCTGTAGGTATTCATGTGAACAACCAAAAATCAAACAGAACTGTATTTCTGAACTTTCTTTCTTGAATCTGTATTTAAATCTTAACATTTTCTCTTTTTGTGTCATTTTATTTTTGTTGACTTTTATACAGTTACAGAAAAGCCACAAGTGGTTCATTTTTTTCTGGTCTGGTAAGCTGTAAAAGTTCTATATCATCCTGTTAAACTAAAACAGGAAATCAAAGGATCTTAGTTGCCCAGAACTGCAAGGATATACTTGCTCTCAGAAATCTGGACCTTATGTGGACAAAATTTCCAATTACATAACACAAAATACTCTCATTGACTGGCAACAATTTACTAGACTACAAACAACTGAAAATATTACATGATTGTTGATGAATATATATTGATTGTTAATAAGGAAGTAACGGCAGTGTGTTGCAACTGTTACAACTCTTCGTATAGGATGAAAACTGACTTTAGTCACTCCTGTGTTAGTACTGGGTGGTAAATAATTGGATCTAAGACACTATGAACATTCACTGAAAGCAAAAGCTTGCATTTTTAAACAGTATGACTCATTTCTGTGAATTAGTGTGTGTATACAAATGCCACTGTATACACAGATGACTTAATTGTGATTGTATGTAAGTTTCTGACTATGAACAAGCATCACTTTAACTGTTTTTTAAAATATTTAAAAAGTACTTTCTGTGTGATATTTTGCATGCTATGGGTATATATCTCAATAAATGTATTCCCAAACTTACATTTGTCTGTATATATTTCAATTCAATTCAATTTTATTTTTTATTAAATTCAATATTTGATGTCTTCAGTATGTATCTACAATGTAAAAAGTAGCAAAAATAAATAAAAAACATTACATGAGAAGGTGGACACACTTTCTCATGTAATGTTTTTTAAATACATTAATGTAATGTAAATACATATACAGATAGTATGCATTGAAAAAAATAAAAATAAAAATCTTTTTCTACCTTGACTCATCCAGTGGCTGCAGCCCCACATGACCCTGAAGTGGTAAAGTAGAAGAGGATAGATTGATGTTAACCTGTCATTAATATGGCAGGTGTGACAGCTGCTACTAAAAGGGCTACTTTTACTTTTATACTTTGAGTACATTTCACAGCCTGTAGTCTGTGAGTCTTTACTTAAGTAAAGAAGCTGAAACAGAGGAGCCTGAATACCACCACATGAGTGAAGATAATCTGTTGGAGATCTGCTGTGCACACTGCCCTTAAAAGGAGTCAGCTCACTGGGGGAATGCAGGCCAGGGACGAGGGGAAATGTCTGAGTCGAACCTCCAGCAAAAGGTGAATCTACCTTACACTGTAAAAAAAATCCGTAAAAATACAGTACAATCTACTGCATAAACGTGAAGGAATTTTAGTTAATTTTAGTCATTTACAGGTATTTTTCTGTATTTCTCAACTACTGCAATGCATTGTGCGAAAAATAACCTGAAAAGGAGGGAAAAGTAAGAGCAAGAGCAGCCATTAGATTTCTTTCAGGCTTCATCTGGATTTTGGACTCTGGAGTTGGAGAAACTGCCTTCAAATTTCTGTGGTAAGTATTAAAACTCATGTTTTCTTTTATTAAAATTATGTTTTTCAAAAGACTCCGCATTTTTATTTAGAAAGAATTGTTAATTTATCTGTTAACAGGTTTTGGCTGTCTCCAGACAAGTCAGGAATATTTTGCTGACTCATTTTCTAAATAATCGTTATTTAGGTTTAACATGACTTAAGCTTTCCATTTTAGTTAATGTTAAAATAATTTTTACTGTGATACCACCAGTTTTGCCCTTAAGTGGCTGAACCAGTTTTCATAAATATTATAGTTAGCTGTCTGTGTCTCTCTGGGTATTACACAGCTGTGACTGCTATCTGCTATCTGTTTTGTATTTTTTGGTCATTCTTTAAGGCTTTGTGTAACGTGAAGGCAAGAAAGCGCAAGCAAAAATAACCAGTGGTGTAATGAATCAACAGAGGGTCCATGACCCTCTTGGGGACACTCCCATAGGGCTTAAAATCTGGGACTCTCCACCAATTGCTTTTAGAACTAAAGCTTCTCAGATGAGAGGTAAAACATCTTCCAGAAAATTAAAGAAGTCCAGATGCTTTTCTTTCTGAGCTCCATCGACTATGATGACCTGGATGACTGAAGAAATTAACAGGCACACCACAGGAGTAACAACCCTAAATATAACAAATACTGAAAAGATATTAGAAATGAAACAGGCTACACTGAAAAAAATGAATGGTTAGATTGGATATTTTGGACCGCCTACCAAGCAAATGTCTCATGCACAACCGTTAGACCAACCCTAGCCACAATTTCAACTCACATCAGAAAATAGTTCAGCCATCCTGGCACGCATGCTGAAGTTGTTCAAGTTGTTTGCTGCCCCCAAATGAAACCTGCAAACTGCTGCACTATCTTTACCCATCTGTAAAACCACAAACCCCTCCAAATGTTGATTACTACCCAGGAAATTACACCTGTTTTTATAGGAATGAATTGAATTGAATAGTGTATTTATATAAGAAGAATGGGTTTATTTTACAGGTTAATAATTTTGGTCATGTGTCATGTGATGGGCCAATGGTATGACTCCCTTTAATGGGTTCCATTTATTTCCCCACAGCATGAAATAGCAGAGAGGCCAGTAAGAAATGACATTTGTTTTGGCATATACAGCCTTTTTCCATCAAGGTTATTGAGGAACCAGCTGAGCTGACCCAGACTTTCAAATCAAAGTCAGGGTTTTCACTCTAGTGTTGGAATAATAATTTCCTGTATTTACATTTTCTTACAATGAGAATCATGGTTATGTGTACAAATGCAATAAAGTGATGCAAAAAAGTGTCGGGTTTAAGAAGGTTGTTACACATTCAAAATCAATCATATTTTATCACTGAAATATCTAAACATCACATGCTAAAAGCAAGCGACATGGACCCTGAAGCAGCAGGGTGGGCAACAAGTTACTTTTTAAAATAAAACTGTGTATAACAGCTAGAATAGCCATGTATCTAGCTCAGAAAAGTTGTAAATGACAACAGGGGCCACAGAGTAATGAAAGTGACTGCTGTGCAATATGTATAACTGATGGTATTTATGAAGTAGAATAATCACAAATGAATCATTACAATTTGAAATTAAATGCAATGCAATCACCTTTTCCTACATGCTGTATTTAATCACCATAAAGAAAATATCCTATAATTAGTGGTAAATTACTGAAAATCATAGTATTCAAAACACTGTTAGAATGAGAATCTCAAAACTTCATGTGTTATGTACAAAAAAATAACAAACAAAAAAGCAAACAGAAAAACAAAATGTTTTTTAAATGGCACTTTGGTTTACTTGTGTACTGATACAACACTGACTGCATTTGCTAGGATTACTAGCGATAGGAATGCTGAGAATTTAGTGATCCCTGTTTCATTATCGATAACACTTATAGATTCAATTCCTTATCAGTTCAATAAGTTCAAAACTTATCAATATGTTTTCATCAGCTCTGCTTTGAGAGTCACCACCATTGCTAGCATATAAAAATATATCACATCTCACGTGTGCACTATTCACCACACAGTGTGCGCATGTTGCAAATGTTTGTGCATGTTGGAGATATTTCTGCTCTTTTTTGTGATCAGTATTGGGATCCATCCATTCTCTTCCGCTTATTCTTGCCAGGGTCGCGGGGGGAGGGGCTTTCCCAGCTCAGTATTACAAAAAGTAATTATTACACATATTACACAGAACATTTTTCACACTTTAAAAAAAATGCTGTACGTTACTTAATTACTCCCAGGAGAGAGTAATTCTTTGTACCACTCATTACATTACTTTCTCTGTAAAATAGCTGAAACACACTCTCTCATAATTACCATTTAACAAGATAAACCTGATACTACAACTCAACACAGCAACACAAATACATGTTCTAATGAGGACACACATATGATCTTTCTCTTAGTATTTAGGTATGAATACAAAGCAAAGATGAAAACCGGCATGAAGAGACGTTAAAGTAATGACCACCGTGATTCAAACATGGTAGAAATGGAAACTGCAACCTGACTGCTCATTTGTATGTTACTGTTGATGTTAAGGGTCTTGGTGCTGGGTCGGCATTCACTCAGTTTTCACTCTTGGTTCTTGGCTAGCTTAGCATTAGCATGCTGTCCGTGCAGGTCTTTTTGTGCAGGCCAAAGTTGTGTTAGCATGGTTGTTTTTGTCTTGATATAATTTAAAGTTTACCATCACACTCTTGTCCTTTTGTGCAATAAAAATAAATGTCCACATCCATGCTGTAGATTGTGCTGCTATTTTCCTTGTCTGACACACAAACTGAAATCAGCTGATTGTAGTGCAAGTGCAACTGGAACCGGTAAGTGAGATCGATGGGCAGGCAGACTAACAGTTCTAATGAATTGGACTACTGGAGCAGGTTCTCTACAAGAACCAGTTTTCTATATAAAAACATCAAATACATTTTCAGCTGCTATAATCTTCAACATTTCATCTTCTAAAAACCAATCATGAAACCTTTCAGAAATTTGCTTAAACTCAATCAAATAACCCATATACAATTCTATTGCAATAAAATAAAAGAATTGATGAGTATCCCATGTCATATGCAATGGTAAATGGACTGAATCTTATAGAGTGCTTTTCTACTCTCCCAGAGAACTCATAGCACTCTATACAACATGCTACAATCACCTTCTTCTATACTTATACTGCTTCCTAACCACATTCAGACACATTCATACTCCGACGGACTGGAGGAGCCAGGATCGAACCACTAACCATCCGATCAGCAGGTGACCTGCTCTACCTCCTGAGCTACAGCTCAGCTACTTCAGTAAGCTTGAAACAAAGTGCTCACATTTTTTAGCAGCGTACCCTGGAATTGTTTGGGATTGTGAACATCAGATTTTGAAAGTTATGGGAAGGCCTATGTTAATTAAAATGATTGCAGGTCAATGGTTATTACAGCGACAGCTGCAAAAAAGCCTGAAAACCAACCTCCAATATAGGGTGAAATGCAATGCTAAAAAAATAAATAAAGGAACACTTGAGAATATAGCATCACATCATTTACACTTATGGCATATTGATCCAGTTACTCAAGTAGCAGAGGGAGTTGTTAATCAGTTTCAGGTGCACTAGAAAGACAACATTGAAACCTCAAAACAGGAATGGTTTTACAGGTGGAGGTCAGATCTTTTTTCCCCTTTTCAACTTTTGACTGTTTAATTTCACTAGTTTTGCCTTTGGCTGGGGTTAGTGTCATTACTGGTCGCATGAGGTGATATTTGAACCCTACAGAATTTGTACAGGTAGACCAACTCCAACAGATGAGAGCAGGTTCACCCTGAGTAGATGTGAACATTATGCTGCTACTTGTAAAACTGTTTAACATCACCAATTTGGGGGGGTGTCACTGACTGTCTTAAGGAGTCATTTCCGTGGAGGGATGTGCAGACCTCTGCAGGCTAGGCAACAGTACAATGACTGCCACTGGGTATTAAGGTGAAATCATGGGATCCATTGTCCAACCCTGCACTGTTGCATTTTGGTGGAGTATGCAGGCAGTTCCGGGAGGATGGAGGAATTGATACCAGTGAGTAGCCCCCATGCTTGCTTGACGTACGTCCATTATAAAACCTTTTGGACAATATGTGTCAGTCATTTCAGTGCTACCAAGTTGCAGGAGGAGGTTCCTCAGGACACCATCTGCTGTCTCATTAGGCCTCCCCATTGTCTGGCATGCATGTAGGGCTGAAGGTTCTACAATGCTTTTTTTTAATTGGCAAGTCAAAGGCCAATTAAATTCTTGTTGGTCATCATAATTGACTACAACAGATAATTTCTCTTTGATAGCACAAAAAGGATTTGTACTCATTGGGCAACAAAATACTGAGACGAATGGAAAACCAATAAACGTAGTGAATATCTAAGGAGGAGAAATGTAGATTTACACAAGTTGGAAAGATCTTTGGAGTCATTTCTAAATAACTGCAGGTTTCAAGATTAGTGCTTCAAACAACAATAGATAAATTCAAATAATTTCGATGTGTAACCACCAAAGACCCAAGTTGTCACCCTCAGAGGAAATGAAATTGGTTAGAATGTTCATGAACAACTCAGGAGCCACCAAACACAAACCTGCCATGAACGGGAAACAGCTGGAATATTAGTGTCACTATCCACAGTGAAGTGTATTTTCATCACCGCTTATCTAGTGCTATCTAGGGTTGTGGAGGTAGCAGCCCAAGCAAGGATGCCCCCGTCTTCTCAGCTTATCCAGGGGAACACTGAGGCGTTCCCAGACCAGCTTCTCGCCTCCCCTTGTATACCCCATACTCCCAAAGCACCTGCCACAGAACATTCTGAGGGATACTGTGAAATGCTTTCTCTAAGTACAAAACAAATGTAAAATGGTAAGGCAAACTCCTGGTTCAGCATTCCATGACCAGGACAAAAACCTCACTTTTCCTCCTGCATCCAAGAATTAGTTAATAGACACTCCTCTCCAGTACCCTGGCATAGATCTTCCTAGTGGGCTTGAACCCCTGTAGTTGGAGCACACTCTCCGGTCTCCCTTAAACATGGGGGCCACCACCAGGGTCTGTCAGTCCACCCCAGATCTCGATGCAACATTGCAGAGACAAGTCAACCAGGACAACCCTTCGATACCCAGGGCCTTTAGGAACTCACTGCAAACTTCATAGATTCCTGGCAGTTTGGCCACTAAGGAAGGTATCTTACCACCCAACTATGTCACATAACCTGTTGAAGTCAACAACAACCCACCCACACTATACCACTTTCTCCAACTGGTGGTTTCCCAAAAATGCAGACGGAAAGTCTGTTTCCGTGCCCTCACCAAACTGCTCCCACTCGTGAGTTTTTGCTTCAGCTATTGCCCTCACCACATTCCACTGGGTATGTCAGAAAGACAATGATTCCATCTCTTCAAAACTCCATCAAAGCGTCTGGAATAATCTTTTCAAAGCCTCAAACTCAACCCTATTGAAAACAGTGGACTACACATAAAGGTCAGTTCTGTACCAGGAAACCAACCAATTTAAAATGGTCAAGGTATTACTTGGTAAGGAGGTTTATATATTTGATCCTGTATGTATAATTTTGACCTTGTGTGAATCTGAGAAAAAACCCAAATAAATACAAACTTGTGCACCAACGTCTTGTTTTTAGAGTCATTAAAGATTTATGCTGTATGATAATTTTACCCTTGAAAAAAGACAGCTCAAAGAAATAATAAAAAGATCATAATTACAATGACGAGTGAAACTTTTGACCACAATTGTATATATCCAACTTGTAGTCATAATCCATAGTTATAATAATATTGTAAAATAACACATAAGGACTAGCATTTTATGAGTACATAGTGTGCCAGTTTGTAGAAGACACAGTGCTGAAGCTACAGCCTTGTGGTAAGGCCTAATCTTGGTTCAGAGTTTCTGTGGGATTATTCACTGTCCAGCTTCTTGAGCTCTGAGGAAGGACTCTCTCTGGATGGCAGGATATCGTAGTGGCAGGGGATGTGGCTGTTTCTTGGTAAATCATATGGATCCTGCCCGAACTTCACATGGCCACTGCCATCTCTTGTGGACTGGATGGTGCTTACCGTTGAATCTGAAATCAAAGAAATATCAGTTGGCATAGTATAAGGTACAAAACTGTTGATATAAAGAACCAGAACACTATTTTAAGATGCTTAATTTTAATCATGTACCTCTATTTTTATTTGATCGAACATTTATACAAATAGAAATAAAACGTCTGATAAAAACGCAGAAACAGTGAGAAAGTCTAAATCAGAGAGGAACTGTGGCAATTTGTCTATTCAGTTCTTCTATTTTTTGGGACAATATTTCTTACCTCCACAGGCTCTTGACACAGTGTAAATGAAAATGTCAGCCATGAAAGTATTGTGAAAAACTTAATACAAATCAAAGCAGTTGTTTTTATAGTGTATGTATGCGTAGTATGGTGAGACTAGCGCCATGTTACAAAAATCAAGAGGTTCATGACCGGCCCATGTGACACATGATGTGACATAAAAATTGCCACGAGACACTCACAGCACATGAAAGAAGGTTTTTATGTTTGCATGCTAAAGTTTCCTTATCCCTGATAAGTTCATACATGATAGTTAGAATGTGCTTAATGGTACAGCCACACTAAGTAAAATACTGGTTGGAAACTGGGACAAAAAAGTACTGTGACCAACTTGCAATCTTTCAAATTGTTGCTTCAAAGTGTGACCAGGTTTGTGGCCACTCACAGCTGGTTGCCATCATATAAGTGACCTTGCTGTTTGTCATGTTTGCCATGTGCCAGGTTTGCTATGCTTATTCTACTGTAGAAACATGAACAGCTAGAAATGGAGGCTACTTTTTTGTTATTAGCAAAAATAAGCTGATGGTAGCAAAAAACAATACCACCCCCCCCCCCCCCCCAAAAAAAAAAAAAAAACAACAACAAATAAAATAAAAAAAATAAATAAAATAAAATAAATGAAAATTAAATATTTATTTTACCTGCCTGGTGCACAGATAACTGAAGAACCTTTACAGTTCCAATTATGCTGTAAAGTGATTACTGCATTATATTACTGCATTGCTGAAAAATGTAATGTCAAGACTGTGAAAACACAATACCCTCAACCCTCGACTCCAAACTACAGGTGACCAGTTGCTGCAGTCAGTCACCAAATGTGAAATAATCCAGTGCAATTACTGTACAACCAGCAATTTTGTTCTACCTGCAAGGGCATAGTTCTGCTATTTTCACTCTGAATGGGTTTTTAAAATGTTTATTAGCATGATATAAATCAATTTACCATGTTTTCTTATTGCACATTGTATGAACTGATAACTGATGAATCTGCAATCTACATCTACAATTCACTTCAAGTGTTAAAATGTTAACATAGTGCAGTAGAAAAATAGTGTAATATAAATACTATATTTTGAAGATTACGTCATATTCTCCATCTCTAGTTCTACATAGCAGTTATGCAGTTAATATTGCAGAAAGAAAGTAGACAGCGATAACAAACAGAGTTCAGTCCTCACCAATTTCATAGACATTCTGGTTATTGGTTGGGCTTCTGCTACGAATCTCAGCATATGGTGGATCCCGCCTAGCTGGTGATTTCATTTCCACATAGCCACATTCTGTGTTTTTGGTTATCAGCATGGGAGGATCCTTTATTGTGGCATATGGGTTTTCAGAGCTGCTGAGCGAACAGGAGCTGGCATGATAGGGTGTGCCCTTCATCAGATCTGCACAGCACAGACAAAGGATCCAGTGACAACTGAATATCAGCATTAAAAATGACAGTTCGTAGTTATGTATAGGACTTGCCTCTTAAAGATTTCTCCATGTAACTTCTATCACCTCCACAGGCTCCTGAAACCAAAAAGTGTAAATCAGTAGATCAATAACTGAACAGTAAAAGTAAAAATAATGTGAGAAATTTTACTAAATAGAAAAAATCTTTTATAATATTAAGAGCTGGGGCTGAAGTAGAGCAAAAGTATTCTATTTTTTTTAATTTTTTTTTTTTTTTTACCAGTTTTAATGTCAATACAAACACTATGCTAATAAAGTCTTATTACATAACTCTACCCACAAGCACTAGGTATGTGGACTAGTGACTGTAAAGTGACAGTGTTTGTGTTACATCGATTCAGTTCCTATCTGATTCATGGTTACAGAGCAGCTGGGGCTTATCCTACCAATGTTACTCACATTCACACCTGCTGTTAACTTAGAATTCTCACAATAGTTGTGTCTTTGGACTTTAGAAAGACAATGAGTGAACGTACCAAGCAAGATCTAAATTATTTTCACAAATGTTGAATATTAGATCAAGACAAATATTGATCACATAACACTGACCAACTGTCCAACTCAAATAAGCATCTACACAAAACAAACTCATAAAATTGACATATTAGCTCAGACTTCTCTGTTAATATAGCCCCACCTGGTGGCATTAACCAGATATTGTATGTTAGTCACTGATGGTGCACCAATTAACACCTTAACTTACAGAAACATCATATTACACATGTGGTAGACCACAATATTTTTCCAGTCATCCTAAACTGGTAAAATTTATTACAAATTATAATATAATTCTATCATCTTATGTCTAAAGCGAGCAACATAAAACTGAATTCATAGACAAGACCTAAAGAAATTAACATGTTTTCTTACCTTATAGCTGCTTAGTACACACATAATATGTAAGTGATCACCCAGAACTATACAAGCAAGAATCTACTCACTGTAGGTCAAAAATGCACATCACACAACCTGGATCCTCTATGTACAGCAGCCTCATTCAAAGTGAATGTAATAATTTAGCCTACCCTAGATTGTTCGTGTCTGTCACAATATAGTTATGTGGAGTAGGAAATCATGCAATGTTAATTTTTTGTTTTTTTGATAATGATAACACACACACACACACACACACACATGCACGCACGCACGCACGCACACAGCAGCTGATTATAATATTTGCAATCCACAACTCACCCAGTTGATTTAAGCAGTCCCCATGTTTCCACTCTGCATGTAGTGTGCCAGTATGATCAACAAGAAGAGCACATTTTCTCTGATCCATATTTTTAACGTTTACAAAAACCTGGTTGTTCTTCGCCTAAAAATGGCACAAAAATAGCTCTTAGTATGTTCTTTTACAGACAGTCAACAGAAATTGTACTCTGCAATCTCCTTGTTCTTCTGTCTTAGAGGATTTAAATCTCTACCTTTCCATTTGGACCACGCTGGGGGCTGATGCATTGGGTCAGAGTATGGTAACTAGGGTTGGAGAAATAATTGCTTAGATGGGGCTCACATGTTGCTGGATAACCACCTGAAAAGTTACAGGAGCTGTTAGATACAAAGTATGTCATGTATATATATCATTTCTTCATGTCATTGCTGTCTGGGGCAGTCTGTAAAACAGTCATTTTGTTGGTTAAGCTTCACTCAAATGTCGGAGACATCTGTCCCATCGTCTGTTGTTTATTTGCATTTACCATGCATTCACACTTATTCATAGAATACATCTCACATTACAAAATGTGAAAGCTTCATTTCCTCAAGAATCAAGAAGACAAATGTGTTTTTTTCATAATCGCAGTAAATTTAACCTCATAAGACCCGAACTCTTTCATGGCATGCATTTTTAATTTCTCTTTGCTATTTGGGCTGATTGTGACCTGATGAATGTAAGAACAAAGAATTACCTGATTTTTTCAAAAAAAAAAATTTTTGCTTCTGAGAAAACTGTGATTCACATATGAGAACATGTGTTTTTAATTTCAATAGAATAGTGGCAGTATAATGTCCTCGTAAGTGGACATCAGGCCCTTGTAGAGCATAATTTATTATTTTGGTCTATACGACCCAAAATGTGATGTATGTGGACGCCCGGTCCTAGGAGGTTAATTTAAAGAGTATTGAAGACCTTTAGCGATGAAAAACTGGATTATGTTCAGGTGCATCAACTTCACGTGTAATATTCTTGAGCTGCGTATGTGCATGATATTAAACTAAATGGATATAGTTTAGAAAACATTTAGAAAAGTAATAAAGTAATTAAAGTGTATAGAGTAAATGGATGATTGTGGATTGTAGTGCTGTGAGTAGAAAGAAAACTTCAGGACCAAGACCTGTGAATGGCTTCTTTTAAATCTGGTGTGTGAATAGTTTTGACTTTTGATGAATATCAAAAATAATTTTTCCAGTCAAAGTTCAAGGAGGAATGAAATACTATAACAATACTACACATTTTACCAATTTCTTTTTAGCAATTCATGCATAAGGAAATGTTCAGAGCTTTTAAAAGTATAGGGTTAGGGACAGAAAAACACATGTTCTTCTTCAGGCTCCAGGACTGCTACTGCCAAAAACTTAGTCATGGAGTGAAGAGACTGTTCATCCATGACGTCATTGGTACCAACTGGAAAAATTAGTGTCTGAGTAGAGAGAAGTCTGTGAATAATGGCAGAACTTCAATCATATCTGCCACTTTGCCACCATGGAGATAGTTAAGCCTTGATAATACTCTGTGGACACAGATACAGACAGCTGGAGAGATTCCTGTTGTACACAAGTGAATGCGCATGCGTAAGCTGGCATGCAGCCGGTTTCAGTTGCTCCTGTTTTTTTTTCTCCATACTTTTCTTTGTCTCTTAATTATTACATAATTTCTTCTGGGATTAATTAAACATTTTGATTGTGATCATATTTTAAAGTCTACTATCTGGGGCCATGGATATCCACCTCATACTTGTGGATAAAGTATAACCAAGGCTTAAGTGATAGCACAAGAGACCTCAACAATAAATCACCAATAATGATAATTACAGGTTGCTTGTGCTTATAGCCCACATTGTAGACAGAATGTTTGAAGAAAAGAAGAACACTGACTCTAATCAACTGTAACAGTTACAGCAGATTCAAAAACAGAGGTAATTAAAACAGTTTTGCTTGTGTGCGTGGGAGGAGGGAGAGTGTCACTGGAGATGATCATGCCAGTAAAAACAAGTTTTCAGGACACTGTTGGGTCATTGGCTTAAACTCAGCCGGAATGACTTGGACTCCGGAAAGGAAGGAGTGGAAAGACTCTTTTGAAGTACTCAGTGAACATGTAGCTCACTTAGACAGCTTACTTAACTTAGACCTGTTAGCTGTCTAATTGAGGAGCAAAGTAAATCTTGTCGCAGTCATTGGTTTTACCCCAGGGTTCTTAACTCTTGGACTTTGATTTCTTGTTTATTGTTAAATATTCTCTATTTGGTTTTTGGCTTCATTATTATTTATATTTGTATCTTCTTGTAATTCTTATGGCTTAATAATCTGCACATATAAAAGGCATTCCCCCAGCAGAGAATCTCTAATGTGCTTAAATTATGCTGTGACAGAGGGTGCTGGTTTAGCTCAGTGCGCTGAGTCTGGCCCTTTGCTGCATATTCCCCCTTGTCTCTCTCTGCTCCTGCTTTCCTGTCCTTTCTTCACTGTGTCTATCAAATAAAGCTGAAAAAGGCCAAAAAAGATGTTGTAAATGAAAACTTGGCACACATCCTATTTTAAACTGAAACATAACCTTCTACTAACACTTTTTGTTTTGATTCTCTCAGCAACAGACTCAGTGATGTTGAGTAAAGATTAATATAAAACAAAATTCAACATTCATATAGGCTTACTTTAGTACAGCTATTTTATGGACAAATTTGATATGAGATCAGCAAGGACAGTGTAGGTGTCCTGCTTAGGA
This sequence comes from Neolamprologus brichardi, assembly GCF_056152115.1. NCBI lineage: Eukaryota > Metazoa > Chordata > Actinopteri > Cichliformes > Cichlidae > Neolamprologus > Neolamprologus brichardi. The sequence goes on from NC_142110.1 coordinate 61,042,097, forward strand.
TCATATATTAATGCTTATAGAACAATACAATTGTTGTATTGTTCTCATGATATTGTTCATGCAACATACATCATGAAGGAATGTTTCTTTCATGATACGCATGAAGGAAACATTAAGATGATACTAACATTTTTAGATCTCTTTCTCTACCTGCAGACGTCTATGGATCTTCCAGGAATGGTGGTGCTGTTTTGTGGGGAATTAACTGGTCAGTAGGCAGTGATTTTATACCTAACCTAATATGTGTTGCAAATCTAACCTGCACTGCAGCAGTTTAGTTTCACAGTATAAATTACAACCTAAATTACCCCTTGAAGAAGTGACACATCTTCATAGTACAGAAACCCCAAGGTTAACCTTGAAGTTACACCAAGATAAGCCAAAATCCTGCATTATAGTACAGGGTTTAGGAAAGGAGAAGCAATTGCCTCTGGAAGGCTCTCATTGGAATATAGTTCTGATGTTGGGGTTATCTCATAACCCTGAGATGTATGAGGGGCTTCAACTCTTCAGTGATAAAACAAACAAACAAAACAAACAAACAAACCTCATTTATACTTTTAACAGCTAAAATGTTATTGCTTGTCACCATATCCAACATGTGTGATGATGAAGAGTTAGAGTGCATTGTGAAAATGTAATTCCTTTACCACATAGCAAGAAAAACCAACTCAACTCCTGCAATTTTAGCTTCGCATAACCAGTGTTCCTTCCCTTACTATGAAAGGAATTTTACACCTCTGGTATTTAACAATATAAGCTTAGCAATATAAGGTTTAGAACTGTAAATCTGTAGTGAGGTTAACCATTTAAAATCAATAAAACAAACAAGGAAAACAGTATAAATAGTAGACGAAATAATGCTGGTACAGCACAATGAGACCTAGTTGCAGTTTAAAACAAGTAAATATGTAAATGTACCTGTTATATTGTAATCAGCAGCAACACTCACAGCAGGAGTGTAAGTCACAGATGGCATGGTGGGCTCTTTGCCCTTCTGCTTTTTCCTGAAGATAATGAAGAGGAGCAGAAGGAAGAGCACAAGCAGCACAAGGATAATGATTCCTGCAATGGCTCCAATCTGGTAAGAGTCTACATGCATCGCTGCACTAGTCAAAGTGTTGAGGCTGCCCACCACAATCACACCAGCTGCACACAGGAGGGGGAGGGAATGTAGAATAAGAGTTAGATGTTTTTGAGTCTGTTAGGTTTAAATGAGTTAGTTTTTCTAATGGAGAGTGATTAGAGAAATCAGTAAATTTGATTAAATTAAACCTCTATAACCTCAATCCCAGAGAAGGTGGGATGCTGTGTAAAATGCAAAGTAAAACAGAAAGCAATCATTTGCAATGAAAGTATGTGCAGTATTTTTTAATAATATTGCCTAAGCAAAACATGTATAATATAAATAGAATTGGTCCCAGCACAGAACCCTGTGGAACTATGTGACTAACTTTTGAGTGAAGAAGACTCACTATTTACACAAACAAATTGAAATCTAGCTGAAAAACACTACTGAATTATTGATGAGTGAAAAAGTGTTTGCCCTCTTCCTGATTTCCTATTTTTTTTGTATGTTTGAACACTTAAATGTTTGGGATAAAATGTAAATAAAATGTAAAAATCCAAAGCTACATGGCCCTGTGTGAAAAAGTGATTGCCTCCTAAACCTAATAACTGCTTGCGGCACCCTTAGCAGCAAAAACTGCAATCAGGCATTTGCGATAAATGAAAATGAGCCTTATCGTTATAGTGCTGTGGAGGAATTTTGACTCACTCATCTTTGCAGAATTGTTGTAATTAAGCCACATTGGAGGGTGTTTGAGCGTGAACCATCTTTTTAAGGTCATGTTATAGCATCTCAGTTGGATTCAGGTCAGGACCTCTACTAGGCCACTCCAAAGTCTTCATTTTGTTTTTAGGTCTAGGATAGCACATCAATATGGCCTGTTCCTATTAGGACAGACAAGGCTAATGTTAAGGACTTCAGAAAAAGTAAAATTCCATCTAAGTCTTTGAGTGATAAGTTCATTACTGATTTGCAAATTGTTGTATTCTGATTATTTTACATTTTACACAGCATCACAACTTTTTTGTTTTTGTGAATTAGGTTTGTAGTTTGTGTCATTAAACAACGTTTGATTCCATTTTTACTGAAGTACATTCTCACCTTGGTCACATCGAGCTCCCTTCCAACCTGAATTGCAGTAACACGAACCAGTCATGTGATCACAAGTGGAATTATTTAGACAGTCACAGACCTGATGGCAACCATAACCATATAAACCAGGAGGACACTCTGGAAAACAGAAAAAGAAAAGAAAAAGGTTAATTCTGTTCATCTGGATGTAGCGCTATTTAGGATTGGTTTGACTTTAGCCACGTTCTAAATCAGTATAAGTATTGCAAATAATGGACCATCAAGGATGGTAGGAAAGAAGCTGCAGAACTGCATTTGTGGCTTGTCAAAACTAACAACAGACATGGACCTTAAAATCTACCAAGGCAGGGAGGCAAAAGGGCAAGATCCCAAAAAAAACCCCAATGTACACTATACTGCCAAAATATTTGCCCCACCCATCAAAATAACCGAATTTATCCATCCATTTACTAAACCTTTTTCAAGGTCACGGGGTCACTGGAGCCTATCCCAGCTGTCTTAGGGCGAGAGGCAGGGTAGACCCTGGACAGGTCACCAGTCTGTCGCGAGGCTAACACATAGACAGACAACCATTCACACCTATGGGCAATTTAGTGTTTCCAATTAACCTATCCCCACTAACTGCATGTCTGTGGACTGTGGAATCAAGCCGGAGTACCCGGAGAGAACCCACACAAACACGAGAAGAACATGCAAACTCCACACAGAAACCCTGATGGTGGAATTGAACTCAGGACTTTCTTGCTGTGAAGCAACAGTGCTAACCACCATGCGACCGTGCTGTCCGAATTGAATTTAGGTTTTCCAAAAACTTCCATGGCCACAGGTGTATAAAACTAACTCTCAGGAATTGAGTGAATTCCAGAATGGTACTGTGACAGGATGCCACCTGTGCAACAAGACTAGATATGAAATACTTATGAAATTTCCTCGATGCTACATTTTCCACAATCAACATCATTATTATGACAAAGTGGAAGTGATTAGGAATGACAGCATGTAAGCCACAAAGTGGTGGGACACAATAAATCACAGAGCAGGATCAGCGGATGCTTAGGCGCGGAGTTCGCCAGCTTTCTGCAGTCAGTCGCTACAGACCTTCAAACTTCATTTGGCCTTTAGATTAGATTAATGAAATTTCATTGGCCGAGCAGTGTAAAGTTAAAAATTTGGTGGAGGGGGGATTATTGTGTGGGGTTGCTTTTTAGGAATTGGGACTGGCTCCAGCGAAAGAAACTCTAAGACATTTTGGACAATCTCATTCTCCCAACTCTGTGGGAGCAGTTTGGGGATTGCCCCTTCCTGTTACAAGATGACTGCATACCAGTGCACATGTAAGGCCCATAAAGACATGGGTGAGCAAGTCCTGACCTCAGCCCAAAAGAACAGAAAGGGATGAATTAAAGCAGAGCTAGACCTTCTTGTCCAGTATGAGTGTCTGGTCTCATAAATGCGCTTATGGAAGAATTCCCATTAACCTTAAACCTTGTAGAAAGCCTTCCCAGAAAAGTTGAAGCTATTAGAGCTGTAAAAGGTGGGTCGACAGCATATTAAACCCTATGGATGAGAGAATGAGATGTCACTCAAGTTCACATGCACGTGATGGCAAACGAGCAAATACTTTTTGCAATATAACGCTATATCGATAATCAAGAATGCACAAAGAAAATAATTAAAACCTGCCAAGTGAGTTGAACAAAGGACAGGATAGTGCAGCTTCCAACTTTTGTTTAAAAACTTGAAAAATAAGACAAGATTAAAGTAAAACAAAAACAAAAAGAAAAGAAAAACTGAAACTTAATATGATTAAAAAAAAAACATAACACAAAAAAGCAAACAAAACAGGCAGCAATATCTTGTAACCTACTTTGATCACAGTATTTCCCCATGAAACCAGTTCGACATGTGCACTGTCCAGAAATGTGGTCACAGTCAGCTCCATTCCTACATTGACAAGTCTGAGAGCAGTCCTTCCCAAAGAAACCCAACGGACAGCCTGCAAAGAAGTTATCGTCATTATATTCTGTACTTTTAAAATATGCCGTTTTTTAAATTAAAAAAGTACCTTTGACAAATTTATCCAAGATTATACCAGTATCATCTGGATCAGCCATTCCCAAAGAGAAGAGTGCTGAACCCCCCTTAAAATCCAAAAAAAAATCACATGGGGCCCACCTAATCTTATATTTTCACTCTAATCGAAATTTTGTTAATAAATAAACAACACAGGTCGTTGGCTATAAATTGCTAATGCTACCTAGTCATTTGTGTTATGGCCAACATGTGACCCGCCTGCCACTGGGACACAAATGTCAATACAAGAACGATGAGTATTATTACAAGCTAGCTATCCAAAGCGATCCAAAAGTATGACATCAACAGAATGCATGTCATCAATTGGCTAGTCAGTCTTATGGTCATGGGGGAATCATATGATTGTTGGGTTTTTCTCTGTATGTATTATTATAGGGTCTACCTTACAATATAAAGTGCCTTGAGACAACAGTTGTTGTGATTTGGAGCTGTATAAATGAAACTGAATTGAAAGTTGTGTCACTCAATGAGTCATGAAAGCGTCTTCTTCACAAAAACCAAAACTGCAATTTTTGAAACCTGTCAACGTCACAAAAACAACACCATGTTTCCGGAGTCTGACAAAAAGCCATCGACCCAGCAGCTGGTACAAACATCGCCTCGACATCCACCTATTTTGTAGCATTTGTGTTGAATACAAATGACCTCACAGGACGTTTGACCGTGTTGCTATAAGGACACCACACATAAGATGGTACTCGATTGTAACAGAAATAGAGTCAAGCCAAGTTGTATTGCCTTGAGCTGCGTCGAGTCGATTCGAGTAGGTACTATTGGAAAAAGTGCTTCCATCTTAACCCAGTCAGTTACCAATAGCATGGACTATATGCCTATATATGAGGAATATAGACTCTGCTGTTAACAGGTGAGGTTGAGAAATTTCGCTTGACCTGCAAGGTTACTCAGAGACAATAGTTACTCAGAGATAAGCGGGGTACTCATGGGCACGTCTACTGGGTAATACTCATAGGATCAGACTTGGACCTTTAACACTAAGGTCACTCAGGGTGCTGGATTTGGGATGAAAGCCCCCATTCATGGTAAGTGTAATGGCATCAGCCACACATGGTAAATCAAGTCCATTTGTTCACTTTATTAGTTTGGTTTGCAGTTTTCTTCATTAATATAATTCATTAATCATTTTATTTAAACCTAACACTGATATTATGAGGCGCGCGCATAATAGCATTGTGGGGTTTTTCTAAAAATGTTTTCTGTTTAATTATGTTTCTCTTTCTTTAAGTTACCTGGTTTTGGGCGGTGGCTGTTTCCTGTCTTGGCTCAGGACTCTGAGAACAAAATGCCTGCTCAGCAGGACCAACCATGTGCTTATCAGGAACAGGGGTGTTTTAGGTTTACTTATGTTATTCTGTGCTTAGTTAATATTAGTGTGTGTTTTTGTTTTCCCCCCTACTGTGTGTAAATGGTTTGGCCAAACCACTTTAAAAGCTACCCTCATGTGTCTTTGTAATTAGGTCAGTTTGTGGGTTAAGTTGTGTCCACTTTGTTTGTTTAAGTTTCTGGAAATTACTTTTTGTAGAGTTATATTTAGTTGACCTCTTTTATGGGCCTGCTAATTCTGTTTTGGAATTTTGTCTTTTTGAGGGTTAAAATAAAGAAAACCTTTTTTGAAGACATTTTTTCCTGTGTCCTCTATGCCTTGGCTGCTTGGTCCCTCGCAGTAAGGACCTTACTTGTCTTGATGACAGTGGCTTCTAACAGTCCCATCGTATTTAGATGTGACTGGTCCCCTCTGGGGATCAGGACTGTCTGGCCTTAAGTTAGCCAGTCCGGGTGCATCTCATCACTTAGCAGCTTTTCCATTGTGCTGTCAGAAACTCATGGATTCCAGTTAGTTTTAGCCAGTAGGTGCGAATCATGTCAGGGCCTGGTGCTGTCAAACTCTTCATGCTTTACAATCTTTCTTGTATGCCTGCCACTGTAATGTTCAACTGTTCATGTAGTGCAATCCCCTCAGTTCTGTTCTTAGCTACACCAGCCACTGAGCATCTTTCTTCCATATGCTATTCCAGTATTGCGCCGTCTCCAGTCTTGGTGGTGCATTGCTCATATCATTCCTCTGCCACTGATAGTACAGATTGAATTATTTAGTGGAGAACAGCTGGCTTTTTCTCCTAGCTCTCTCTGGTATACCATTCCAAGTGGGTAGCCAAGGCTTGGTAATCGGCCACGGAGGGTCCAGGTTTCAAACTTAGCCATCTCTTAGCTTAGCTTCTCTTTCAGCTCAGCTTCTTTCAAACTCAAAGCCTTCAATGGATCAGTTGTTCATCGTGTTTGGTACCCAATCTCAGAGAGATGATGATATCTCCCCCATGGCCTGAGGTCCTGGCCAACCCTTGCCATAGCATTTGTGTTGTACCTCATCAATCTCTAGTTGTAGCAGTTGCTTCTTCTGGGTGTTGGAACACTGCGCTATTAGTTGATTCACTCTTAATCTAGAAGTTGGGTGACAAAGAAGCCATAGGTCCCACATCCTATTCATGTAACCCCCTTTTGCTGGAATTCTTTGCATAGCAGCATTCCAACAGCTCCTTATTCTCGTCCCTTGCCTTCTTGTTCCGGTAGCCCACTTCTTATTAAGGTCACTCCTCTTTAAAGTCAAATAAACGCAAGTTTCATAAAAATTCTAAAATGTCTTTTATCTTTTAAACTATGCTTAAAATTCTAATGAAGCTTAGGCGTATTAGCTTCCACTTTGTGTGGTTTAAAAATCAGTGCCCTGTCATTCTCCCTCTCATGCTCTCATTCATGCAGCCAGCATCCTCAAATTTCCACCTCACCCGAGTCACTCAGAGCACCATCAAAGCTCCTTAAGTCCAAGGGGTCCTGTCCTAAATCCTGTTGTCACTGGGATTCTGTTCTGCCATGATGAGTCATCGTATCTAATTGCCAAATGCATTAATTTTTCTATTGCAACAAATCATGTTCATTTCTTCCAAATTATCTCTCCTTATTGAACTACCTTTGTTTGTATTGGAAACATTTAGGAAATAATACTGGTATATGGGGATTCGACATATCACATTAGAGTTTGCATCCAAATATCCTGTCCCATTTGACCTCCGATCTCATTTTTACAGTACACATCCTATACATAACCCTTCTTTCAAGTTGACAAAAAAATGTGTTAAATCTTTAAAGAAAGTATTGCTAAAAGAAAGAGAATGAGGTGCAAGTTAGTTAGAAAAATTGTAGTATAATATTATATAACAAGTTATATTTATATACATTTATAACAACTTTTCCATGTCCAGTTATTTACAAATCAATACTTTTTACTTACTCCTACATAATGTTTGTCTAAACATCTGTCATGCCACCCTTATCTGATTTTTACTGCACTACAAACTTAAAGTATTTTCTTAAAGTAAAAAAACAAAACAAAGAAAGAAAGCGAAATTAATATATAGAAATACAATAAAAAAATTAAAAACTGCCAAGAAAGGTTTGCGCCCTTGGATTGTTTCTTATCGTTTGTTTTTTCAGTTTGAGCATGGCAATGCTCGACAATGGCAGAACAAAAATTTGTCTTTCTCTTAACCATTTACAATTTGGACTAAATGACATAACTTAGGTGTGTGTTTATGTGTATGTGTGTTTGCAATTTGACTGACGCTGTGTGCAGTAGAGGCCAGTCCATCCTGGGCTGCACTTGCATTCTCCATCATAAGCGCTGCAGTATGCTCCATTGTGGCAGTTACATGTATGGATGCAGTTGGGTCCCCAGTGACCAGTTGGACAAGCTACAAAATGTGATAATCAAATGTTAGTGCTTCATAACCAAGAATAATACAGGGCGGTAACATTATCAAGCATATATAAATTGCAATATATAATTATTTCCAGAGTAAACCCACATTGAGAGCAGTCACTGCCAATCCATCCTGGATAACACTGACAGGAGCCATCAATAGGATGACAGGTTCCATTGTTTGTGCAGCTGCAGCTCTGGGCACACTTCTTCCCAAAACGGCCACTGGGACACACTGTATAGACATTAGAGGTGGGAATCACCATACAACTCACGATACAATATTATTGCAATTTTTAAAAATATTTTGCAATATTCAAATTCAACTGAAGAATTTGAAAGTAAATTAAAACAAAATATAATTTTACATTAAATAAAAACGTTTTAAACTTAATTAAAATAAAACATGTCTTAAATTAAAATAAGTAAACTGTCATGTTTATTGCTGCCATAAAAAAGTTAAACACATTTGGACAGTGAAGGAATGTCAGGATACTTGCTCAGAAAAAGGATCAACATGCTCTGAAGTCAGTTCCAGTCCACGAAAAAATTGTATGTAACAAAATATCGATTTCTGTTGTCCCTGTATCGATACATTATTAGCAAACAAAATATCACGATACTACACAGTATCGATTTTTCCCCCCACCCCTAATAGACATGTGTTAAACACTGTCCTTAACTGCACAGTATTTGTGTAATTATTCTCTGGCATCCTGGGATTGTGGTGATTGGGTTCATTGTGTTTTTCAGTTATAGACAAATCGTCAATATTGTGTCAATTAACTGTGCTTTATTGAGCAGTGCATTGCATCATGTGATTATGTTCAAACATTTCTGAACATTTAGTGTCTATTGCCTTTAACTAAAATGTGTATGCACACAAATATTGATAGTTATTCTAATGACTGTCTTCAGTCCTTGATTAACATGTGTCATACTTTACTCAGAATATTACATCAAAGATTAACATTAACAGGAAGCTTGACCACTAACCCTTTACCTACACTAGTTGAATTACGTGACCAGCATTTGTTTCTTGGAAGCAACAGTATGTGGCCTGTCACTCACCCTCATTACACAGTGCTCCCTTGAAGCCTGGCAGACATTCACACTGTCCTGTGATGTGGTGACATGGTCCATTACTATGGACACATTGTGGACAGGTCTGACTGCAGTGGTGACCAAAATAACCTGGCGAGCAGACTGCGAGCAAAACAGAGCAAACACAACATGCAATTTATAACATTTTTGGATTATATATTTGTGGACAGCGAGGGGATATTTTTTTGTGGTAATTTTATTCCTCTGTCCACCGTCCTTGTGGATTTTACAGTACTGTGCAAAACTCTTGAGCCACCTTAAATGTATTTATATTTTACTTAAAAGGAGCCAAAGAAGTTATCTTCTCCACACTTTTTGAAGGTCTTTAAATTTCTTTTTTGAAGATTGGCTTCAATGATACCCTACCTCCTCAAGAATGTTCATGACTTGAGTAAGTGTTGTGAAGCCTGGCAGACATTCACGCTTTAGCTTTTATTAACTAAAGTTAATTCATTTGATCGCTCCTAAAGTTTTTGGTGTTTCTGATAAAATTTGGTTTTCCACCTTATGTTGACTTTATTTGCATTGACACCTCTCAGCTCCACATCTTTCAACTTCACATGGAATAATAAGCCAACAGGCCTCACTTGGTCATGGAACTTCTTGTCATTAAATGCTCAGATCACTTTTGAGCCTGTAAAAATATCTGACTATGTATATGAAAAGCTGCAGTTCCTGAACAGTTAGTGTAATACTTTCGTTAAACTCCTTACATTAAAACAGAAAATCTGTAGTTCTACTACATCTTAAAATACTCGTGTGTCATCATTTGTGTCATTGTCCAAATACTTATGGACCTTCCTGTTATATATTTTAACATTAAATGAGTTAAGATAATAAGTACAAATATTTTAATTGAACCATGTCGAAATATTTTAAAGCCCCTAGTTTAAATAATCAGATGCAGGTTAATCACATCACATTTTGCTTTTGATGTTCATTTTCTCTTCCAAATGTGAACCCAAAGTTTATTTCTGTTCCAGACTTTTTTTTAACAACACTGATATTAATCATGACTATTGGTGACTATAATAACTATTAAATCAGAGTGAGGTTAAATAAACCTATATATCATTTTAGCTCACCACAACCTATGTGATAATTTTGCAGTATTGTGTGGTGTTGATGTGGGACTTACTTCTCTGACAGGTTGGGCCTCTGTATCCTGGAGCACACTCACAGGTTCCTTCATCTGGAGAGCAGGATGCTCCATTCTTACAGTTACAGGGGAGGGAGCAGTTTGGACCCCAGTGGCCCTCTGCACACACGCTGTCACAGTGGATACCTGTTCACACACACAGATGTGTTTCCATCATTGCAGTACATTCTTACATTAATTTGACTATCAAAGACTGCAATCCTGAATGTGAACGAAAAAAACCAAAACATCTATTGATGCTAAAGGAGAAGTGAGTCCATGGCTATGTTTTAGAGAAGGTCTAATTGAGGATCAGCAGCAAAGCCCCCTGCCAACCCCCCCGGTGAAGATGACAAAAAGAAGAAAAAAAGGGAGATTAAGGCATCATAAGCTTTTAATTACGCCTTACAGTAAAAAAACAATGGCCCCATCCTGGACAGAGGCCATAATACTGGTTCTTCCTAAAGAAGGCAAACGTGCACATAGTCAATAACTATGTTAAATGCAGACCTCCGCATTTTAAATACAATCTTAGTATGCAGACTTAATTTAAGTCGTGTCTTCTGTTGTAGTAGCCGCTGGTCCGTCTGTGTATCCACCGTGTTTCATCTGTTTGTTCTCCCTGCTGTCCATCGTCACTTATCTCTGCCCATCCCCCTTCATGTTCTCAGTTTAGACAGTCTGCAGACCTGTTTGCCGTTTTTCTATTTTGTACTTTGTGTTCAATAAACCACCTTCACACCTTTACAAGTTCCTGCCTTTATCATCTCCACACGGCTCATCTCACTCCCCGTGACAGTATTATTTTATATCCTATAATAAAAGCTGTGTTTGTTTGTTTTTTGTTAAAGTTCTGCCTGTGACTGCATTTGGGTCCTACGCTGCCTGCTTCACAACCAGTTTATGACACATGGCACATTGTAATTAGGTGTTACCCGTCCATCCAGCCAAACAGTGGCAGTAACCAGTAGCGTGGTGACATCCATCAGCATGATTGCAGTCACAGCGTTCTTTACAATCCAGACCATAGGTACCATCCTAAAGGAAAACAAACAAACAAGGCAATCCATGAAGAAATGTAGAAACATGTTCACTCATATGACATGTGGCATTTGGTTATCAAGATAATCAAAAATATGGTGTATGGTCTGAAAACCAACTGAGGTGTGGTTTGGCTCCGTTTCAAAATACAGATGTTTAGTGTTATTAAAAGCTGAGGTCCAAAAACAGTTCAAAAACGTTCAAACTTCTCAATATCAGATTTTGTCTTTTATTCAAATATAAACTTCAAATGATTTATATTTTTGTTGTGTGAATTCTATTTACAAATTTCATAAGATACCACTTTTTTAAAAGTAGTGATAAAACATAGAACAATGATTTTCTTTTTCAAAAAACTTCGGGAGCTTCCATATAATCCTATAACTCACCTGACAGTGGAGTTCACATCTCTCTCCTCTCCAGCCCGGAGCACAGGTACAGTGACCATCCAGTGGGTTGCACGCTCCTCCGTTCCCACAAATGCATGCGGAACCACATCCCAAACCCCAGGTGCCACTGGGACAGTTGATGGAGCAGTCTAACCCATGCCACCCTGATTAGACAAGGTAATTTATATTTGAACACATGTAAACCTTACTTTTGATTAACTTATGAAAACATTTTATTCAGTGCAGCACAAAGATCAAAATATTTCTGTATTAATATAACACACGAACTGAGATTCGTGCAAAATGTGTTGCAGGCTCTAATGTGTGTGCAGAGGAGATAAAGGTGTTGCTTGACTAGGAAGGCAAAGTCTCTGACCTCACATTTTCATTCTAGGCTTCTACAGGCAGTGCTCATGAATTTGGACAATACTTATTTAACTTTTGCAATCCTTTGACTTTAGTTTAAATTCTTGGATTCCAATATTCAGTTATCATTCAGAGCAAATACTGCTTTATCTCAGCAACAATGCACTATGGACCTGGGAATATTTTAGATGTGATGAGTCAAACGTTTGACTCATCAAGTGTTTATCAGAAGGATATTAATAACCGATCCAGGGGAACTATATAGAGAAATGGTTGTAACTTGTAGCAAATCCAGGGGTTATATTAATATTAATAGTAACTAACCTGGCTTACAGGAACAGGATCCATCTATGGGGGAACACTTAGCTTTGTTCTTACAGTTGCAGCTGGAGGAGCAGTTCACACCAAATGTTCCTGCTGGGCATGGCACTGAACATATGGGACCCTGAGAAGGTTAACAGACAAAATGCTAAAAGTGACGATGAAAACAACACAGTTTCATTTTTTGATAACTTTGCTTGCTTTTGTCTTTTATGTAAAGTTTGATCATTAACAGACCTGAAGGGACAGTTCATCAAACTGTATTTGACATAGTCACACAGCACATTAAAGACTTCTGATCCACTCTTCTTTTACTCTTGTTTCTTTTCTGCATGCCTTATAGCTGAACATTTGTAATTTTGGATAGCTTCATTATGGCTGTTTAAAATGTTTGAGTGTAGCTGCATAGCCACTTAAAGAGAGGCAACCAAACACTTCTCAGGTGTTATTTTTCATGGCAGTGTAATACATGCAAAAATGAAACAAACTATTTCCTATCAGCTTCTTAGAATATTATAAGCAGGAGATTTAAGATTTTGGATTCTGTATAGATGAGGATCATATTGCCACATCTATATAGAACCCAAAATGCAAACAATTGCTCACTGAATCTATTTGGATACGACTACTGTGGCTGGAGAACTGGTTGCCTTGACACAATTCTTTAAGCACATAATGTAGCCTCACAAGCTACATTATTCAAAGGAATTGATGTTGTGAGGAATAATTCTGGGCTTTGACTACACTCGTTGCTAAGCTAACCCATTTTGCTTTCACTTACAGAGTAGGAGACAAGTAAGTAGGAAACCAAACTCTAGGAAAGGAAGCAAATATTTAGATTTTCTAAAATTTTCAACAGTCCCAAAATAGTTGTGTCCAGACAGTGAAAAAAACTATCATGTGTACGTGTGTGAAAAAGGAAAATAATTAAAAGCTTTTTTTCTGAAAACAGAATTGCACATTTTGTCGACGTTTCAACCTGTTGCCACTAGATCTTTCTACAAAGCCACATATGCAATAACAGTACGGGCAGAGTCTCACATTATCCATTTGTTTGTTGGTAATTTTTGAAACATTAATCTATACTGGAATGATGGTTGTGAATAAGGCAGTCAGGCGGGTTAATGGGCCCACACAGCGTTTGGAAGTATAACTTGTGCTTGTATTATGTATCTTACTTAAGAAAGGCAAATAGATTTCCCATGAACAACATGCATTAACAATTCCCAGCAGAAAATACTGCTTGCATTACTGCAACATTTCCTTCATTGCCAAATAACTCCCATTTAAATTGCCAGAATTATGCCTTCACATCCCGTTCTTAATGCATAGGGTTTACAGTAGCTATAACAGCTGATATTTACACCTATAACAGCTTCAACGCCTCTATAAAGGTGTTTATGGGAATGCCCAACTCCTGCAAAACAACCCCACAACTTAGGCTACGTTCACACTGCAGGCGAAAGCGCGTCAAATCCAATCCTTTTTTTACCCTATGCGACCCATATCCAATCATGGTATGACAGTGTAAACATTTTCAAATCCGACCTGGGTCACTTTCCGATACATATCTGATGTTTTAGAAAGCGACTGCTGTTTGAATGGTCGTGTCGCATTAAATCGTCTTTTACATCACTGACACAAGACAGACGCCAATTTTCAGTGGCGGAGAAGCGCCCGAGAAGACATCGTGAACGCTTCCTGGCCATCCAGTGTAGATGTCAGTGAATCTGTTGGGAAGACAGTATTGGAGAAACGTGAAGATTTTATTTGTACTGCATAATCTGCAGATTCTGACAGAAATCTGCAACTATCCTTTGAAGCACCGCTCCTCTCTAAAACAGCCACTTGCAAATAACAAAATAACTTTATAACTTAAAGCAAAATTGGGAAATGTAAAGTCCAAAACAAGTCTTTATATTAACGGCCATCAGTCAAACAATACTGTTTGGTCTGGGTCTAAACAGAGCGCGTTGTGTGTGACGTCTTCTTTTGCCGCTTTGAGGGTTCACACTAGAGTGCGTTTGCTGTCACATTTTATTTGTAGTGTGAACAAGCAGACAAAAAAATCGGATTTGATAAAAAAATCGGAATTGAGCATTAAGACCTGCAGTGTGAAGGTAGCCATAATGCCCCTCCGCCAAACTTTAGACTTGGTACAATGCAGTTAGACCAAATACATTTTTCCTGGCAAATATCAAACCTAGACTTGTCCACCGGATTGCCAGATGAAGAGACACGATTCATCACACCAGACAACATGTCTCCACTGCTCTGGAGTCTGGTGGCAGTGTGCATCCAACATTTTGCGTTGTGCTTGGATGCAGCTGCTGGGCCATGAAAAAGGAATTCCATGAAGCTCTCTATCTGCTGTTGTTGAGCTAATCTGAAGGCCAGAGGAAATTTGGAGTTCTGTAGCTACTGACTCTGCGGGGCGATCGTGGCTCAAAGAGTTGGCAGTTTGTCTTGTAACCGGAAGGTTGCCGGTTCGAGTCAAGGCTCGGACAGTCTGCCGCCTACTGGTGATGGCCAGAGGGGCCGATGGCGCGATATGGCAGCCTCGCTTCTGTCAGTCTGCCTCAGGGCAGCTGTGGCTACAACTGTAGCTTGCCTCCACCAGTGTGTGAATGTGAGTGTGAATGAATAGTGGAATTGTAAAGTGCTTTGAGGGCCCCGAAAAGCGCTATGTAAATGCAATCCATCATTATTATTATTATTATTATTATTATTAAAAGTGGTGATCTATATGCCTCAGTATTTTATGTGGCCCACCACTTTTTTGCTGTTGTTCCTAATCACTTACACTTTGTTCTAATAGTTATGTGGAATACTTAGAAGTGAATAATTTCATGACAGGTGGCATCCTAGCACAGCCTAGCTTTATAGGTTATTAATGTGTTATTATTTGGAAACAGACGGTTTTGCATTTTGCAGCTCTGTTTATGCTACTTACTAACTACAGTGATTACTGAATTTAGACAGTAATGCATCACATTGCTGCTTTTCAAAAAACATGCAATGTGATTACAGCAATGTCTTACAATATTGCATGTACCACGTGCAGTATACTTAGGTCTGATATCATGTATCACATATTTATGATTTGTGACATAAAACACTCACTGGCATTTACACATACTAATATGTGGGTTTACCGTGAAGCCTGGAGCACAGATACACTCTCCGGTCACACTGTGGCAATCAGCACCATTCTGGCACTGGCACACCTGCTGACAGGACTCGCCATAAAGTCCTGGAGTGCACGTCTCATTGCAGTAGAGACCTGACCAACCAGGCAGACATGTGCACTCCCCTGATATCGGGTGGCAGCTGGTGACAAGAGAGAAAAAGATAATAGTTATAAACTTTGTTGAGGTGTTTCCTACAGTCAAGATTCCTACTAGTCAGCACTATTTCCTACTTAAAGTATTTAGTGTGCTTGAAACAAATTTTTCTATGACCTGTTTTTTTTTTAAGATCAGTGACTATCTCTAGTATTTAATCCCAAAGGTTAGCTAACACACTAGTAGCATTTCTGCAGTTAGCTACAAATATAAAGTGCACTGTCATGCTTCCCTGTGGGACTGAGCTTTAGCTTTTCTTTTAGCTTGTACAACTTCTCTACATCCTAACAGTGCTCACTGGAAGCATACTGAAAGCCTAACAGCAGTGGCAACAGGCAAATCAGGCCATAAGTGTTTCTTCTAGCTGTCTTGGTCTAAATCTGAAAAAACAAAAACAAAACAAACAAACAAAAAAAACCTAATCAAACGATCTAAAATCTAAATCTAAAAATGAATTACAATATACCCGAGGAAGACTTTTTTCATTTTTCAGTGTGTGGGTTAACTGTAGTAATACAGGTGAAATGTGGCTATATTTGATAGTAACAGAGTTTGAATGACAGATGGTGTATCTGACACAGCAGTCCCATTGAGAAAGAAGCAGAACAGCTGTTATCTGCAATGACACATGCAGCCCACCAGCTGTGCTAGGCTAACTGATCACTACACTCAGTTGTCTACAGACACAGCGGTCATATACACAAATCTATACACGCAACATGTCAAACTGCTAAAACCCAAAAGATACAAAGGAAACACGGAGTTATATTTTGGAATTCGGGGAACCGTGAGGCAGCATTAATCAAATGGCTTCAAACTGACCCTGATCTGCAGATCAAAGTTTGTCAAAGATGACAACATGATTTACTACATACCCACGAGTGCTTTGGACATAGCACGGACATTTCCTATCGCAACGCAGGCCATAGATTCCTTCAGGACACAGTCGGACATCACATGTCTTTCCTGTGTATCCTGGCTCACAAAGACACATTCCATTGCTGTGGTAGCACTTGCTGTTGTTTTCACAATTACATGTCTTTGCACAGGCAGCACCATAAGTACCAAGGGGACACTCATCCTGGCACCTGTTTATAGAGACACAGAAATATCCAGAGACAGTGATTAGGAAAAAGAGGTGGTGATCAATGACCATTCTCTCAAATGAAATATGAATTGTTGCGTATTTAGCTGCGTGACTATGGAAAGAGGCCTATGGTTAATTTGTTTTTTACTGGCTGCAAATCTGGAATGTGTGGTTGTCTGTCTCTCGGCAGTCAGAAATATTATAATTCAGATCATTTATCAGTACATATCCATATTTTATATCTATGTATAAAAACAAAGAGTGATGAAACCTGCAGCTTCAGATTCTGTGAGATGTCGGCTTTCAGCACGCGCATATCCATGCCCGTCAGGTGCTTTGTGTTTACATCTTTTTGCAGAATCCATTTACCTGATCTCATTTGCTGTTTTAGCTGTTTGGCAGTTGTTGAAATTGTTTCTGGCAGAATACATTTATATTAAAAAAATGTAATGAATTGATATTTCATTATTCAAACTAAAATCAGTTTTTTTAAACCACCACTAGATAATGAGCAACCAGATCGAAAACCACATTGTGCTTCCGGTGTCCGAGGTTGTGAAAAAAAAATCCATGAATTCACATGGTAGGATTTGTAAAGAATTTATTCGTAAATCAGGGTGGAAAATAAGTATTTGGTCAATAACAAAAATACAACTCAATACTTTGTAACATAACCTTTGTTGGCAATAACAGAGGTCAAACGTTTACTATAGGTCTTTACCAGGTTTGCACACACAGTAGCTGGTATTTTGGCCCATTCCTCCATGCAGATCTTCTCAAGAGCAGTGATGTTTTGGGGCTGTCGCCGAGCAACACGGACTTTCAACTCCCGCCACAGATTTTCTATGGGGTTGAGGTCTGGAGACTGGCTAGGCCACTCCAGGACTTTCAAATGCTTCTTACGGAGCCACTCCTTTGTTGCCCGGGCGGTGTGTTTTGGATCATTGTCGTGTTGGAAGACCCAGCCTCGTTTCATCTTCAAAGTTCTCACTGATGGAAGGAGGTTTTGGCTCAAAATCTCACGATACTTGGCCCCATTCATTCTGTCCTTAACACGGATCAGTCGTCCTGTCCCCTTGGCAGAAAAACAGCCCCATAGCATGATGTTTCCACCCCCATGCTTCACAGTAGGTATGGTGTTCTTGGGATGCAACTCAGTATTCTTCTTCCTCCAAACACGACGAGTTGAGTTTATACCAAAAAGTTCTACTTTGGTTTCATCTGACCACATGACATTCTCCCAATCCTCTGCTGTATCATCCATGTGCTCTCTGGCAAACTTCAGACGGGCCTGGACATGCACTGGCTTCAGCAGCGGAACACGTCTGGCACTGCGGGATTTGATTCCCTGCCGTTGTAGTGTGTTACTGATGGTGACCTTTGTTACTTTGGACCCAGCTCTCTGCATTTCATTCACCAGGTCCCCCCGTGTGGTTCTGGGATCTTTGCTCACCGTTCTCATGATCATTTTGACCCCACGGGATGAGATCTTGCGTGGAGCCCCAGATCGAGGGAGATTATCAGTGGTCTTCCATTTTCTGATGATTGCTCCCACAGTTGATTTTTTCACACCAAGCTGCTTGCCTATTGTAGATTCACTCTTCCCAGTCTGGTGCAGGTCTACAATTCTTTTCCTGGTGTCCTTCGAAAGCTCTTTGGTCTTGACCATGGCGGAGTTTGGAGTCTGACTGGTTGAGGCTGTGGACAGGTGTCTTTTATACAGATGATGAGGTCAAACAGGTGCCATTCATACAGGTAACGAGTGGGGGACAGAAAAGCTTCTTACAGAAGACGTTACAGGTCTGTGAGAGCCAGGGATTTTCCTTGTTTGAGGTGACCAAATACTTATTTTCCACCCTGATTTACGAATAAATTCTTTACAAATCCTACCATGTGAATTCATGGATTTTTTTTTCACATTCTGTCTCTCACAGTTGAAGTGTACCTCTGGTGCAAATTACTGACCTCTGTCATCATTTTAAGTGGGGGAACTTGCACAATCGGTGGCTGACTAAATACTTTTTTGCCCCACTGTACCTTAGGGACCTCACCCCCAGAGATAGACAAGTTGTCCCCCTTGTCCCTATCCGGTCTTTAAGTCTGACATCATTAGATATTTCTGGGCACAAACTCCACTGCAGGTCCCTAACTCAAATGATCACTGTAGCATTACTGAGAGCGAGAGAAAAACTGTCTAAATTCTTTCCTCTCTAATAAAATGATCAGCGTTCTGCTCTACCAGGTGTAACAATTAAGTTTAACATCAAGGCATCCATGAAAACAGAATTTATGACATTTAACGGCTTTAGAAGTTAGCAGGGAGTTAGCTTGCTAGCTTCCATCTAAATATAATTAACCATGTTCTGACTGAGGGATTTATGAAACAAATTCAAACGTACAGCTCTGCTATCACTTCCAACATAAATGAAGACAGGAAACTAAACAGCAGCGACATTTGTAAGGTTACTGAAGTTGGGCTAGCTGGTATATAATGATGTGCTACGTGATCGCTAGTGCGACAAAGCTATGTAAGCATTACTTAAACAGTAAATCTGGAGGACAAATGCTAACGAACGTAGGAATTTTTCCCACTCGATAAAAGTTAATGTGAGGGCTTCCAATGGTTAGGGGCAAATGCCATCGCATGGCAGGATGCTGTAAACGGACTAAACCTCAGTCAGGAGAACAACTGAGATAATCCATCCACAATACGAGGTTAGTCATTAATATACTGCTACAGGGGCTGGGCTGTAGTTACATCGTAAGGTTTTAAAAACTGAGTTTTAAAATGATTAGTGGTAATGAAAACTGACAGAAGCCGACAGTGATCACTGACAGTTTTTAGGTGCTTGTTGAGATTAAATAGCACAAGATACAAAGCATTAAAACATGTTAAAAACACAACAGCCTTATTAAATGCAGACTACTTTGGGCCCGGAAGCAGGATTCATCACGTCATCACTTAAAGACCAGATACTCCGCTTCCTCCACGGATGACGTGCCAGTGGGATTAAGGAGGTCCTTGAGTATTCCTATTCTTTACTATCTAAATAAATTCACTGTAATTTTTACACTAAGTCCTGCATTTCAATCCTTTACCTCATGGTGTCAGGGTCCTTGGGTTTTGGACCGAGGGTTTTGAGTTTTTTGTGAGCTCATGATCTGTTTTGATTTTGAGAAAGAACTTATCTTTAGCTTTTTTAGTTTTCTGATAGTAGTTGATCATTGTTCCTCTGTGTTTGGTCATTCCCATTTTTGATCCCTCTCTGTTTCCCGTGTCTGTCTAGTTCTGTGTTCTCTGTCTGTATTTGTCTGCTCTCCCTGTTCAGTTGTGTCAAATTAGTCTTCTCTCCCCAGTCAGTCATGTCTCTGTTTATCATTTGTCTGTGTCAAGTTTGTACAACGGGTAAAATAAGTATTGAACACAAGTAAATATATTTCTAAAGGTGACATGAAATTCTCACCAGATGTCTGTAACAGCAACCCATCCAATCCACACATCCAAAGAAATCAAACAATAAATGTGCATAAATTAAATTGTTTAATAATGAGAAATGGCACAAGGAAAAGCATTGAACATGCTTACTGAAATTTATTTAATACTTAAAAAAAGGCTTTTGTTGGCGATGATAAAATGCCTCATGTATGGAGAAACTTTGCTCAGGTATGATTTTGGCCCATTCCTCTACACAGTCTTCAAATACTTAAGGTTCTGCAGGTCCCTTCTATACACTCTGAGCTTTAATTATTAGTTATGGAGATGTTTGGTATTGAGGATATCCTGATTTTTGGGTATAAAAAACCCTGTACTGTACTGTGGGGCTTTGTTGTAAAGGTCTCTCTTACCGTTCTCCTGTGTATCCAGGGCTACAGATGCACTGTCCAGTAGATGACACACAAACGCCATTGTTGTGACACTGACATTCCTGGGAACAGTTTTTTCCAAATCTCCCTTCTGGACATGGCTGACCACAAACTGTTCCCTGCAGACAACAGCACAAACATGTATTTATCGTATACAGAATCTGCAACAATAACTTCAATAATTATAACTTCAAAAATAAATTCTCTTCCTAGAAAATATTCACAGAGCTCCTGTATGAAAGGTTTCTCTCTGGTTTAGCTCATGCTTGCATATTACCATAAAATACTAGCATGTCTAGTGAGCTGAATTTTCTTAAAGAGTTAAGGAACAGTTAGTGTTTGTACCATCCATCCTGCTGGACAGGAGCACTCTCCGGTTACATGGTGACACACTCCTCCATTCTGACATGGACATCTCTCCTCACATTGCTGCCCATGTTTACCTGGTGGACAGAGTTCTTCACACCTTCAAAAAAAAAGAAAGAAAAAGAAAACAACACTTGGTACATCTTTGCAATTCTGAATTTTCTTTGAGATTATAGACAACTAGTAATTTTATAGATATAAAATTATAAAGTATAAAGTAAAATTGTGCTGACCCTTCTTTCACTAAAACTTTGTTTTAAAGTTGCACTTTCTGGCATCAACTCGACCTGCCGTGTTTGATGGAAGAAAAATGCCAAATATTACCTAAAAGAACACTATCCCTATAGTCAAGCACAGAGATGGAAAGACTGTACTTTGAGTACTATTAGTCTTTGCTAATGATGCAGGACAACTTCAATAGACCTGGGCTCTGTACTGTAAAATCTTGGACGAGAACCTCTTTCCCTTTCCCAGAACATGTGGATGGGTCTTCCAGCGTTACAATAATGGAAAAAATCCCACCAAGGCAACAAAGGAGTGGCTAAAGTAGAACAACACTTAAGTCACAGTGTGTCCTAGTTTCTGTAAAGAGAAGTGGGACAAAATCTGTCCTTTGTGTAAACCTTTAGGGAAACTAGAAGTAATGTCCTACTACTGTGCTTCCCGACTAGGGTTTCTCCATCAGTTAGTAAGTCAGGTTTTGCTTGGTGATCAAATAAAAATTAGAGACTGTTCATTTATTCATAAGTGAGCAGTCTAACAAATTCAGTGGGCAATCAAATAATTATTCCCCTGACTGTAGATACTATATTTCTATCTATATAATGGAAAATTCTGTGCTTCAACAATGACATAAAATTAAAAAATGATCAGTATAACTCCTTTTTATTATCATCCATTAATAAACTAATCAGTTCCTCCACAGAAGGAAGGGAGACCGGAGGGTGTGTTCCAACTACAGGGGGATCACACTCCTCAGCCTCCCTGGGAAAGTCTATGCCAGGGTGCTGGAGAGGAGAGTTTGTCCACTAGTCAAACCTCGGATACAGGAGGAACAATGCGGTTTTCGTCCTGGTTGTGGAACACTGGACCAGCTCTTTATCCTCTCAAGGATACTTGAGGGTGCATGGGAGTTTGCCCAACCAGTCTACATGTGTTTTGTGGACTTGGAGAAGGCATTCGACCGTGTCCCTCGGGGTGTCCTGTGGGAGGTGTTGCGGGAGTATGGGGTGTCTGGCCCATTGCTAACGGCCATTCGATCCCTATACAACCGTTGCAAGAGCTTGGTTCGCATTGCCGGCAATAAGTCGGACTCGTTCCCGGTGGGTGATGGGCTCAACCAGGGCTGCCCTTTGTCACCGGTTCTGTTCATAATTTTTATGGACAGGATTTCTAGGCGCAGCCAAGTGGCGGAGGGCTTTCGCTTTGGTGGCCTCAGAATCTTATCTCTGATTTTTGCGGATGATGTGGTTCTGTTGGCTTAATCGGGTGAGGGCCTCCAGCTCGCACTGGAACGGTTCGCAGCCGAGTGTGAAGCAGCGGGAATGAGGATCAGCACCTCCAAATCTGAGGCCATGGTTCTCAGCCGGAAAAGGGTGGAGTGCCCACTCCGGGTCAGGGATGAGTTCCTGCCCCAAGTGGAGGAGTTCAAGTATCTCGGGGTCTTGTTCGCGAGTGATGGGAGAAGGGAGCTGGAGATCGACAGACGGATTGGGGCTGCAGCTGCAGTAATGCAGACGCTGCACCGGTCCATCGTGGTGAAGAGGGAGCTGAGTGTAAAAGCGAAGCTCTCAATTTACCGGTCGATCTACGTCCCTACCCTCACCTATGGCCACGAGCTGTGGGTAGTGACCGAAAGGACGAGATCGTGGATACAAGCGGCGGAAATGAGCTTCCTCCGAAGGGTGGCTGGCCTCTCCCTTAGAGATAGGGTGAGAAGTTCGGTCATCTGGGAGGGGCTCAGAGTAGAGCCGCTGCTGCTCCACATCGAAAGGAGCCAGCTGAGGTGGTTTGGGCATCTGACAAGGATGCCTCCTGGGTGAAGTGTTCCGGGCATATCCCACTGGGAGGAGGCCCCGGGGCAGACCCAGGACACGCCAGCCTGGGAACGCCTTGGTGTTTCCCCGGATAAGCTGGAGGAGGTGGCTGGGGAGAGGGAGGTCTGGGCCTCTCTGCTTAGGCTGCTGCCCCCGCGACCCGGCCTCGGATAAAGCGGATGAAGATGGATGGATGGATGGACAGTTCCTCCAAAACACTAGTGTCTGAACTTAATAAATGTTCTATTACTACAACAAAGTTTCTAGTAAAAGGAAGAATATTTCTTGTTGTTATTTATTCAGCACTGCCACACATTTTTTTCTAATCTTTTTCATAATTTCTACATTCAATTAAATTTCAGTTCAATTCAGTTTTATTTATACAGCACCAAATCACAACAACAGTCACCTCGAGGTGCTTTACAATGTAAGGTAGATCAGAGAGAAACTCAACAATCATATGAACCCCTATGATGCCCTATTTGATGACAGTGGGAAGTTAAAACTGCCTTTTTACAGGAAGAAACCTCCAGCAGAATCAGGCTCAGAGAGGGGTGACCATGACTGGTTGGGCTGAGGGGAGGAAGACAAGACAAAAGACGTGCTGTGAAAGAGAGCCAGAGATTAATATTTACTAATGATTAAATGCAGAGTGTGTCTTTAGTGAATCCAAACTAGGATGTGGTTCCACAGAAGAAAGTCCTAAAACCTGAAGGCTCTGCCTCCCGTTCTAATTTTAAATATCCTAGGAACCACAAGTAAACTAGTAGTCTCAGAGCAAAGTGCGCTATTGGGGTGGTACGGTACTATGAGGTCTTTAACATAAAATGGGGCCTGATTATTCAAGACCTTGTATGTGATGAAAATGATTTTAAATCTGATTTTGGATTAAATGGGACCCAATTAATAGAAGCCACTATGGGAGAAATATGCTCTCTCTTTCTAGTCCCTGTCAGTACTGTCAGTGCAGAAGTTTTAGGACAACCTGATAATAATAAATTACAATACTCCAGCCTAGAAATAATAAATGCATGAACTAGTTTTTTAGCATCATTACTGAAGTCACTTCAGAATTATCTTTAAAATCTTTCTATTAATTTGTAAAGCTCTCAGTGCTTTGGTCTCTGACTTGCACTGTAACCATGTCAGACTTCTCATATGATGCAAATCTTTTAACCGTTCAGAGAACCGTCCAGTGTGTGCACAAAATGTTTAAGAATAATGATATGTGCTGTATAAATGAAATTGCCATGACCATAGATACTAGGCTTTTAATGTTACGTCACTGTTGGCATTAGACGGAGGTGGGCACTCTGGTATTCTCCAGTTGCATAATAACAGGCAGCACTAATGTACGATTTCTGCTGGTATCCATTCTTATAGGTGCCTACCTTTTCTTTTATGTCACTGTTGGTATTAGAAGCAGGAAACCAATTTAACCAATGAGCTCTCCTGACTTACAAAGCACCAGTGTATCCCGGTGGGCACTTGCATTCTCCGGTCGCATGATGACAGGCTGCACCATTCTGGCATTGGCATTTCTGCTGGCATCCATTCCCATAGGTGCCTACTGCACACGACACCTCACAGCGCCAACCTCTGTATCCAGGAGTGCAGATACAAGCTCCAGTGATAGGGTTACACAGAGCTCCATTCTGGCACTGGCATCTGTTACTGCAGTGGGAACCCCAGTGATCATTGTCACAAGCTGAAAAGAAAGAAAGAAAAAAATCTAAATACATCTTTTTTATCTTTCATGTTTATCTTACTTGACATGTGTCACAGAACTGGACATAGATTGTCATTTCTAATTGCATACGGAGCTTTAATAGATCATTAAGTTAGAGATGCAAGAGTCTGCAAGTAAAATCTATTATAGGGAGTTAGCACCTTATTCGGCTTGCACATAAAAACTCACTCAAAACACTCATCAATATCACTGTCCAGATCTTTTTTCAGTCCCCCAGAGTGCTGAAGTCGATTTAAATATAGCTATAATTCTTATTTTTTATTACTTTTAAAGCTGTCTAGGAGTAAAATAGCAGAGAAAATAAGTGACATAAATGTTTACAATATGTGATGTGCCACCAAATACTTCCAAGATAATAATAACAATAATAACAACAACAATAATAACAATAACAACAACAACAATAATAACAATAATAACAATAATAATAACAATAATAATAATAATAACTACTCATCATTTTTCACTACAACATGCCTCAGGCTCTCTTAGGTGTGCCTTTCTCGAATGAAAAATCAATGTGCTCAGCGTTGTGTGGAGTTTCTGGGCTTTCTGAGTTTCTGAGTTTCTTTTTTTCTAATTGCTTTCCTAAATAAATAAATGCAGCGCAGCTTTATTTCTGAATTCCCCCATCTGAGTTGTAAGTGTAATCTTAAGTGTAAGTGTGTAAGTGTAATCTTTGCTCCTCCTGGAACAGAATATCCTTTTCTGGCACGTCATAGTATAGTCTTGTGCCTTTGGTTCTTCATGAATATAGCACCATCTACAGGTTTTGGGGGTTTCTATCAGGCCAAATGGTTTGTGGGTGGAATACTGGAGTTTTCTGTATATTCTGCTGTCAGGAAGATATTCATTTTTTGTTGTATACTATACACACACATCTAAATTTAAAGAAAGATAGAAAGAAATAGGTGCCATTTAAGCTACGCAAGGCTTTGCTGCATTGGTCAACACATGGAGTATTTATTAGCAGTAACTTATTCATCTTATTCATTGTCCTATATCCATGATTTGTCTATTATCATCCAATTTCCTGTGGTTGTCCTGCTAAATTGACATATAGCTGGTGTTGGTGTCAAAGTCTTTCTGTTTATTCACATTTCTTCTTCTGTTCTCAAGTTATTTGTTCCCTACCTCTTTCTCCTGGCCTCCAACATCCCTTGTGCCTTATTGCAGTGCCTGCTCTAATTCCTATCATTGTCAATTCCTATGACTGATTTAGTAAATCTTGTTCTATCTGTCCTATACATGACAGTTATTAGAAGTCTAAGAACTGTGATGTATAGAATCAAGTGGCTTAAGAGTACTGGCACCAGGATGTATAACTGTGAATTACATCTGCAAAGTTAACGACTGTTAAAATGTTGCACAATCCTCAGCCTACTGCTAAAAGGCTGAGGATTGGCACCTAATATGCTGACCTGGCAGCATATTAGGTGCCAGGTCAGCATATAATGTTGCAGAGGGAAAGTCTCAACTAAAAATGAACAAAAAGACAACATATCCACTAGGGATGAAGCAACAACCTGTCAAGCTCTCATTAATTTATGTTTAAAGACTGATAATTGCCTACAAGAACTGACTACAAATCTCATCAGTCCAGTGCATGACCAAAGCCTGGTGTATCTGCTAACTAATGAAAAGCTGCTGGCTGTGAAAAATCCACAGTAAAACACACTGATTGCAGTTGTATCCTTTTACAAGCAACTTTATTTCTGTATGTATTAATATGTAGTGCAATGAAGCACCGCAAAAAATTCAGGGACTCAAAAAATCTTGTGGTTTCCAGTGCTATCGTAGCCTCCTAGTAGATGCACCTATAGTATAAAATTGAAAATCTTTGGTGTCATCTTGCTTGATTTTCAGAAAAAATAACTGAGATGACTGAGAGTCAAAACTAGTCCAAAACCTTTAATAGTTGAACACAAATCTGAACATTGACATTTTAAAAAAGATAGGATGCTGTGTAAAATGTCAATAAAAAGGTAGTAATACTGCAAATACAACTTGAATTGATGGTGAGAAGGTATAGCTCTCAGTTACATTTTAAGTCAAAATAAATAATTTGTTTATTTTTTTTATTAGCAATACATTTTATTTAAGGTCGAGCTCCTTCTTTCGACTACCACAAACAGCTTGGCATTTATATGCCTGGCATGCAGAGTAATGCTGCCATTTCCAGCTACTCCACTATTCTGAAGTTGTTCAAGTGATTAAAAGGCTCCTTTTCTTCCTTCTGCATTAGTGCGCTTCACTCTGGCCTGATAAAATGTACATACTCTCTTACCTCCGGCGGTTTGGCCTTGTGTGACAAACAGCAGCGGGGCTGAAGGGGGAGGAGGAGAATAAAGATACTAACATGTACATATAAAAATCTCTTCCATTCAAGTCCACTATCACGATACCTTTTTGAAACCTGACCTAGATTGAATAAAAGCTCAACTCCAGGAGCTTAGGGCTCTTCATCTACTTCCCGGAGAACAGATTGTTCTCTTTCATCAGCCTATTCAAAACAGCCACACACACACACGCAGGAAAAATACTGTGGCACGGTTTTGTCACAACGCTGGTTGCATCACAGTCTCAAATAGGATCCTAAGGATTTTATTTTCTAAAATGTTCAACATGAGAAAGATTTGTCAAACCTCACATTGTTATCCTGAGCTCTCACTTTCTGCCACAGTAAATTCGACTGTTTTATGTATATTCACTTGAATCTGCATCAGATAAATTTTAAAAGCTTCTTCTAATCACAAACCAAGAAAGAGTATAAAAGAGTTGGGTGAGTAGAGAAAAGACTGGGAGCCAGTGACTGCCAGTTGTTCAGAGTGGGTTCACACTGGGGAGCCTGGATGTTTTTCCATCTATTTAGTGATTACCCAGCCTGCCAAAAATGGTGCACTCATGGGAACAGAAAGCACTGTCACACTAATACGAAGGATTCCCAGTGAGAAGAAACAGCTGTAGCATTCCTCCAGTTTTCCTCTCTCATCCTCCAGAGTTTTTAATTGTCACGTTATTTTGTTAAACATGTCTGTAGACAGGTAAATCAAACCAGTTATTAGACACGTTCACAATTTAAGGAAATGATCAGACAAGAGAGGGTTTTTAGGAAACACTGTTCAATGTTTGGTTTCTATGCCACATGTTAAAACAAGATCTAGAGTGTGATTAAAGTGGTGGGTTCTTTACAGGCTGTCAGTTTTAGTATCTACATGAATGTTAAAAATCACCTACAATTAATTATTTTATCTGAGCTGAGCACTAAATCAGATAAAACGTCTAAAAGGGGATGATTTGGGCTTGTTTTAGGGCCACAACACCTGGGCACTTTGCAGTCATAAAGCCAACCATGAACTATACTGTATACCAAAGTTTTCTTGAGCCAAAGTGAGGCCATTTCTCAAACAGCAACAGCAACGTTTTTTTAATGATTTCAATATTAATTAAATATTTGAATAATTTAAATAACAGTAATACTGTAATTCGTTATAAAGCATTTTGTTGGCTTTTAGGGCTCAGATCATATTATGTGTGGGTAGTATACAAAATATTTGTATTTAATAATTTCTGTCATTGGTGGACTACTGAGAGTCTTTGTTGACAACTAAGAGTTCAAAGTGATCTACTGATATGAACACAAAAGAGAATATTTTTTACATAGACAGTGAAATATAGTCCATAATGTTGATGTTACTTTGATTTCACAGCTGAATTTGAGCCCCTCCTGAGGATCTTGTGTTATTATCATGTGTACTAAATCACAAGCTCCACTGCCTCAGGTCATTTCCTCCCACAAAATTTTCTCCTCCTGCTATTACTCCTAATGATAACCCACCCCTCCCCACCCATAATCTCTCTCTCACACACACACACACACACACACAGCACATATTGTCTTTGCCATTTCCTGTTCTTCGTATGTCAAATTGAGCCTCAGACATATTGTTGTGGTTCACTGACCTGTATGAGACAGTCAACAGATTAGTCTTTCTTTGATCTTCAGGCCATTTAATACAGAAAGCCACATGAATATGAACTGAGTGACTAGTTCCATATACTGAGCTATTTTTGCTACATTTTACAGAAAAACCTAGTCCCTGCTTCAGCACCTATTTCAAGTCAAACATGTCAGTGTTTATTGATTATTGATACGATTATTCATGTCTTCCAAATGCAAAACAGATTGTCCATCAGATATTAAAAACTTAAAATCATTTTCTAACAATAGCTGTCATTACTGATGGAAAATATTTCCCTCAATCTTGAGCGCCTTGAGGTGACTGGTGGTGTAATTTGAATCTATTTCATCCAAGATAGGGTTGAGAATTAACTGGAAAAAACTTGAATCTTGAGTTCATAAATATCCTAATTCTAGCCTTAAATTTTTAACTGTGCAGCTGTAAAAGAAGGTCGAACAAAGATTTAAGGGTTAGTCACAAAGAGCTCAATGGTTTTCAGTAAGAGATCTTAATATGGATATGGACCGTGAAGGACGACTGCAGGGCAACTACTGCAGGGTTAATTGTGGAAGAAAGAAATGGCTTTGCACAAAAACCACCAAAATTCATGTGCAAGTGATAAAAACAAAGCAAGATACTGTGTTTGAACTTGACTGTTCCTTCAATGCAGTAACTTTAACCACATATTTTTCCCTCACTTGTCTCCTGGGTTTGCAACA
The DNA here is from genome assembly GCF_056152115.1 of Neolamprologus brichardi. Classification (NCBI taxonomy): domain Eukaryota; kingdom Metazoa; phylum Chordata; class Actinopteri; order Cichliformes; family Cichlidae; genus Neolamprologus; species Neolamprologus brichardi. Next base: position 61,071,611 of record NC_142110.1, read on the forward strand.
TTTTTTATCAAGTCATTCCTATCCCTCAAATAAAATATAACAAATATAACACCTGAGTTTGCCTTTCTGTGCAAGATACATTTTAAGATTTAAAAAATGAATAAGCAAAAAATAGAAAAAGAAATAATAATTAACTTAATAATAACTGAAGTAATTTGTTCACACTTCTATCCACAAAGAAAAATGTGTGTGTGTGTGTGTGTGTGTGTGTGTGTGTGTGTGTGTGTGAGCAGTAAGCAGACAGGCCTGCCCTAAGGGACAGACACAACAAGCTCTTTTATCACAGGGTGAAACTGAAGACGATGGGACACACCGTGTGAGGCCCTCTTCCATTTCAGTATTCAGTATTTCAGTCTGCATGAACGCACATTTACAGATTCATAAGAACAAAAATCACCTCTTGGTAAGTTTGCATCAACAAAATTTAGGGAAATGACTGTTAAAAGCAACAAACACAAACAACAGTCTCAAAATAGTGATGAGCTCAAGCTAGTTTACCAGATGCACTAACATTTGCTGTTATGACGTTTGGGACTTTTTTGGTGTGTCAACTGATGAAGACACAAAAGAGAGAAGAGTCAAATACTTCCCCAATTTACACAGTCAAAAAATTGAATTTCCACAGTTAGAAGATAAAATCAACAAGAGACAAAGTAGACAGGCCAAACATTTCAGAGTTTGGCAGCAGCACAGACACATGATTTTCAAAAATTATGACAAAACCATTGCTTTCTAATTAAGTTTTTTCAGTTATGACATTTCCATTCCTGTTGATCAATTTAGCATGTAACTGTAGAAGTATTTAGGTGTTATAGTTCTTTATTACTTTTACTTGCTTTTGAAAGATCATGATCATTATTTCAACAGTAGAATATAGGAATGCTTGATGTGTTTTAAATCATACATTAGACCTCGGTGTCAATGAGATACAAAGATGATCGCTTTTTGTTGTTTTCGTTGAGCCACAAGTAAGTAAGTAAAGTTGATTTATCTAGCACCTTTCACAGGCATAACAGTCACAAAGCGCTGAACGACAATTAAGATACAGTATCAACAGTGAACCATGTTTAAAAACAAATGTCTTGGATTTCTTGGTGTCTGTCTCTGTGCTTCCCCTGTGGTCCTTGTGTTACGTCTAGTCAAGTTATTTTTTCATGTCTGTGTTTCGCATTGTTTCAAGTGCCTGTCTCATGTTTCCTGTTTTACTAGGACAGTCTCGTGTGCTATGTTAGTGTTTTCAGTTTTGCTTCCTCCATTCTTATTGTGTGTGATTACTCCCAGCTCTGCTCTCCTCCTGGGTCTCATTCCTTCGTTATCCCTCTGTGTATTTAAGCGCTTTGGACATGTCCACACTAATACGTTTTCGTTTGAAAACACATCTTTTTCTCTCCATTTTAACCTTCAATCCACACTGAGATGCCGTTTTTGGTCAAGGAAAATGGAGCTTTTTGAAAATGCTCTCCAAAGTGGATACATTTGAAAACACTGTTTTCACATCGCAGTGTGGACTGCGAAAACTGAGGCTTTCGAAGACGATGACGCATTTTAGTCATATGATGCAGTCATGTGACCAATTCAACTAAGATGGTGTTTGGTACTGTACAGCAGTACTGTTTGCTCTCAATTTTGGCAGCCCTATTAAAGAATAATATCAGTTTTTCCTCTTTTCCTCGACATTTTGCCCCAACATTTCAAAGAGCCGGAAAGTAAATACACGGCAGAAATGACACAGGTTTCACGCATGCGTAGTACAGGAATTAAGAGTTTTCAGTGTGGCTGAAAACAATTGAAAACAGTAGTGTGGACGCGGAGCATTTTTAGACTAAAACGCCGTTTTCAAATTTATTCTGATTAGTGTACACGTAGTCTTTGTCTTCCTCTGTTTGTTGCTGGATTGTCTGGATATCACCCACTGAATTTCCCATGACTCAGGTTTTTAGTTTCTTTAGACTTGCTTCTAGTTTCCTCCCCGATTAGGTTTAGTCGTTTTCTTGGTAAAATGGTAAATGGCCTGTATTTGTATAGCGCTTTTACTAGTCCTCCCTAGGGACCCCAAAGCGCTTTACACACCCAGTCATCCACCCATTCATACACTGGTGGAGGCAGCTACAGTTGTAGCCACAGCTGCCCTGGGGCAGACTGACAGAAGCGAGGCTGCCATATCGCGCCATCGGCCCTTCTGGCCGACACCAGTAGGCGGTAGGTGAAGTGTCTTACCCAAGGACACAACAACCGAGACTGTCCGAGCCGGGGCTCGAACCGGCAACCTTCCGATTACAAGGCAAACTCCCAACTCTTGTGCCACGATCGCCTCTTACTGTGCTTTTGTTTGTGTTTTTTTCTGCCTCAAAAAAAGTCCATTTCCGAAGTCTGCATTTGGGTCCACTCTCTCTCCACTCCACATGTCTGCCACAGCAGACACACAACAAAAGAAAGTCAGCAAAAAACCTGATTAAATGGAAAAAATATTCCTTAAAAGACTCCACAGTGTCAGCTAAACAGAGCTGGAGTGATAAACTGTTCCATAGCCTGGAAGCTTTGTCCACTCTAGTCTTCACTCTCGTATGAGGTACAACTAATAGATTTTGAGCTTGTGAATGGAGGCAACAAGCAGTGTGTTTAAAAAGATGTTTGGGACAAATAGTGCGGAGCTTGTCTATTTATTGCTCTGTATGCAATTGTGAGACTCCTCAAATGAATTTTAATATCAACCAAGAGCCAATATTGAGAAAATAAAACGAGAGTGTGTCAGGAATCTGTCTGCAGCATTTTTTATTGCTTGAGGTGTGACAGAGATGATTTAAGCCAAAATGAAAGGCATTACAGTAATCTAAGCGCATAATACAAATGCATGAAAAAATTTTCCCATTTCATAGGAGGAAACTATAGGTTGCAATTTAGAAATACTCCTTAAATAAAAGAAACAGGATCTTAAGCAAAATTTTATATTTGAGTCAAAGTTCAAGGAGGAATCAAATATTACACCAAAATTACCAAGTAAAAAGAAGCAATCATTTGACTGATTCTTGATTGTATATCAGGAGGAGCTGTAATCATGGCAGTCTTGCAGGGTTTACAACAAAGTAATTGTTGGAAAGCCAGTCAGTAATGAGATAAACAGTCAACTAGGGTAGACAACCTATCCAGCTGATGAGGCTTAAAAGACATAGTACAGTTGAATGTCATCAGCATCAAATTAATATGAAATGCCCGAGAAAGATCGAATAATACCAGCTAAAGGAAGCATGTGAAAGGAGAATAGCAATGGACCCAGGATGGAACCTTGAGGAATGCCACAGGTTAAACCAGCAGTGAGAGATATGGCAGCCTCGCTTCTGTCAGTCTGCCCCAGGGCAGCTGTGGCTACAACCGTAGCTGCCTCCACCAGTGTGTGAATGTGAGAGTGAATGAATAGTGGCATTGTAAAGCGCTTTGGGTGCCTTGAAAAGCGCTATATAAATCCAATCCATTATTATTAAAACCAATCTAGTGGTGAGCGAGAGTTACCAACCAAAACCTTCAGCCTAGTAATTAAATATTATGGTCAGTATCAAAGGCAGCACTGTGGTCAAGCAACACAAGCACAAAGCAAAAAGATTACAGACCTTTAAAAGAACAGTTTCAGTGGAGTGCTGCTTTTGAAAACCGGACTGAAAAGGGTCAGAAATTTGTAGTTTGCATAATAAATAAATAAATTGATTTGACAACTTTATCTAATAATTTGCTAATAAATGGTAATTTTGAAATAAGCCGGTAATTACTAGGAGACCTGGCATCAAGACTAGGTTTTTTAAGTAATGGAAGGACCTCAGCATGCTTAAAGTAAGATGGAACACAACCTCGCTTCATTGAGCTGTTAATGATAGAAAGCAATGAAGGACCCAGAAAGAACAGAGGGATGCAAGATCCCTAAAGAGGGTGATGAAGGTTTCAGCTTAACCATTATTCTAACTTAGTGACTTAGTGTAATTGAACAGAATGAGGTAAATGAATCAAAGCACTGAGGGCAATCCCCATTAGGCAAGGAACCTAAGGAGAATTTCAAGCTTAAGTCCATCACCCTATTTACAAAATCATGGAGAAATACATTAAAGTCATCGTCAGAGGCTATCAATGCATGTGGAGGAGGGGAGGATATAATGCTATTAATGGTGTCAAATAACACCCTGGGATTATTTTTATGATTTTTAATGAGGCTCTTGCCTCTTTCAGTGCCATATTGTAAGAAAAAAGAAGTTCTTTAAAATATTCTTTATAGACAGTCACACCATGGTTTTCTACAGTCTTTCTGTCTTCTGCTAACCATGAGGATCACTATTTAATAAGGATGAGAGAGACAGACAACAGAACTATATCTAATTTTGTAAGGAGCAACCTAATCCATAATAGAAAGGCAATGTTCATTAAAAGAATTTACAAGAGACTCAACATTATCATCAAAAGAGGGTTCCCTGGGTGTCTGTGTGTGTGTCAATGTCTGGGTCTGGGGCTTGCTGAGCCTTTGTGGGACAAGGTCATGGAGGGTGAGGTTACCCCTCCCTATTTTTCCCTGCTTGATGTTGATGCCCCTCCCTGGTATGCTGGTACTTGTTGGTTCCAGAGCAAGTGGCCGAATGTTCTGGCATTCTGGAGTGGTTGACACAGTTTGGGTGGGTAGGAGCAGTGGCTACGTTCAGACTCAGTTTGACCCTTCTTGTCCTTGTTGATTGAGCGGGTTACTGGCTCCATGTGCAGATGGGCCCCCAGATTTGGGGCATGTCTGCACATGTTAGAATACTCTTTATAGTGGCGTCAGCAGTGTGCCAGCCTTTGGTGCAGCGGTGGTAGGCTGCGCCATTTGCACGGGCCCCTGGTTCACTTTTTGTTGCCCTGCAGTGTCATAGAGGAAACAGAAGTGCTTACTGAGCCAGCAGAAGTGGCTTTCTCCTTCAAGGGTAGTCAACTGGTCTTAGAGATCCCATGCCTTATCCTCCTCAACCTTCTCTGATTATCAGTCACTTTTACACATAGGGTCGTGGGGAGGGATGGAACATGTGCCGCGTGGGCCAAAGTTGGTTGGATGAGTTAACCAGCTGCCACATTCTCATGTCGCATCTGTTCCCTCATCAGTAGTGGTTTAGTCTAGATTTCACACAGTCCTACTGACTATTTACTCGTACTGTGACGTGCACCAACACATGGACCCAAAAGGCCTACCTTTGACACTAACAACTGTTAAAAGTGGCCTTCACCCCTGTTTCCTGCACCCTGTCTTTTGGTGGTGAGGTTGGCTGCTGATCTGGGGCCAGTCTGCCTGCGTCCCAGGTTCACTGGCGTTGGCTGGCTTGCTCCCTTGGGGTTGTGGTATGGGGAGGCTTGGACCTCTCATCAAGTTGGCTCCGTCAGGAGGTTCTCGCGCCTGGGTTCCCATCCTCTGCTCATGTTGGGAAGGCTGGCCTCTGCCGCAGTTGGCTGCCTGCTGCCTCTGGTTGTCTGGCACTCCTGCCCTTGGGCTGTGGGCCCTCCACCAAGTCCTCCACCAGGTCCTCCCTCTACCCCCTGCTGGGTTGGACCCATGGTTTTCGTCTAGGTGTGTGACCTCAGGTCTTCAGCACTTCTGGGGTCTGTGTACAGTGCAGCTCTCCTGAGTCTTTGACTGTCTGCCTCTGGCTCCCAGGGGTTTGTATTGCATTCTCTGACCCTCATTATCAAATATGTTGCATGACAAATGCTCATACACAGAGATTCACAATTTTTCCAATTGTTCTTTCTTTCTCTCTCTCTTTCACACACACACAGACATACACCACAGCAAAATTGTATTTTTGTTTGTATACTACCTGTTTTGTATTTCAGGTGCTGTGTGTTTTTTGTTTTGTGATTTTCTTGTGAATGAAGATGATAAGCACGTGGTTTATAAATATCACATAGTAAGCTATGTAAATCTTCCTTAATGCCTCCCGCGTTGTACAGACAACAGTGTTGGTGAAGTAGAGGCAAGTGATATAGTCCTGATGTCTTACTGATAAGAAATGCTCCATGTGAGGAGAGTGCAAAATCCAAATCAAACAAAACTGACTCAAAACTATTATCCGTGCATCATGTCACCTTTAGCATTTTAGGAACTTGCTTTAAGTCAACATTTAGAGAATTAATCAATTGCTGCAGCCAGGTTGCACAAAAAGTATTGTTGCTAAACTGGTCTGTTTACATAAAAAATCTGCCACCCACTAAAACCCCCCAATTCCCTGTGAAATTAAAATATGTCTAAGGAAGACAGGTAGTTAAAATCCTATAACAAGTTCCTATGTAAGAACATCTGATTATCAAAACTAAATCCACTAATTTCCAGAGTTCCTACATGCTCACGTTCCAACTTTTGACTGGCATGTGTTGTGACTAACATCAGTATTTTGGCCCTGCAGTATGTCTAGCCATTGGTGTGGTACAGTAAGACGAGAACAGTCTGATTCTCCTCTTGTGAGTTCAGAGTGTTTTTACAGAAAACCAATCCCACTCACAAAGTCATTATTGTGAACAGACAGCAACAGCTGGAGGACTTACCGCTTGAGCAATTGGAGCCCCCCCAGCCTGGCTCACACTGGCAGGTGTTGGGTGCCATACAACGGCCATGAATACAGCTCTCTGTACAATGAGCTAGACATCGAGGAGACAGGGAGAGAGGCCAGGGATCAGCACGGTCCCCCCAAAAAATAACCCATCAAAACACATCTACATTAGAATTAGTCATGTAGTAGTAATCACATAAATGTTCATGTCTAAGACATAAATCTGATTTGTGAGATGGAAACTTGATATTCTTTTTTGAATGCTCTGTGACTTGACTTGGCTTAACACTTTAAAGAGTTTTTGTGGCCAAAAACAGAATTGGACTTTTAGAAATTGTTTGCTTTTTCAATAAAATGTCAATGTTTCTTTTAGTTACTTTGTGTTTTCTACAGCAGACTGATTTAAAGAGCTTTTCAAGCAGATTTTTCCTCATGCAAACAAATATTTTTCTTTACAAGAAACTCTAAATACAGTCCTTGTAACAGACAACTTCCATCAAGACTATGATTTATTTTCACTGTCCACTAATACCAAGCAAATGCCACTGATTTTAAAGATTATTACTCTTTTTAAAGCTTGATTTGCATTGATTAACCCACTTCAAACAAACAGATTCTTCTCTGACTTTACACAAACAAAAAGTAATAAATCCTTAATATAACTGATTCCTTCTCCAATAAAACTTCAACAGGAAACGGCATGTTGCCTAAAGTGTTTGGCAAATTAAATGTGATTCTCAGAGCAGCATGTGATGCTTAGGCTACTTATAAAGCAGAGTATTTTCACACTAGAACAAATTCCTGGGGGACATTAACTGTTTTCTCCCTTCCACCACAGCACACATAACTTTTTCATCACCAACTCTTTCCACCATGAGAACAGGCTGTCTTGACAGAAACTTTTTTTTTTTTTTTTACTGCTGTTACAATTGTTAGTTTTGCCAAAGTAACACCTGTCACTGCCTATTAAAAAGGAGGGATGTGGGTTGTGTAATAGCCTTACTGGGAAGGTAAGTGTGACAAGATATTTGAAAAGAAATATTAATTACAGCATTTAATAAGTGTGATAAATGGCTGTAAGGAAAGTGTTACTAACAGCTGACCTTAAGCAAAATCACTATTTGTCTCACAGAGCACTGAAACTTGTATAAGATGTCTTCCTGACTCTCTTAGTGTTTAAGGAAATAGCTTGAAATCCTCTAAAGCGATAGAAACATGTCTGGCTGTGTGTGTGTGTGTGTGTGTGTGTGTGTGTGTGTGTGTGTGTGTGTGTGTGTGTGTTACTCACGAGCACAGATCTCTTCTTTCTCATAGAAGCCTGGGCAGCACTGAGACTTCCTCCGGTACATGGTCTTGTTCCCACTACGATATGCTGTTCTATAGCTCATCCTGCAGAAAAGAATTTAAGTCACATACAAAATTAGACACTGAGTAACCAATTATTTTGTTTTTCAGCTTTTATTATATTATTAAAATGTGTAAAGTGGATCGTTGACATTAACAACCAAAAGCATTTAACTCTAACTCTTCTCCAAAGAGAGCAAAACTACTGCAAAATCTACTCTATGTAGTGTTACTAGTAGCTCATCTTCCAATCTGAGTTGGGCTTGTGTATTAAAAGCAGTGAGTAAGACTAGAAAAACTCTATATACAATACTTTTTCAAAGTATTGTATATAGAGTGACCTCTCTCCCAGAGCTCCAGTTTGGTCACATCTACATGTGTCTTGTAGAGGATCCCTAACATTGTAGCCAGAATGAAAGGTTTCACAGTATGGACAGCAACAAGAAATTGTTCATTGTTAAAGCAAAGGTACATAACTTGCTTAAATACACTACCACAGGTAAATCTTACATTTTGTTGACTTTGACAATTTAAAGTGCAGGGCCAGAGAAGTTAAGGTAGCATTAATTTGTTACATTGATGTTGTGTCATAACACTAAAGTTGACCTAAGTTTTCCGATGTTTGGTAAATAATTTCTACAGTTTAAATGAGCCGCCACTGACAACCTGTGTTCCTGTGGAGAAGCAGGGATTGGTGCAATTTGTCCTGTAAGGCAGGATTATGAGAGGTGTGCTCACATGTTGGTGCCATACTCTATTCCCTTCTGAAAGGTGTAAATAAATGGTGATTAGTGCATCCATTAGCCAAAATACCAGGTAGTTGCTAGGGCCACAGTACTTGATGCATGCTCAATCATCCAGGTAAGTAAATCCCAAAAGTTTATTCTGTTCTCAGGACGTAACTTTTTCAGTGGAAGAAATATTTAATCACTCATCCTCAATCACTCAAGTGATTTCTTCAGTCTCAGCTGACTGCAGGTTTCCCCAACCCTCTAAACAGTACATTTGCATGAAACAAGCTGAAACTAACACCACTGACTAACAATAGGGCTCAGTTTCTTTATCATTAATATGCAAACTGTCATGATGACGAGTGCCATTCATCGAGAGTTGGGGAATGGCTGCAATTACAGCACTGTAAGATATTGAAAGATGTACCCTTAAGCACACAAACAGTAATATAGTGAACAGTGTTAAGTGCCAGGAGGATTGTTATGATTATACATCAGGGATAACAAGCAACCTCTGGCTAAGTGGATGGCACAGCACAGAAGAGCTAACTCATCAGGCCAGGACTCTGCGGTCTATTTACTACTACAGGCCAGTGAACACTCTTTCAGTGATAAGGATCTATCCCACATCCTGGACAGGGAGGAATGCTGGTTTGAGCAGGGAGTCAACAAGGCTGTTTACATGAAAATAGAAAGACCATCTCTGAATTGAGGAGGGGGCTTAAGGGTACATCTTTCACCAACTTACAATGCTTTCTGTGGATGCAGGCAGGATTGGACACAAATATTGTAAAAGCAGGTGACAGAGACAGACAGTGGGAGCAGACAGTAATGGTCAGAAATTTGGTGGGAGCAGAATTCAAAAAAATAGTCTTGTTCAAGGCTCCAATTCCCAGATCCTCTTGTCTGCATGTTGACATGTCCCCGGGCAAAATACTGAACCCCAATTTGCATGCATTGGCATGTGACTGTCTTAATTGTTAGATAAAAGTGCTGTATGAATGTGAGTGTAACTGGGTGAATGAAAGGCTCTATTTAAGTTCCAGTCCATTTAGCATGTCTACATTCTTCTGTAAATTTTGTCTTTATTATTACAACTTGTATTTGGTAAAGGGGGTAAGCCACTTTCAGACCTTGTTTTTGACACTGACAAAGGATGAGAAGGATGACAAAGGATTAAATCAGACATTGTCATTGTATATTTACCTCAAGAGGATGAGGTAAATATACAATGACAATGTCTGATTTAAATAAACAAAAAAAGAAAAAAACAACAGGGAAAAACTGTGGTACTGCCATTTAATCAAACCCATTATCATCACACATTTCCATGCGTATCAGGTATCATTTTAATTGGTTCTTACCTGTGTCTGGTGCACTTAAACCAGTTGAGGATGTCAGTGCAGCTGGTGTAATAAATCTGATTAAAAGAATGGGCATATGACTCCTGCACTGTCACAGAGTAACTGAAACCACAGAAAGTGAAAAAATGGATATCAGACATGAAACCAGTGTGTGGCTGATGATAGTTCATGACTGCCTCATTAATCGTCTCTGTTCGATTAGTTGATTTACTTCAAAAGAGATTGACACACAATAGATTGACACTCAACCAACTTTTATGTCCTTAAAATACCTGTAAAAACTAATTGCCTGTTTGTCCAAAAGCTTTGTTTTCTTAGAAGCGATAATGATACAATAAATAGTTTATAAGATAAAAAATTATAGGTCATAACATCTTTATGCTATGCCTGCAGGGCAACCAATTGAGGTTATTGGCCTTCATATAGAAATATAAATAGGTGTCATTTGTTTAACAATGGAAATGCATATGGTTTCTAATATCTTATGCAAACTGTTACAGTGCTGGATTTATATATTAAAGTGAGCCAGTCAAAAGCTCAGGTTTCAGCTTTCGGTTTCAGCAGAGAGCAAAAGCTGAAAGTACTCTGCAAACAAAGTACTCTGCAAACAAAGTACTCTGCAAGTTTTGACAAACCTTGACAGAGAAACTTTTTGTGTTCAGCCTTGTTTTGAAGACATGTTTCTGCGTTATGAGGCTGAACAGAACAGATTCTCTGTAAGTCATGTAAGTCTCATCAGTAACCTCTACAGGTAAGTCTGTGTGTGCACAAACTCTAGTAACTGTGTCTTTAGCATTCAGTGGAATGATGGTACTATAATTAGGAAAATGAGCGATGCTCAGCTTTACTGGGATAGTCCTGAACATAGAAGTTTTTTTCATCCTTGCAAATGGAAAAAACAGACTGCTAAGTATTGAGACTTTAAACACAGCTTAAGAAAGTTATCAGGTTGATAACACATTTCCACTGTTAGTGCATTAGTATGTAATGTTAGTATCAGGGGCGTAATGTTACGGCGATGGTTAGTATAGTCTGGAGGCGGGTAAAGGACACCTAAGGCTGAATGCCTTTATTGCCCTTCATGGGCTATTATCTTGACTAACCTCTCCCAGTGGCTGCAGACATTGGGATCCTCCAGGTTGAGGGAGGAAGCGATGCAAGGCAAGTTACAGAAGACTACAGTCAGCAAGACTGTCCTGTGGAGCAACAGTGATGTAGTCATCTCTGTGAGGGCTGCACCTTAAGACAAGGAAGGAGGAGAAAACACCATTTAAGTTTCTGTTGTCTGAAAGACAATCCATAAACTCTGATGATTGTAAGCTACCAACAATCCCTCGGGGTATTTATTTATGCAATTACTTATTTTTGTACTTATGTCATTCTGAAATTTCCAAATCCAATATCACTGTCAATTCCTAATACATTCAACAAGTGTGAAAATTTAAAGAAAAAAAAAGATTAATTTAAAAATTTGTATTCCTCTGACCAGAAGTATGAACATGTATTTGACACGATTAATTATATTGTAACTGACATAATTTGACTTTAACATAGATGCTGTTTTAATCAGCTATTCCAACCAAATGCTTGAGATACAGAATCTGAACTTTTCAGCTGATACAGATGTGTACAAGATTGTTTGCCCACCTATGAAAATTTCTTTTGTGCAGGGAAACAACCCAGACCCAGTTTTTGCTAAATCACTGTTTGAGGTTTTCTTTCAAAATCTTTACAATTTTCTTTCCCCATGGTTCTTTACACTTTGATGTGTAAAGATGCACCAAAGCATTCCCACAGCATAATCCTCCCACTGCTGTGTTTCACTGTGGGGATGCTGTTCTTTCGGTTGAACACCTCTCCCCTATTTAAACATAAATATAAGCAGTGTCTCTGCCAAAGAGCTCTTGTTTTTACATGGGCCAAAGAAGGCACTTGCAGTATGCATCATCTTTCTCCAGGTTGTTCTTAGCGTACTAAGGAAGGACTTGCAGCTCTCTCAATTAATTTCACATGCAGACTTTAAAATACATTTAACCCTTTCACACACAGTGGTCACTACAGTGCACAGCTGTTTTCTGTGGGAATGCTTTGGTGCAGCTGTGGGAATGCTTTGGTGCTGTTTTCTTGTATTTGTGTCAGTGTTGATAGTATACTTGCACATAAACCACTACATTGGACACTGGTGCGTCAATCCATACCCTGCCAGCCACTCCAAAGGTGATGTTGTCCACCTAAGTGGACATGTAAAAAAACTCTTTGAAAAGTACATGTTTAAAAAAATGAAGGCTTAAGGTGAAAAAAAAAATACTTAAGAAAAAATCCTGATTGAAGTTGTCATAATTCATGCATCAAAGGGTTAAATGATTTTCTGACATCATTACTGGGAACTTGCTCTTGTTTTTAATATGACTCTTTCAGCTATTTTAATGTGGTTTTCTAATTTTAATTTTATTATGCTGTCTGAAACAGGTCTCTCTTGTAATAATAATAATAATGTAATAATAATGTGTATGTGTTAGTCCCCATAGGGAAATTACTCCTCTGCATTTAACCCATTCACCCAGTGGGCAGCCACCAATGCAGCGTCCGGGGAGCAGTGTGTAGGGACGGTACCTTGCTCAGGGGTACCTAAGGGTAGCTGTTCAGTGGAGTCGAACCCCCGACCTTCCGATCATGGGGCAACCACTCTACCTACTGAGCTATCCCTACCCCCTTTTTTTTAAATAATGTGAACTTGTAAACGAGATGTTGAGTCTTAATGACAATGAAGTCTCAACTGGTATAAAAAAAAAGTTTTTCCTCTTGGTCTGCAATTTCACAATCCATTCCTGTCAGGGTTCTGTTCAATTCAATTCAATTCAATTTTATTCATACTGTCATAAATCACTACAGTCACCTGAAGGTGCTTCATATTGTAAGGTAAACACCCTACAATCAAAGTTCTAGCATCTTGTCAGTTCTTCTGACAAGTTGTTCTATATATAAATCTATTACATTGTGAGCAGCAACAAATTTCTCAAGTCTAAACTGATTTCTTTTGTTTTTGATGAAAAACAAACAAACAAGTGACAGCTCAAAATCTTGTTGAAGAATTTCTATTTCAAAAACCAGGACCGCCAGGCTGGTCTTGCCACTGGAGATATACGCGCCTACAAAGCGGCTTTATACGCCATTTGGCGCATGGTGACGGATGCCAAACGCCGGTATCGGGAGCGCATAGAGTCTCGCTTCCACCAGGGCGACACACGGAGCATGTGGCATGGACTGCTCACCATCACAGATTGCAGTTTAGCTGCTCCATCACTGAATTTATTCTCACCTCCTTTAACACTTTGGCATACTGCTGCCACTGCAAAGGACAAAGGCAGACTACAGCATGTAATCCACTCCACTGAAAAGGTGAATGACTGCAATCCGCCTTGCCTACAAGACATGTACTCCTTCATGCAAGTGAGACAGGCAATCAGGATTGCTATTGACTCTTCACCCGGGCATAAATTGGGATATTTCCCTTTTACAGGAGGTTGTGGTCCATCAGAACCAACACCTCATGGCACAAGAAGACGTCGGACTGCGTAACAACACCCCCTCACTTAACATGTTACAACAACACACTTATTTACTCAGGCTACAATAACTTTCCCACTGGACTCAATACATGCACACACACACACACACACACACACACACACACACACACACACACACACACACACAAACAAACAACACACACACATTTCTTAAGGTAGGTAGTTAGTATATATTCCTAATGTATTTATTTATATTAATATTTATTTTGAGATGTATATATTATATATATTGTAAATACCATATATTCTATTTCTGTACCATTGTTTTTTTTGCACCACAAGACCAAGATCATGGATGACTAAGCCGCTGCATAAAATGTACCACAGACACATAGAGGAAATCCCTGACATAAAGAAATCCTACCAGTGGATAGAAAAGGCTTGCTTAGAGGCCAGCACAGAGGCAATGATAATAGCAGCACAAGAACAGAACCTAAACACAAGATCCAGACGTTTACCACAGCTGACTGGATCTAAGCTGCCAACTGTACAAGGGTGCCCTGGAGGCTATCCAGCACATACGAGCATCACATAGTATGATGCAAGCTTGGACCACATATAAGAGGCAAACCCAAATGACTGGGATAGTGTGGCTTAAAGACTTAAAGTCTTGTGGAGCAGTGGTGTCAGGGTGTGGTGTCAGGGGAGGCTGACGCACACCTCAGCTCCATCAGCTGATCATGTCTCCCATGTAAAAGATGTGCTGGGACCTGAAATGGTGCATTGTGTGTATGTAGCAGCTGAAAGGCTGCAACAAAAAATCCCAAACAATAAAACATCTAGCAACATGCAAGCTGTGTGTGTGTGTGTCCTTATTCATGTCACAAAAAGTTAATCAGATTCTCAGAAGAAATGAGTCGACATATTGTTATGTTTCCTTTTGTGAATGCTGTCTGTAAACAAATTAATGACAAATTACTTTAGCTCTACCTTCTGTTATCTGGGTTCTCGAGAAAGTTAGAACTCAAAATGTGCCACTTCTGCACAGGCACAATTCACACACAGTAATCACAAATATTTAATGATCTTTATAGCTACCCACCTTGCAAAACACAAACTTTATGATTCAACATCATGTGACACATTTAGGGGACCAAAAAAAGAAAGACCTGGGTTACAGTATACTCAAATGGGAAGGACCTGAGAAAGCGTTGTAGCCTGCAAACACACCATTATTTTTTTAACTTATTTGTAGTCAAACTGAAATTAGGCTTAAACTTCCCTTCAACTCTCCCCACCACTAACTATATTTAAAACACATAACACAAAGTATCGTCAGTTTAGCTAAACTAATAAAATTTAGAATTAAATACTGAACATCAACCTCAACTCAAACCTATACTATAAAGAAATCGTGTAAGATCAGTGAACCAAAATTGTGCTAAACACTCATTCAAAGTATCAATGGTTAAAATCTCCTTAAGAGTTTCTAGAATTTGTATAAGAGTCCAAATTAAGTATGGATGACCTTTTTAAATAGTACACAGACATTAAATGATCAGCGCATCACACTTCATGGCAGTGGTGGCCAAGCAAAATCTTTTGAGGTCAACACTTCTGGCCAGCCTTCTTTCAAAAATACTGGCTAATGGAGTAAGCCTACAAGATGTCTCTAGTAGCTGTATGGGTAGTAACATTGTGTCTGTGCAGGCAGTGTATTGGATACTGGAGCCAGTCATCTCTGATTTCATTCTGCTGAAAGTGGGCACAGCTGCACTGACCAATGCTGAAATCCTCCCCACCCCAAGACAACTGCACTGCTACGCACATAAGGGCAATGCTGTATGCGTGAAAGAGCTCCAGGCACAATGCTAATGAAATGGATTAAGCTAGGCTGCATAACTTTCATATACTAGCAGTCAGGCAGCACAGCATTGATGGCTCTCTCTATGCACAAAGGAATTCCAGAAAAGCAGATCTGCTACTTGAAATCCCTGAAAAAACAGTCAGGCTTTAGCACAGTATTCATTTGCAAACACATGCAATTTTGACGTAAATTCTCTCTTTTTAGAATTGGTGTAAATGGAACTAAATGAGATGTATAAATATGAGCAGTCACTATACTTAAGTTTTCTTTAAGCTAATTAATTTCGAAAGTTTTTAAAGTTATAGCACCCAAGTCTGCCGTAGAGTTGTCTGTCGTCAGAACATATTTTCAGTACTGCTAGTGCAGTACTTTTGCATTTTCAGTGTACTACTCTTTAAAAACAAAAGAAAACAAACCAAAAAAAAAAAAAAAAAACACCAAGAGAGAGTTTCGAAGCTAGGAGCTTTGTACTTTGATTTCACCTACTGTGAAAGTATTGAAGATGTCAAAGATAAGCATGTAAACAAATAGGTCTGAAACTCTAAACGGTTCCTATCTGATCATTACTCAGTGTTTACAGCTAGTAACCTTTGCAGTATATGGAGATGGGTGATTTTGAGAGGTGCAAATTATTAAACCCATTAACATCTCTCGGTCACTATTTTTTGTCCTCCTTTTGCAAGATATAGTTCAAATCTAGAGTTTAAGATTGCAAAACCCCAACAGCATTTAGGTCTATGAAAGACGTCCAAATTGAAAGCACAACAGGAATAAAGTATAAAATAAAATAAAATAAAATAAAATAAAATAAAATAAAATAAAGAATAAAGAATAAAGTTCTTTTTTTTTTTTTTTGAAGATCTTAAAAGAAAATTTAACATCTGTATCGCTTGCCAGCTGGCCAGCACACATCAAAAATATCGTTGTTCATAAATATTTTTTAACTTTATCTATAGCAGATTCTTGTCCAGTCATTTACAGTTATTACATAAAAATATCACACAAATCAGTACAATACATTACCTTTTCTATGAACAAAACACGATCATGCCACGGCTGTCGATCCGTCCTTCGGTGTATGAGGTTGATATGTCCAGTAGTTAAAAAAAAGACAAGAAAAGACAAGAAAAGAAAAAAGTGTTATCCCCCTGAAACCGCATAAGAAATAAATCATAAACTGAAATTAAAAATAACTAGTGGAAAGCGCATTAGTCGAATCGTTTTCTCAGATTTCTACAACGTTTCGTCGCCAGAGCGATAAACTTTTCCCATCGTCAAAATACTGGTGACCAAGTATGTGACGTCATTGATGCGGCATCAACAGAATCTTTCTGAGGGTTGTGTAGCAACACTTTGACTCTGCTGCCACCTGCCGCAAAACACCATCCCATTAGAAACACACGATGAGTACGTCTCATCTACACAGAACAGGAACACAAACAGAATATACAATACAAACCAAGGGCTCACAATAGCATAATTAAATCTTACACGATATACTGAAATAAAAAACATTTAATTCTATTGATATAATTACTCCCAAAGATAACAGGGATAGAAGAAATATCCCAGTGGTAGAAGCTTTAATGTAATAAGGCACCAGGTAAAATTTCTTGCTCAATAAATTGTGCGTATAGTCTCTGTTGTCAGCAAATCAGAGAATGATGTTTAAAATTCAACACACTTAAACAGCCTAAACCTAGAGAGTTGTTGGTTTTTTATATTTTAAATATGCATTTTGACATTGATCAGAGTAAGTGGCGCATCACATTTATTTATGTGTTCAATAAATAAATATTAACATTAATCATAAAATAAAGGAAACCTCATTGTTAGTAGATGGAATTGCATTGTTTGCTGTAAAAGGCAAAACAGTAATCTGCTAGTAAACAGTAAGCTGCAGATTAGAAAGAATGAAATTGTGCTTCTTGTTGTTCTAGACAAAATAAATAAGCTGTGCTTCGGTCTCCCTCTGCTAACCGTTGCCTTCTAGAGCTCACACAGAGCTTTTGCCTTTATAAAGATAAAGGTTGTGAAGTTGGTCATTTAAAATAGCTACGTCTTCTTTTTCAGGAGATATCATTTGGAGTGATGAGACATTCAATTTTGGAAATCAAAGTTTGTTCTTCCCTTTTTATGTTTCAGGTTAAATTACTGCTATAGTTCTAAGGAATTTTGTCAACTCAAATTAAAAGATTTCCCAGTAAACACAGAAGCTGTTTTCTGCAGTTATTTTGTGGAGAAAGAAGGACGCTATTCTCAACATAAGGTATAACAGCCTAATGCTGTAAAGCAGATAGCCCCTCGTTCTCCCTGGCTGGTTTTGCCCGGTTTGTTTTCCTTCTGTCTCTCCATTTTGGTTATCGCTCTCTTTCTCACTCCCTCTCTGTCTGTTGCTGTTGTTGCCTGCATTTATGGGCATGACTAATCCAGGGTTCTCCCTCTGGCAATTCAGCTGGCAGTCAATCTTTGCTGAATTGTTGATTGTTGAGCTACACAGTGAAACCCTGGCTTCTTCTTTTCTGTATATTTGCGCAGCTCCTGTTTTCCCTGGATGTTTACCATGTGTTAATACAACCTGCAACTCGGGTGTAAGTACCCTATAACCACATGTAATTTTCCGTCACAAGTCAGGTTTTTACGGGAAATACTGAAAAAATGACACTGTTAGACATGCAACTAATGCATAAGTATCCTGTAATTGTACATAATATCAAGTGGCAAGTCAGGTTTTTACAGGAAACAATGACATAATTACATTGTAAGTACCTTGTACTTTCGGGGGCATGGGTCGTATTATGGCGTCACAATCTGTTAGGGTCCCTGGGTCATCGACCCAGTGTTTTGTGTTTCTGGTTCTTTGATTTTGTTATTTCATTATATTCTAGCTTTGCTTTATGGGTTTAAGGATTATTCTTAGTTTAGGTTCTCTGGGTGGGGTTTGGTTAGAGTTTTAGTGTTCTGGTTTTCTGTCTGTGTTCCATAGTTGCTGTCTCCCCTGTATGCAGTATCCCCACGTCCAGTCAGTGTCTGTGTCTGCCCTGGTCTCACGTCTCTGTTCCCTTTGTTATAGTGCTTGCCTGTGAGTCTGTGTTTTGTTCCCTGTTTTACTTTGAAAGTCCATGTCTCATGTTAATGCGTCTGCTTTTGCTTCCCCTTGTCTCCAGTGGCGGTCCTAGCCTGTTTGGCGCCCTGGGCAAACACCCCCTCTGGCGCCCCCCCCCCCCCCCCCCCTCACACACACACACGAAGAGAGAGACAGAGTATGCATTGTATGCAAACGTTGTATGCAAACGTTGTATGCAAACGGCTACTAAACAGACATCATAATTCGTCATACAATGAAAACAGGACAAATCAACAATTGACACTGACTAATTAATATTATATTATTGTATATATTGTTTGGAGTTTAGTCTGTTACTGTTACTATTTTTACCATTTCTTCTTGGAGGAACTGTAACCCACATAATTTCCTTAGGGATTAAGAAAGTATTCTGATTCTTAATGTTTTAGGATACATGACCTGCCATTATCCAATGACACATCTGCTTACCTGTATCTTTTGCTCGTTTCTCCTTGTAGGAGTCATAATTAAATGTATTGAATTTTAAGGATCACTGGGTTTTCATTTGTTTGGTTGCTATGGTGATGTGTAATGGGAGTCACGTGGGTGCTAGCGGCGACATTAAGAGGGCGTTGTCAGTCTGTCTTTCACTGGTTTGATTTTGACAGAGCAGGGCTGGGTAGCCGTAGTTTTTGTTGACCGCAGCACAACGAGTTTCCCCTTGTTGCATTAGAGCCTGTGATGTTTTAAGAGTTTGAATCGCGAGCCGATCACATTGCTCTGTAAAC
Organism: Neolamprologus brichardi; assembly: GCF_056152115.1. Classification (NCBI taxonomy): domain Eukaryota; kingdom Metazoa; phylum Chordata; class Actinopteri; order Cichliformes; family Cichlidae; genus Neolamprologus; species Neolamprologus brichardi. The sequence continues at coordinate 61,090,850 of NC_142110.1, forward strand.
TTTTCAAGCACTTTATAAAACAAGCAAGCAATTCCACCTCTGGCATTATTGCGTAAAGTTGACAGGCAAATAGGCAGGCTCAGTCCCCGGCCTCTAGCGACTGTGGAAGTCGCTACGCTCCTCCTCTTCTTTTCTCTTTTTTTAGAGTTTAAAAACGGGTTGTGTGTGAGACTTTAGATCAACAAAATATAAAATATACATTTTCAATTGTTATTGATCCCTTTACCCCTGGTCCTAAAGTGTATATTTATTTTCTTACTCTTCTTATATATATTGTTTGTTTACTTGCACTGCTGTAACTGGAGCCTCGTCGTCTCGTCTCTCTATATACTGGACTGTATGTAGCGGAGATGACAATAAAGTTTACTTTGACTTCAGCAGCAAGCTGGCGCACAAAGCGCTCTCGCGCTCACTTTTCGCGTATATAATTTTGAAAAAACATCGGTGCAAATTATAAGTCTGTATCATGATGTCTGGTGTTTTCGTGTTTGTTGGTTTGTTTGTAATTTGTTTTATTTTGCGAGTTGGTCATTTTTGCTGCTCCAGCCAGCGAGAGCATCCCCCGCCGCCCCGCCCTCTCCTCCCTGTGCCGCAAGCAGCAGGCGCACCTCGCAAACGGAGGGCGCCCTTACTCCCAGCAAATGGGCGATAGAAAACCAATGCCATTCCCAATATGCGCTGGCATGATGTCGGGGCAGCATGAGAACGAGCCGTGATGCCGCCCCCACCATGATGCCGCCCCGGGCAACCGCCCGTGTCGCCCGTATCTAAAACCGCTACTGCTTGTCTCATTAGGCCTGATTTGCCCCAGCTGTGTCTCCCTCCTGTTGCCCATTCCCTCATTGCTCCCTCTATGTATTTAAGCCCTGTGTTTCAGTTTGTCAGTGTTGCGATCTACTCTTATCTACCCTCACTTATGCTGTGTGTTTTGGTTTTCCTGCCTGCGTTAATGTTTGTACTTTGGAAGTTTGTTACTTTGAGTTCAGCATTAAAGCTTTTTTTTGAGTTCACGTCTGTCTCCGGAGTCTGCACTTTGGGTCCTATTCCTGTCTGCACACAGCCGTTCCATAACACAATCAGAGTCCCCGCAACAGTATTTGATAGTTTTCTTTTCTAGACATGAAAAATCTGAATTTAATAATATTTCTTTAATCATTTAACAATTCAGAAAAGTTACAGGGTTAATTTTTATGCTGTGCAAGGCAAGTCTCTAAGCTTGTTGTTAGGTAATACTTTAAAATTTAACTTAGCTGTATGTTATTAACCCATCCTAGAAGCAAAAATCTAATTTTGTAGCTAAATAATTTTATTAAAAGTTGTCTGTCTCTATGTGTTAACCTTGCTATAGAGTTGCAACCTATCCAGGATGTACCCTGCCTTTGCTGTATGTCAGCTGAGATAGGTTCTCTAACTAATAGTCATTTCACATATTGTCATAATGCTTTTTTATTATAACTGGTGAACTATACAACTATACTTATCATGACTGATTTTGTTTCTATAATATATATATATATATATATATATATATATATATATATATATATATATATATATATATATATAAATATGGAGTAATGAACTGTAGTCAGGTAGTGGCAGTACAGCTATTATGGAGTGATCCAGTTTTTCCATTTTAATCAATAACCATAATCAGGAATGCCCATAGTTTAATGGCACAATTTTTGGTTTAAACATAGTTACATACCACACTTTCTTGTATTAGGGAAGGATTGCAAAGTTAGTCAAACAAGCATTAGAAAATATTTTTTTAAAGAGCAAGAGTAAAGAGTAAAGAGAGTAAATATTGTATTTTTAATGGATTAATTCAAAGTTTATGAAGGTGCATCATTTTCTTGGAAGATGTAATTGCATGCTGATCTGTGGTGGTTGTAGCTCAGGTGGTAGAACAGGACATCTACTGATAGGAAGGTTGGTGGTTTGATCCATGGCTGCATGCCAAATATCCTTGGGACATGCAAGATACTAAGCCAAAGTTGCTCTCTGATGTATCTTTCCGGGTGTGAATGTTAGCTCGAAAACACTTAAAAGCATAGAAGAATGTGAATGTGGCATCCTGTATAAAGCGCTCTGAGTTCTCCGGGAGAGTAGCAAAGCCCTATATGAGAAACAGTCTACTTACCATTTAATCTATGTATATTTATGAGTACAGCATTCTTTTGTCTTTTAAATAACCTCAAAAACAATGGACTATACATTCAACAGACTTTCAGTGTTTTTTCATAATTCGCTTGTACCTGCGGAAATAAAATAAATATAAGAAGATCTATAAGAAGAAACAAAAATTAAACACTTGTTTTTGTTTGTTTTGGTATGTTTCACAGATTTGATTCTACAACTGAACATGTATAATCATTTTCTCCATCTGCATTGGTTCTGTAGGTTGTCAATAGCTTGACAAAAAAAACTATGGGAAGGCATAGTGCTTGGCTTTTCTTAACAAAACACAAAAACTTTAATCAAAATCGCATAATCTGAGTGGAAAATAAAGTGACTATATTTTAATAATTATATTTTTGTTCATCAATCCAATACAGTAAGGAAGATTATCCATCCATCCATCCATTTTCTTCTGCTTATCTGGGGCCGGGTCGCGGGGGCACCAGCCCAAGCAGAGAAGCCCAGACCTCCCTCTCTCCAGCCGCCTCCTCCAGCTTATCCGGGGGAACACCAAGGCGTTCCCAGGCCAGCAGCTCGCTCAGGAGGTGCCCAGGGAGCATCCTTGTCAGATGTCCGAACCACCTCAACTGGCTCCTTTTGATGTGGAATGATTAATATATTTAAATCTGTGAGAGCCACAGGTGTTGTGATAGATTAAATACAGAAAACCTATCTGGTGTTCCAGGTTAACTGGTTGGATTTGTTTACATATTCCATGCTCTAAGTTCCAGATGTTTGATCCTGGTCTTCTCTCTCTGTCTCTCTCTCTGTTAGTGTGTCATGCGGTTTGACAAGAGGTCTCCAGCTCATGCAAATATTATCTTCAGGCAACAATGAAATTATTTTATTTTATTTATTTTTAAATCAAAAGGTCTTCTGCTGTCTCCTACCTCTGTCTTTCTATAACATAAAAAACGAGCCAACATTTTTTTTTTCGACTCGTCCCTCGAGTTGACTGACTCAGGAAACACGCAAACGTTACTTGGTGATGTAAAAATGTTACGTGGGCAGCTGCTACTCTATATAACGTGATGTTATGGCAAAATTCTGCACAAAATCAGCAAAAAAAAAAAAAAAAAAAAAAAAAAGACCGACTGATCTAATTTAAAAATGCCAAACGGAATTTAAAAGGAATGACTCTTGACAAACCGCATGACACACTGACAGACAGAAGCCCATTCAGTAAAAATGACGAATCTGCGGATCCAACATCTGAAACACTGAGAGTGGAATATGTAAACGAATCTAACCAGTTAATATAAAAACCAGTTGGAACCACCTGGAACACTGGATCTATTACGAGGCTCCATGATCCGCAATTGCAGTTTAAAAAAAGAAAGAAAGGAAGGAAAAAAGGTCCATTGGAGTAAACGGAGATGACGCGACTCTTCCATTTAACGGATCTGCTTTAGCCCAGATCCGCTGAAATGAGACCAGATCCCTGTGCCTCGACCATTCCATTTAACCGACCAGTTCCGCACGAATGAAACGGACTGCGCGATAGCACAGCTGATAATGCGTTTATTTTTCAGCCTAACCAACTGGAATATTGCGGGTTTATTGTGAAGAGATGGTTATAAAATTATGGCGTGGTAAGGTCTTATAATGCTCATGCACGTCAAATACCAGAGAAAATATATATTTGTATGATTCGTCAGTGTACGGTGATAAAGCTTTTATTTTGTATTGGCAATCATTTTAACAGTTGTTAGAGAAAAGGAAACTTTCAAAACAAAAGTATTGACATTTTGTTATATTTGTTACTCCTTAGACCAATGTTAATTTTTTGAAGGTTTTATACACCGTTGTAATTTGCATGTCGTGGTTAATCAGTTGGTTTTTATTAAAACAAACAAACAAGAAAACTATTGCTGCAAGTTTATGGACATTTGCTTTTATTCTGAAAAGGAAATACGACTGGAAGTCGATTTGTTTTTGTTGACGGGCGACAAGATAGCGGTCCCAGATGAGGACAAAATCATTTAACCCCCAAAGAAACTAAACTACAAATATTCAGTACAGACGTCCTGGGACGGCTTTGGACAGGCTAACATGTCCCGCTCCGTGACTTATGCTACTAAAACGGAAACTTCGTGCTCCATAGGGATAGCATGCTTCACAGATTAGCACCACCCTTACAGCGTCAGCAATCATACATTTGGTCCCCGTTAACCGCAGAACTGTACTCTTCGTAGGATACGAAAATGGCTGTTAAGTCCAGAAGATCGTGGACGACCGTGATCTTCGGCGTCTTTCTCGGATTCACAGCGTCCTCTTGGCTCATTTTACCTCAGGTTCTGGAAAGTAAAAGGAAAAGATCTGCCATGTGTTTGTACTACAGTGACTCCGCCGTTGCTATAGGTGCTGACATCCACGGGAAGTCCGTGTCAGTCAAAGATCTGGACAGTGCGCAGGAGAACAGGTTATTCAGTACGAAGAACAGCAGTGGATATTTAGGCAGAACCCAAAGCAAACCAAAGCGTTTCATTTATGTTGGCGTGATGACAGCCAAAAAATACCTGACGTCTCGAGCACAGGCTGCGTATGAGACATGGGCGGCTTCTATACCCGGGAAGGTGGAGTTCTTCTCGAGCGCTGGGTCTGGGACCGTCCACGCGCCTGCTCCCCTCCCTGTGGTTTCACTGGCAGGTGTTGATGATTCCTATCCACCACAGAAGAAATCATTCATGATGCTAAAGTACATCCATGACCATTACCTGGATAAATACGAGTGGTTCATGCGGGCAGATGATGATGTTTATATAAGAGGTGCTTATTTTGGGAGTGAATTTGATGCCAGTGCAGTTTGTTTATTTGTCACAGTAAAATGTAACATGCTATGCATTATGCAATATTGTGTGGCTTTAGTGAAAACAACATCTCTTTGACATTACTGAGATAAATTAATGTTGTCTCATTTTAGGCAACCAAAGCTATGATTGTACAAGTTGCTAAGATGTTAATATTTTTCATCCAGCTACAAAGTGTAAAAAGAGTGTTTTAATAAAAAAAAACAAACAGTGGGTTACATGCTTACATACTTTGAGTCTTTATCTTGAGAGATAAGTAAGATAAAGACTTAAGCATGCACACATACACATGTCTAGAATACATACATTTTACCATTTTTGATAACAGTTATTTCTTACAACTCACTTTCTGCTAGGTGGGAAGCTGGAATTGTTCTTGCGGTCACTCAACAGCAGTCAGCCCCATTACCTTGGCCAGACAGGGCTGGGCACAGCTGAAGAATTAGGACGACTGGCTCTAGAACCCGGAGAAAACTTTTGCATGGGAGGTCCTGGGATGATCTTTAGTAGAGAGGTGTTACGCAGGATGGTCCCTCACATCAGTACCTGTCTAAGGGAGATGTACACCACCCATGAGGATGTGGAAGTAGGGCGTTGTGTACGACGCTTTGGAGGCACACAGTGTGTATGGTCTTATGAGGTAAGACTTGAATCTGCGTGTGTGTATGTGTGAGAGATTGTGTTTCAGATCGTTAGCATGTGGCAGATCGAGAAAACTTCACATGGGGAGGCAAAGGACGGGCAGAGGTGTAGGCAGAGTGGCACACACTTCTTCAGTGGGGTATGTGAAAATCCCCTATATGTACATGGAGTCAACAAAATATCCACAAAAACACTTTAAAACTATTTGCTATATCATTCTTCTAAGAAAACAAAGACATTTTTTGAGTAGGTAGGTTTAGACTATTAGTTTTTACAAGTATTTTAAAGACATAAAAGTTGTGGCGGCCTCTACAGCAGAGGGGCAGTGTGCCCCTCACACCCCCATGTAGATCCACCCCTGTTCTTAGCATATTGGATTATTTCTTTTTTGTCAGACTTCTAAAATCTGTGAGTGATCTTTCCAGTCAGTTTTTTCCTATATATTCACAGATATCACAGATATTAATTGATATTTTCTTGGAGGTCACCCAACTGTACTGTCCCTCTGTGAAATGGTACCTTATCATAGTGGAGGGGTTTGTGTGTCCCAAGGATAACAGGGGCTGTGTTGCCCTGGTAGGGTCTCCTATGGCAAATTAGTTCTGGTTGAGGGACCAGACAAAGAGCAATTCAAAAACCCCTATGTGCAGAAGATTGAGGGAACTGTTCATCCTGCCCGGGATAGGGTTGCTGGATCCCCGCACTAGAGATTGGGACCGAAGAGGGTGCCCGAGGGCCAGGCTTTAGTCCATGGGGCCCAGCTGGGCCCAGCCTGAAAAAGGGACATAGGCCCCCCTTCCGGAGGCCCGCTTCCCGCATGAGGCACCATAGCCGTCAGGTGCAATGTGTGCTGGGTGGCAGCCAGGACGGAGACGCTGGCAGACCAATCCCCAGATACCAAGGCCAGCAAGCAATTAGGATATGGAATGTATTTTGTTTTGTGAAAGAAAAATAATTGTCTTGTTGTTTAACAAATTTGAATTGCTAATGATATATATCATCCAGCTTTAGTCAACAATGTTGTGTGTATTGATGCTTGGACATCCATACTCTTATTACTTTTAAATTCTTTCCGTAGATGCAGCAACTGTTCTATGAAAACTATGAACACAACAAAAAAGGCTTCATTGAAGAACTTCACAGTCGCAAGATCCACAATGCCATTACGCTCCATCCCAACAAAAGTCCTGCTTACCAGTACCGGCTCCACAACTACATGCTTAGCTGTGAGATCTCAAGGCTCCGTTACCGCACAATCCTACTCCATCGTGAAGGCCTACATATGAGTTATCTTAGTGATACAGAAATACTGTGGGAGGACCAACAGCTGGGGTCTCCACCTTCCTACATGCGCTATGTGCCCAGTGAGAGAAATGATGTCACTGAGTGGGATTTCCTGACAGGCCAACATATTTATTCTGCCATTGAAAACAAGATGGCTAGGCAAAGCCTTGGAAAATTGCTTCGGACTGCCCTTGAAGACAATATTATACTAGAGGTCATGGAAATGATTAATGAAAATTCAAAGACACGTGGCCATGTAATTGACTTTAAAGAGATTCAGTATGGCTACTACAGGGTGGATCCAATACATGGTGCAGAATACGTCTTAGACTTGTTGCTTCTGTACAAAAAACACAAGGGACGTAAAATAACTCTGCCTGTGAGGCGGCATGCTTACCTTCAACAGTCCTTCAGCCGACCTTTCTTTAGTGAAGCTGAAGATCTAAATGTTTCAGAACTTATGGCTGCCATCAACTCTGAATCCCAATCCCTGTCATTCCTATCCAACTCTCTGAAGTTCTTGTCACCTTTCCAGTTCTATGAGTCAACAAGAGAAATGTGGGAGCAAAGCCAGAAAAAGATCAGCATTCTCGTCCCACTGTCTGGTCGCTATGGCACTTTTATTCGGTTTATGGAGAACTTTGAGAAAGTGTGTTTGATACCTAAACAAAATGTTCAGCTCTGCATCATTTTGGTGGACAATGTAAACAATAAGAATATAAAAAAGCATATTCATTTAATAATGGACTATAAGAGAAAGTATCCTAAAGCTGATATGTCTGTAATCCCCATGACAGGAAATTTTTCACGAGGGCTGGCTCTAGAGCTGGGTTCGTCACAGCTTGATAATGACACTTTACTGTTCCTCTGCGATGTTGATCTAATCTTTAGTGGTGAGGCTCTGCAGCGCTGCAGAGATAATGCTATTCAAGGGAGACAGGTCTATTTTCCTGTTATCTTTAGCCAATACAGCCCTAAGATTGTGTACGGTGAAAAAGCCCCAAGTGAAAACAACTTTGTGCTCACCAAGAAAAGTGGCTTTTGGCGTGATTATGGCTTTGGAACCACCTGTGTTTTTAAGAGCGATTTACTAAAAGCTGGAGGTTTTGATACATCCATCCTAGGCTGGGGGTTGGAAGATGTAGACTTCTACACCAAGGTTATTAATTCTGGTTTAAAGGTTTTACGCAGTCAAGAACCAGGAATTGTCCACGTTTATCATCCTATCAATTGCAATTCAAGCCTTGAACAGAAGCAATATAAAATGTGTCTTGGGTCAAGAGCAAGTGCATTTGCATCAGCTGTGCAGTTAGCAGAGATGTGGCTTGAGAAACACATAGAGGTAGGCTATAACAGAACTTCATCCTGATACTTCAACCTTCCAGGACTCCTCTACTTTCTGTTCTGCTTAAACGCAGATAGCTATGCACTGTGGTGCCCAAAGCAGTCAGGTCTCTAAAACTGAGTGTACTCTAACCAATGAAACGGTACTAGACACAGCTTAACCAGCAGGAGATAGACCAATGTTGAAGACACCAAAAGGAGATAGAACAGATCTGCACCCAATTTAGTGCAGAAGCAAGGCCAACTATCTGCTTCTTTACTTTCTTCCAAACCAGCTGGAAAATTGGAAAAAATTAGAAAAAGAAATATTTGTTATATGTAATAGCTAAATGTAGCTGATTGTTATTTGTACAGTTATGCATCACTCTCTACTAGTCTCCTTTTTATACCGGTATAAATTAACTACTTGCTAATCTGGGTAAGTTGAGGAATTAATTAAATGACCCAAAGAACAAGTTGCATTATTCAAAATACTTGGCAATTAAAAAGTACTATCAGAAAATGAAATCAACAGAAATTATTGATATGGTAAGTGAGATTTGTAAATGCTGGAAGTTATTCATAGAGTGATGTTTTACTTTGCTACAAGTTTGAGTCTGTAGCATAATTGTTGCCTACAACAATTATGTTGCCTACAACTCAGTGAGTCAGTGAATTAGATAATTTGTTGTTTCTTTCCATAAGTTCTCATTGAGCAGCATGGTGTGCTGCGCTAAACAATCTGTATGTATGTTTAGGTGAGGGATTTGGTACTGCTGTATTGATCTAAACTAATCTACCTTAATCTCCCAATGCAGTTTCGAAATAGGCTCGTGCAGAAGCTGAAGCTGAGCCTGTGTAGTTATTGTCTGTCCACATTTCTTGTATGCTTCTGTTCTAGAAATAAGTCTTGCTCAGCTGTCTTATTTCCAGTCTCAAGTCTAAATATAATGTTGCTTTCATTAATTTTAGAGTATCATAATTCAGCAGCTTCACTGCCATCATTTTACTCAATCAAAACCTAGGAAGATGCACTAAGACAGAACCTCATTCTCAGTTACCCAGGATGCATACAATAAATGTAGGCACAGCTTAAATCAAATACCAATGAAAAATGATATTATAGCTTTATAAATTAAAAATTATTGTAAACACCTGAATTACCCGAGAAACTCAGCGTTGCATGTTGTGTGTGTTTATGTACAACTGTGCCTTTCACTTTGCTGTCCCAGCAGCTTCCCAGTTGTTGCCACCTCCAAGTCCCAGTATCACTGAAATAGGGAGAGAGTGATTAACGAATTGATCTCAGCTGGCCTGCCAGCCTCCCTGGCACTACCCCCTGAACCTCCATCACACTTATATTTTTACATTATAAATAAATAAATAATAATTTCTGTGATTAAACCAAAGGTAAAGTGACACGCTGCATCTAAAGGCTTGAAAGTGGAATGCACTACCTACCAATAAATAAAATACTCAGTTAAAGGCAGGATAACCACTTTCACAATACTTTCTTATTCATGTACAAAAAAAGATTTTTTTTTTCTGCAAAACAAATCAGCATCTTACAATTTCAGACACAGCATTTATGAGCTTAGATAATTATGTGTTATAATGCACTTTAAGTTTGCCATGCAGCCAGATGGCAAGGTATTGTTTTATTAATATGAAGAATTACAGTACTATGCTAACCAAACAGTTTTTGCATTTCAAAACAGACATTTTAACTTTTGTACAGTTCAAGATCAATTTCAGCATAAAGTTTATAGCTCTCTGTAACTCTAGAGCTGATATAAGCAGTAGTATTTATTATAAAAATGAGATTTGATTGTAAAATATAAGCAAATGTCTAAATCTTGTTTTAGACTGAAGTCCTGTTTCTGAATTAAATATAGGCTTTCTCCCCTGACTGATTAAGCAATGATTGGGTGACCTTTAAAATCATTTAGACATTTGAGGTAAATCTAGTACAGGGTTGGTTGAAAATTCAATTTTTAATTATTTCACGTTGATTTAATGATGTTCATATGGAAATGCAAAGTGTGAATGCTGTTTATTTAGCTGGCTCTGAAAAACCTTTATTCTTTTATTGACCATTTTTATTGTAATTATCCTTAGTGTAAATGATTGACTTTTAATTCTTAATAGAAGATGTGTGATTATCCTTTATTGATTGACTACAGAAGTCATTAGGACAGACTCTAGAAAAGCTCAAATTAAACACAAATGGAAAAAAAAAAAATCAACTTTTCAGTTTTCAAGACAGTGATCTGGAACCAACTGAAATTTGAGTGTCATCCTATTTCCTTCCTTTGCCCACTACAACAGTTAGTTTAACTTGCTAGTTTTTGCACGGTCTTAAAAGAGTGCCCCAAAAGGCTCTGCCTGCACTGGTGGCAAAACAAAGCGCTCCACCAGATGTCACAGCTCCACACAGTTGGTTTTTGAAGCTTGAAGTTGGTGAGTTCTTGGCCAAGCATTTTGATTGGTTGACTGATTATGCAGCACTTTCTGGTGTAAATATTTTGAGGCACCCCTGTTCCTGTCAGTTCAGGCAGACCTCTAGCACCTGTAATAAAACTATTTTTCGCTGGCGTCTTTCACGCATGAGATGTTCTTCTGATGGTGCATTCTGATAATGCTGCAGTTTCTCTTTGTATGTTTTCTTTGTATTTTGCCACAGAAAATTGTTGGGCTAAATAAAGGACACTTTGTTAGCCATGAGCCATTTTGCATGAATTTGTATCTACAATCAATCACAGAGAGATAATATTGTGTGTCATTACTGCGTCTGGACTAAAACAAATCTGACCCAAGTTTCTGACCCAAATTTAGTTTGTTGGAATGTTTTTGTTTTTCAAATCCTGTGCCAAAGCACTGCTTGTAGAAACCAGCATTTACTAAACTTTACTTTTGTTCTTTGATAATTTGTTTCAGTACAGTCAGTCAGTTTCGAGTATTAAATTCATTAATCACACTAATGCTTTATGTAGTTATTCATTTTAATTAAATTTAATCATTCAATCACCTTTTTGATATTTTCAGTTTTCAGCTATATTTGTCATAAGCAAGTTAGCACAGGGTCAACATTGCAATGAAATGTGTTAGACGAGCAGAAGACAAGTCTCTCAGCAGCATAGTACAATATAGCACTGCAAGTTAAAATTATAATGCAATATAACACTAAAATTACAGTTCCAAGAAATAAAAGAAAATAGAAATGTATTAATGGACCACCTTACCTCAATATTCATGTATTGAGGTGGGGTCGGACAACGTGATTGCACATGAGATAAAGTGGCAAGAGTGAGCAGCAGTGCAAATTTTTAGAGCAGTACAAGATTTAAAGTGGCATTTAGTACAGTATTGCATAGAGTAAGAGTTTTTATTTTTTATTTTTATTATAATAAAAAGCTGTGCAATTATACGTGGGCGGTTTAATTATTTTATTTTATTATTATTATTTTTTAAGAAATATAAAAATAAAGTCATAGCAGTGGTGGGTGACGTAATAGGGGTGTGGCATGATTGCGAGTGACGTTTTAGGAAGTCAAACATGGCGACCGGACAGCAATGGGTGTTGGTGGAAATGGTCCAGGCGTTTTATGAGGTAAGTGTTTCTTTTCCTCAGTTGTTGGGCCGAATTATTCCCTGACGTTTACTCGATTTTTCTTATGCTTGGCTATACGTTGGTGCTGTTAAATTTGTCCCAGGTTGTTAACTGTAAAGTTCTCGGTCACGACCCGATGAAAGGCTCAGCCCGTAGCTGTTCAGCGAAGAGGTAACTCATCAAGGAAGTATGTAGTAGCTAGCTACTACTTACACATTAGGTGAGCTACAGCGCTGGAGTTAAGTTTCTAAATGCACATAGTACGATAGAGCTGCTACGATAAGCGCTTCAAATTATGCTGATGATGTTAGGCTAACCGTTGTAGCTTTTTAACGTCTTGATGCACGCTAAATCATCCAGGTAAGTAAATCTCCAAAAGTTGATTCTGTTCACAAAACGCTACGTCCAAATGAACAGAATCAACTTTTGGAGGTGTTGTAGCTTTTGTTTATCAGTGCTATGATTGGCTGTTTTATTATTATTAATATTATTATTGTTGTTATTATTTCCTTCACATGTTTTTGGTTAGTAATCGGGGAAACTTATCAGAGTGATCGGCTAGTTGTGTGTGTAGAGGGCGTCTCTTCCGTCATTTCGTAGGGCACCGTCATGATGGAATGAAGTAGGAGCATACTTTATCTTTGAGATCTCTTCAACTATTCACACGTGTCCATGTTACATTTTTTAAGCAATGACAAGTAGAACAGTGGTTAGTGCTATCACTTCAGAGGAAGGCTCTGGATTTGAATAAGAGAGCCAGCTGTGGCCTTTCTGCAGAAGTTTGCATGGTCCTGTGGGGTGGCTGTAGTTCAGGAGGTAGAGCAGGTCACTTACTAATCAGAAGGTTGCCCCAGTCTGCATGCCAAGTATCCTTGGGCAAATATTAACCCCAAGTTACTTTGAGTGTGTGAATGCTTATAGATAGAAAGAACTTAAAGCATAAAAGAAAGTGCTTGTGTGAATGGGTGAGTGTGGCATGTTGTATAAAGCACTTTGAGTGCTCAGAGAGAGTAGAAAAGCAGTATATAAGAATCGGTCCATTCATGCAAGCTACATTAATTGTTGATTTTAAATTGGCTGTATTTGTGAATTGTTGCCTCTTTCTTTCTTTATGTCAGTTAGGCTCTAGATTCCCAATCTAGGCAGTTAGAAAAATGTTGACTTGGACATGCAAGTATCCTCATCCTCAGTTTGTCACATCTTCATATCTTTATTTTTCTGTTATGATGGTGTATGAGGTTAATAAAGAATGTTAATAATAATTCAGTGTCCAACATAAGACATTAATTTTGGGACATTTCAACTGTCAACTGTCAACTGACTCCCCCCTGCTTGCTGCAGTTATCACTGCGATAGAAAGGCTGCCATCAGCCTTCAACAGGCTGCCTAATTTAAACATGTGTCAGACTAAGTTAACAGTTCATCTGCATATTTTAATATAATTTCTGCAGCTTTACTGTAGCTTCTCGCTGTATAAAGCAAACAGTGGTGGATGGAGAAGCTACAAATTTCACTTTTCTTCATGTCAGAGTTTGTTGATCAGGTGCTTTCATTAAGGACCACTACCCTTTCCCAGTAAAGGTTTCAATGGCAATTACAGGAGCAGCACTGCTGTTTTGAACACTAGAAAAACGTTTTATTTCACTCTTCCTGACTTTATCACTGCTGCTGTTGTGTTATAAGTCTTTTCGTTGAAAAATTGGGGGCTGCGTAGGCTTAATGTCTTCATACTACTTATTCACATGCTTGTTCTTAGATATGTTCCTATTGCAAGTCTATTTTTAGTCACAAACATGGGTGAAAAGCTCACGTTTACATGGTAACAACTGCACACTACAGTGCCATGTATTAAACGAAGCATTGGATTAAAACATTTGTGTTGAGGATTTTTTATAATTGAGTTATTTTATTTGTTGAAGCCCTAGTAAAAAATGCAGCAGTATGCTTTGGACCTCACTGTTGTTTTAGCTGATTGTGTTCCTCTTAATTTTTGTAACCTTGCACATGGTGGTGCAGCCAGCATGATTGGGTTGAAGACATGAGTGTTCAACAGTGCTGAACTTGTTTTTACTGCCATTTCAGTTATCTTCCTCTTCTTCCTCATCCTCCTGGTCAGCATCGTACTCTGTTACACTTACCCCTTACATGTCCTGTTTTACTACATCAAAAAGTATTGGGCCAACTACATTTATAAGAGGTGCTTGGCCGTGGAAATACATGCCATGAATGATGCACAGTCCATGTGCTAAGAGGAGGTTTGGAATGCTCAACTTTTACAAGTGGTGTGCCTTAGCACGTAACACTACCGCTCTAGAACTTTACATGGTCTGCAGCGTCACAGCTAAATTTCTTTGGTTTATAAACATTACTACTCTGCACTAATACCGATTACAATTAATTATGGAATATCTCAGAGGCAAGAAATTTCACAAACTTAATTGCTACATCATATTACAGTACCATGCTCAAATTCAGTAATCTCATTAGAGCAACCCATTCTTTTGTAAATGTTTGAAAAGGCCCATTTCTTGGCGAGGTACTTGCTTTTTGTACACTTGTGGCAATGCGACCTTAATTGCTACTTAATTCCGAGAAGCTTCTTCAGTTCTAAGGTCAAATGGACCATGGACCATTTGACCTTAGAACTGAAGAAGCTTCTCGGACGAGAGGTGAAACGTCTTCAAGCAACTTAAAGAAGTCCAGATGCTTTTCTTTGCAAGCTCATTTGACTACGATGACCTGGATGACTGAGAACTTTCACAGACATTACAGTACCATGCTCAATTCAGTAATCTCGTTAGAGCAACCCATTCATTTGTAAATGTTTGAAAAGGCCCATTTCTTGGCTAGGTACGTGCTTTTTGTGGGATTTTATACAGCTATCCGATGGATGTATTAAGTTCTCTACAGCTTAGTTGTTTATGTTGCATTTAAATTTCATTCAGGCATTTGCAATGTTTCTGAAATGTTTCCACTTATTTTAATTCTTTCCTATGTAAAAATGCATTTTTTTGGAGCATGTTTCAAAAACAAGTATTTTTTTTTCCCCTCAGGCTCCTGCTTACCACCTTATTTTGGAGGGGATCCTCATACTGTGGATAATTAGGCTTCTGTTCTCTAAGACCTACAAACTTCATGAGACGTATAAACTGACAGAGAAGGTAAACCGTGCGGTGAAAATCAAACAGTGTTATTTTTTGTTACCAAACTCCTCTCACATGATTCTACATTACAGGAAAAGGAGGAACTGATTGAGGAATGGCAGCCAGAGGCGCTAGTTCCTCCCGTTTCCAAAGACTATCCCACCCTCAACTATGATGTTGTCACAGGGTAAACACTCTGTTACCTCACTGCTTTATTTACAGGTTTTATGTATTCACTAAATTTAAATGTCTATAAGAGTCAGATGACAAAAGAAATATTAGCCCCCCTGTGAAAATAGTATTATTAGGTTTTTTCCCTCTGAACCAGGATTAGCATGACTTTTCTAAATATACTAATTTCAGTTTGCATGCTTACATTAATTTGCCAACAGAATTATCCCACCCAAAATGCTAATAGTTAATTTTGTTTCTTTTTAGCTGGATGACAGCCTAGTGACAGTTTTGTTTTGTTTTCAAGCAGTCCTGCACTTATCTACTAAGCAATCACATCCCATTGTTTTTTGGCAAATCTCTCAAACTCTTTTATGGTCTTCTGGAAAGGACCTTAGTCATCTGACCAAAGGATGTACTTCCAGTGTGATTAACCTTTCTCCAGGTTATCTTTAGCATGTGTCAGTCTAGCTTGAAGATGTTTCTTCTGCAGAAGCAGGGGTTTTCTTGATCTGCAGTTCATTTATGTTCAGGGTTCAAGTGATTGCCTTTTTTAAGACTACAATTTTTGACTTGGCTAAGTGATTCAGTAGTGTCTTGGCAGTTGCTCTGGGATCTTGAGAAACGTCTCTCCCTAATTACTTTTAAAGATTTTTCATTGATACTCTTAAGAAAAAAAAAAGTTCTTTAATATAATTATGGGTAATCTGCTAGGGATCTCCACAAGCAGTTGAACAACGATAGTTTTTATCTTTTTGCCTTTCCACACATGGTGATCATAGGTGCTTTGAATATGCAGTCCAAAGCTTATGCAAGGGTAAGAACCTAAAATTAAGTTGCTAAACATACCCATCAGAAATGGTACAAGATTTCAACAGGGCTATATCAAAAAGACAATAAAAACAGGTAGGGAAGTAAGGAACAATTGTAAGTAATAGGCAGTTGTATCAAGAGATGCCTAAGCTGAAAACCCCAAATAAATCTATCAGGTAGATATCCAAAAATTTAAAGTGGCCAAATCAGTTATCTAGCACATTCATACAAACAAGGAAGCTGGTCAAGCTCAGACAGACGGAAATGTCTAAAAGACCACAGAAGATGAAGAGCATCACTGGAGAAGTCTTTCCTTGGTTAAGAAAAAACATGACACTATCTATTCAAATAGTATACTCGATGTAGAGAGCATATCTTTTCCAAAGTCTATAATCAAAAGTCACTATAATGAATGAAGATTTAAAACAAAGTGTAAACCACTGCTTATGCTCGAGAACAGGAAGCCCGGGTTAGTCTTTGCTATATAATATCTAAAACTGCTGTGTGTCTGCTGATAGTAGCAGGATAATACGAAGGCTGTAGCATTTGAGATTCAGCTAAATTACCTTCACAAAAGCAGGCCAAGGGCTTATTCAGGCAAAAATTGAATACTTGTAAATGACTGAGTCACTTACTTGATCTCAAACTAAATGATAATATTTTTCATATACTCGAGAAAAAGTAAAAGGAAAAAAAAATCAATCTGAACTTAAATTACATCTTGACAGCTTGGATGAAAATGAAAATATCAGATTTTTGTAAATATCAGATTTGTGCCTTGAGTATGTAAGATGATAAAATAAAGATTCAAATGCAAAAATTTTTGTTACAGCCCTCCCAGCCACAAAATCACAATCAATGGAAAAGACTGCATAAACTTTGCATCATTCAACTTCCTGGGTCTCCTTGATAATGAGCGGGTTAAGGTCAGTATTTATTATTTAAAGGCAACCTTGTAATTTCAGTACGATATGTTCTTCCTCTAATGTGCTAAATTATCCATTTACTGTTATACCTAAATCTTTATCTAGGCAACATTTATGTTTTGAAGGGAAAATCCCTCATTTAATACAGCCACACACACAGCTAGGTGTGCCCAGTGAATGACTTGCCCAGTGGGCAGTGCAGTTTTTATCAGAAGCAACTATTAAGTTGTATTATTGCTAGCAACAATAATTCTTTGAATTATGCACAAACACAGCCATTGGGGTGGCTGTAGCTCAGGTGGTAGAGCAGGTCATCTACTGATCGGAAGGTTGGTGGTCCGATTCCTGGCTTCCCCTAGTCTGCATGCCAAATATCCTTGGGCAATATACTAACCCCAAATTGCTCTCCGATGCATCCATCGGAGTATGAATGAATATAAGAACCAGTCCATTTACCATTTACCATGACATTGACAGTATGCCTCAGTCAATGAGTTTTATTAAAACTTGAATTTGTTCTAATTTTAGAATTATAAGCTCATTTTTCATTACAGCAAAAGGCTTTGGCATCACTGAAGAAATATGGTGTGGGCACTTGTGGTCCAAGAGGCTTCTATGGGACCTTTGGTGAGTTCAGCTTTTCACCCCTCAGCTGTAAAAGGCTGATGGGGTACTTTTATCTTCTATTAACATTCCACCATTTGATGTTAAGCTACACTTGCAAGAAAAGTAATTAAACTCTTTGATAATCTAATTATTTCCTAAATATACCCTTAATTTATTCTTTTCTTGGTTTGAATGAATATCGCTGACGTAAAACGATGTGTTGTCAGAGAAATCAAACCCATTTATACAGAAATGTGGCTTACCTCAAGGGTTAACTATAGGACAACTTCTTTTCTGCAGTTATAGCTCAGCCTTAAACGACTGAGCGGCATGGCCACTCGCTTTTGTTGGATTTTTAAACTGACACCATTTCTTAGAAGTCTTAGATTGGATCGACCTTAAAGTCAGAGGTCAGGTTTTCAGAAGATGTTGCAAACACGAAAACTGAAGATCGTTTTTAAATCTGTGACATATTGGTGTCAGACTATTTATTTGAGATTTTAACATTATATTTTTTTGAAACAACAAAAACCGAAATATTAGGATGGCTGCTGAGTAGCCTAATTACTACAGGGCATGACATTAGTTACGTTATGTTAGCTTAAGCATTTATATGTTAGCTGTTGATTTGCAATCGAAATTCCAGCCGTCTGGGGATAATACAAGGAGGATAATTTTGGAAAAAGACCTAATGACTCAATCATCAGATCATGCAACAAGTTAATTCAAATGAATTAGTGAAACCTCAGTAGTAAAGCAAATACCAATAGTCATACTCATTCTACCTTAGTATGGACATTTACTTTCCATCACCGCGGCAACTTCTTTCACACACCAAGAAACATTCACTGTTCAGAGCAAACCATAGTTTTAGAGTCACTCGCGCAACTATATATCCAAGTATATCTTATTAAGTTCACTGGAGTTTGCAGTTTCTCAGATTTTCTCTTGGTATTATAATTTTGTCATTACCCTTAAGTCTTTCTGCCATGATAAATGGGATAGACAGCCCTATCATATTTTTTAATGAGCCTTGTTAAGCTGTCAAGGGATAAGCAAGTGAATGTATCTAATGCTAAGTGATGAACTGAGACTTTTCTCAGTCAAGCACAAATATTTAAAATCATACTGTTGTTTGGTGTCTTGACAGTCTTTCTTTCAAAGTGCAGTAGTTTTTCACCTCTGATTAAACCACATCCACTAAAAACTCAGAAATACTAAAGGTAATGGTAAGTGACATCTAAAAAATGTAACCAATTAGTAACTAATGTTGTTTCCCTGCCCCCAGATGTTCACCTGGAGCTGGAAAGTCGTCTCTCCAAATTCATGAAGACTGAAGAGGCCATTCTTTATTCATATGGCTTTGCGACTATTGCTAGTGCAATACCTGCCTACTCCAAGAGGGGTGACATCATCTTTGTGTGAGTGTTGTTTCTCATAATATTTATACCAATATTAAACCAATATAACACCCCTCACTCAATTAAACCAATCTTCAGTTAGCTTTAGTTTTGTTTATTTTATGTGGCCTTTGTGAGGACAGAGATTTTCAGAGATGGGGCGATCGTGGCTCAAGAGTTGGGAGTTCGCCTTGTAATCGGAAGGTTGCCGGTTCAAGCCCCAGCTTGGACAGTCTCGGTTGTTGTGTCTTGGGCAAGACACTTCACCCGTTGCCTACTGGTGGCCGCCAGTGTCCGGCAGCCTCGCCTCTGTCAGTGCGCCCCAGGGTGGCTGCGGCTGCAATGTAGCTTGCCATCACCAGTGAGTGAATGTGTGTGTGAATGGGTGGATGACTGGATATGTAAAGCGCTTTGGGGTCCTTAGGGACTAGTAAAGCGCTATATAAATACAGGCCATTTACCATTTTAAGTTCTGGATTTAACAGGGACTCAAAAAGAAACTAAAATAGGAAACATGTCTAAGGTGTCTTTCTAGTCCATGTTAGTACCCTTACTGTGACATTGTGATTCAAATGAAAGCTTTAAATAGAGGTGTTAGAGCAGTCTCCTACATACTAGTTTAATGTGAATATGGAAGAACACATCCTAGACAAGAAAACGCCCCTAAGACTCCTCAAAGTGTTACTGGAGGTCAGTGTAATACCATCCCCAGAAACTAGTTACACGTAAACATGAGCCAGAGCTAGATGTAACTGATCAATCAATAAAAGAGGAGTGTTTTTAGATGAAAA
This sequence comes from Neolamprologus brichardi, assembly GCF_056152115.1. NCBI lineage: Eukaryota > Metazoa > Chordata > Actinopteri > Cichliformes > Cichlidae > Neolamprologus > Neolamprologus brichardi. The sequence goes on from NC_142110.1 coordinate 61,110,550, forward strand.
AATGAATAATTACCGCCAGGTCGAGGATGGGCTTTTTGAGGAACCAATATGATCAAACAAAATAATTTAAAAAAAAAAGTCAAATCATTCAAATCATGGGCTGCTCAAAACTTTTGGATCACATTTTAGATGATAATAACTGGGTATCATCTGTACAGCAACAGAAATGTGTAAATTGTTTTTTAAATAAATTGCCTAAGAAAAGCATGTCTAACATAAAGTTTTCTGTGGAACTCCAAGACTAACTTCTGTATGTGAAGGAGACTTCTTCTTTAAATGTACAAATTTTAATCTGTCAGACAACAGCACAGTGTTTTGCTAGTCTCTGTAAACTGCTGTGATCAACGGTTGAATGAGGTGTAACAGGACAAGCCGTTTTCAGGCCACTGCCAGAAGCCATAAGACGATTATTAAGCTTCACTAGGTTTTGGTCTGTGAAATTGATCTATATTTGACTAAGCTGGATTATGTAAGAGCTTTTTAAGTAATGGTTTAACCACATTAAAAGCCTGTAATATGTAACCTGTTATTAAAGATAAACTGATAATACTGAAAGGCAGTAATTACTATTAAGAATTGTTTGAGGAGTCTTGTAGGGGTGGGGTTTCATAGACATGTTGATGGACTGGATGAAGTGATTGTCAGTCAGATTTTGTTTGCACAGACTGATTTACCTGCCTGCAAATGTGTAAGTCTGACTGACTCCAAGTGTGTGATATTTTGGTTCCATAGTTTAATGTTTTCTCTGTTATTTTCTGTTCAGAGATGAAGCAGCCTGTTTCGCTATACAAAAAGGTCTTCAGGCATCCCGCAGCTTAATCAAGTACTTCAAACACAATGACATGGAGGACTTGGAGAGGTTGCTTAAGGAGCAGGAGCTAGAGGACCTGAAGGTTAGGACCGTTTGAGAAACTCAAGTGTCACAAATGTGCTGTAATGGTGTTACAGGTGGTACAGGATGTTAAATGCTTCCATATTCTCTCTATTTTCATTGGGTTTTTAAAAAATCTCCAAATAAGAATGTTTCTCTTGCAGAATCCTCGCAAAGCTCGAGTGACCCGGAAGTTCATTGTAGTGGAGGGGCTCTACATCAACACTGCAGATATCTGTCCTCTGCCTGAACTGGTAAATGGAAAACAATTTTGTTTCCAATTTAATTTTGTTTGTTTTGCAGAAAAAAAGGTTAAAAACCTCACCAAAGCACAGGCAAATATTATGGCTTAACATCGTTCACCACTCGCTTGATTCTTGATTATACCAGATAGTGTACACATAGATACTTTTTGCCATTTATTGACTTTATGTTTTGTTTTTTATGTTTTTCTAACTTCCAGGTAAAACTCAAGTACAAATACAAGGTGCGGATCTTTCTTGAGGAGAGCATGTCATTTGGTGTTTTGGGAGACCATGGCCGAGGAGTCACAGAACACTTTGGGGTCAATGTGAGTAGTTTAGCTTGAAATGCAAAAATACTTAATACTGGCAGTAAATAGTTTAACAGCTGATTCAAAATGTGTTACTATCTTTCTCTCTTGGTAGCTTTACCATAGTCAAACTAGTCTAGGTCAGCTGATGCAATCAAATAAATAAAAGTGATTGAAATATAAATAGAAGGTTTCTTTGCAGACAATGGCTATGTAACGTCTGGAATCTATGGACATGATCAAATGCTGAATTTTATTTGCTGTAAAGCTTTGTAAGATTTACCATTACATTGAGCTTCTTGCACAAATGCACAATCCTTTAGGACTCATTTTTGTTAATGGCAGTATCTGAATCTTTAGCAGGTTAGCAGACTAGTGATTTGCACTAATGAAAAAGAGAAAAGACAGAAATGTGTGTCTCCTCATTTATGTGGACCTCTTCTTCGCCAGTATTCTTGACTTGGCTGTATGTTATGAAGGGGTTTTACTTGCAAAGGGAAAAGTTATGCAGCCATCTATTTTAGCTGTCTTCTAGCACTTTGGCGTACCGTGGTGTACCAGTCGGTTACAGCCACGCTTAAAGTTTCTGAACTTTCTTTAGTAGGCCTGTAGATGTTTGGCTAGGTCTAATGATAGCCTGCTTCATTTAGATTAGTGAATCTAATGTGGGCCTTCTGCTCAACCATTTTCTGATTGCCATAAAAATGTTGTGGTCCAAGTATCTGGTGTGTGCGTGCGTGTGTGTGCGGTTGACAGAGCATTTTTGAAAAATGCTCTGTCAGCCTACTTTCAGGCAGTTTCCTCCCACATTGAAATCTGAGGCAATGTTTAAACATGAATGTCTCAAAAGCTATTAAAGATAAAAGTCTCAAACTTTCATTTTAGTGGTAAGAAAGGGGAGTGAATCACGACAGATAGATCAATAGATGCATCAGTTGCTCAGAATTGACTTGTTAAAATATAACAAAAACTTTAAATCCATCCTCTACAGTCTTGTATTTTGCAGAGGGACTAATAATAAACTTCACATTGCAAAAGACAGCTAGTGACAGTTTTGAGTGGTGTATAGTTTTATTTCACAAGGATGCAAAAATAAAATGTGTAGAATACTTAATAATAATACTTAAATTAATAGACAGTTTGTTATTAAATTTCACTTTGATTGCTTCATTTTAAATCTATCTTAGCAAAATAAAAAAAACTGTTTCTTGCAGATAGATGACATTGACCTGATAAGTGCTAACATGGAAAATGCTCTGGCTTCCATCGGAGGTTTCTGCTGCGGCCGCTCCTTTGTCATCGACCACCAGGTACTGTAACAGCCGTGTTGGGAGTCTGTCTTGTAATGCATCATCAGATAATCAGCCAGCATTTTTACATGTCGTTGTCAAGATTAGTGATTAATCCCATGCTTGACAAATCATTATATCTAGTATATATCTGTTGCTTTTTTGTAACGTTTCACTTATTTACAAGCCTAATTACATTTTACACTAAAGTACAATTTAAATAAAAACAGAATGCAATGATTTGCAAATCTCATTGACCCATATTTTAATCGATATAGAGTAGGGGTCTCAAACTCGCGGCCCACATCACCCCTACTGTGTAGCAGCGCCACAAATGTCTGTGAACTGAGGAGACCAGTTGCTGTGACTTTGCGAAATGTTTTTAATTGGTGAAAAGTCTGGACTACAAGAAGGCCGGTTAAGCACCAGAACTCTTCTATTATGAAGCTTTGCTGTCTTAATAGGTGAAGTAGAGATGCAGGCTTTTGAAGCGAGCACCGAGAACAGGATGGTGTCTCTCCTCTCATTCCATCTCAATTGGTCGAATTTTATGAACATTTATAATGAGTGCATAATTATTATTGCATAATGCTCTGTACTTTTCCTGGATGGTATCTAAATTCTTTTAATATGAAACAAAAGTAAACTACTTTCATTGTGGATGTGTTCTCAGATCTTTTGGGAAATGTTTAAAGACACATTTAATAAGGTGCCAACAGTTTCTAGGCCTAACTGTAAACTCAGACCTCAGTCATTACACCTAGCTGAGTGAAGTGAATCTGGGGAAACGTAAGCTGAGATTATACTGATATGGGCCAGAACTGCTGGTTTGTTATTCCATTAATCAATGGGTATTTTTAAGGTGATCAATTTTAGCGCGTTAATCATGAAGATATGATTTAGTAAAACTTTTTTTAAATTTTTTTTAATGTATTTTGTAGCGTCTCTCGGGTCAAGGCTACTGTTTCTCTGCCTCTCTGCCTCCCATGCTGGCTGCTGCTGCTATCGAGGCTCTCAACATCATGGAGGAGGACCCAGGTACACAATCTGTTCTCATCCACTCCAGCTCCAGAAAAATACATTATCTCAGCTGATAACCTGTTCTTGGAGATTGAGCATTCCATTTCTACTTCTTACTGATTAGGAAGCATGTTTTATTAGAATTTTTGTAATTTTTTTTCTTCTGTTTTGCAGATGTTTTTCGAGTCCTCAGAGACAAGTGCAAACATGTCTACAACGCTTTACAAGAGTATGTTTGTGTTTATGGTGATTTCTTTTTTTCCTTCTGTGGGTGGGGGAGGTGTCCCTCCACATCAGTTTTCTGATTCAGCATCATTATTTGCATCCCCAGACCCTACAGCCTTTCACACATAGAGGAAACACATTGGCTTACATTCAAATTATACTCTGGCTTTGTCTTCCTTTACAGTGTCCATAATAAATTGTGTTTTGGTATATGTTTGCTTTATTTTCTATGTGAAACAGAACACCAGGTCTAAAGTTAGCTGGAGTTCCAGTGGCCCCAGCTCTTCACTTGGAGCTAGAGAGAAGTTCTGGCTCCAGGGAATCTGACATGAAGCAGCTCCGTTCAGTTGTCGATTATGTAAGTCTAACAGTACCAGATGATTCCATCAGACGCACACTGAAACTGTTATTTAAAGTTTTTGGAGACCGTTGTGGGATTTCATATATAACTTCAGACTGAGAGTGTCAAAGTCAAGATGAAATCCAATAACATGACCTGTGAATAAGGCGCAAGTACCCTGTACTTGTGTGCATTTTGCAGACAACAAGTCAGGTTGTTGCAGAAAACAATAAAACAATTTTCACTGTAAAACCCTCCACTAAGGCACAAATACACAAGAAACAATGAAACGATTCACTGTAACTACCTTCTTGCACTTAATCCCCAATGGGGTTAAGTTTAAGGTGTGTCCCCATCAAAACGAAAAAGTATGGACATGTTATTGGCACATATTATTTTAGATGACAGCAAGATAGTACCATAACTTTACAAATATAGTTTTGTTTTGTTTTTTTAAAAAGCCAACAGTGATGCTGGTATGTGTTAGGCTTGTCTTGTTCACACTGGTTACTTTGTTGTTTCTGCGACAGACTCTGGGCTTTCTGGTATGTTTTCATAATACACTTGTACCTGTGGACCACATGATCAGGGGTAGTCACTAAAAGAGGAAAGAGAAATTTAACAAATTCAACCTGTTTACTTATTTTGCTTTTTTCAGTACTGCCATACCATGTTTATTATTATCATGTTTATTATTGTTATTGTTGTTATTATTATTATTATTATTATTATTATTTCACACTCTTCAATGGTTTTGTAGATTGCCAATAGCTTGACAGAAAAGCTGGTTTTATTGCTCCGCATAATATGAACCCAGTAAGCACTTGCGTGAATAGTATGGTATATGGTTAAGACTGGAACTACATAGTAATAGGATGCGACTGCATAGTGCTTTCATCATTTGATCAGTAGTACACAGTGTTTTTAGTATCTGTATTGTCTTATGCCCAGACCATTCTTATAATTCACTTTCGCGTTCCCATCGATCACGTGATGGAATACTGTATAAAAATATGTTTAGTTTCTCATCGAGTTTCCATGATTTCTGTCATAGTGTATGGAAAGACACGTGGCTCTGACCCTAGCTCGGTATCTGGAAAAAGAGGAGCGCTTTCTTCCACCTCCCAGGTAAAAGACCCTACGTTTCTATGCACCTGGCACATTATGAGTTCTGTCATGGGGTTTAATGTTGTTTAGTACTGTAATACATTTGTATCTCAATGGTCCATAGCTTTTTTGGTGGTGGACCAGGTTTAGCGTGGGGTAGCCATCTGCCACGACCCGTTGGGGTTGTACGTGCTTTATTATTTGATGGGTTAAAGTTTCATTTGAGGGTGATTTTGTTTGAAGCATTCAAACATTTGATTGAAATAATTTGTGTAAATAACATTACCTTTACACAGTCTCAGTGTGTCTCACTGCTCCACCTGTGTGTCTCCAGTATCAGAGTGGTGGTCACCATTGAACAAACAGAGGAAGACATCCAGAAGGCTGTGGCTTGTATCAGAGAGGCAGCTTCAGCGCTCCTCATAAGTTAGCAGACATCACTGGAGCTTTAACAGAAGTCTACACCACTGGTTGGGTAAAACAACAGTTTGATCCGCAAGATGCGGACCGACTCGTGAGATCTCTACTAATGAATGAATGTTAATGATTCATTTTCTTCCTTATTAATATTGTGTTATATGTTCTACATGTTGAAAGTTAGTGTGGGCCTTTCTGCTCTGAATGCCCCCAAACACTATTAGAGAACATTTTCAGTTAGAACTAAAGTTGATTTCCACAAAACAAATGACTTGTTGCCTTTCTAATTAATGACCAAAAAAGCCTGTTGTACTTTTTGATTGATTTGTGTCTGCAGTCTACTCCTACTTGAACTGTGCACAGTTGTTCCACTTTTGTAACAAATAAATACAGATTTTTACACCTTGGATCATTTTCAGGAGAATTGAGATGATTGCATTGTGTAGTTTATGATTACGCATAACAGATTTTGGAAAGCTCTTTGTTTTCAAAGAGAAATCTCGATGTTGCCTGGAGTCCAGCATATGACTCGATGTGACATGTGAAAATACTAGCTTTGAGTTTTCTCAAGGCCCAAACTGAGACAGAGAGGACATCCATAGAAGACTGGAGTAGAAACTGAGTTCTTATTGCTAATAACACTATTCAACAGTTTTTCAGAAAATAGCATCACTGAAGACACAGTGCCCAACTGCTAAAAGATTTTGATGTGCTGAATTGAAATATTTCAGATAAAACTGACTGGCTGTTGTTTCTACCTGTGAACATTTATTTTTAGATGTCTTCTCACATGTTTATGGTTTCTTTATACAATAGTTCACCTTTCTCAATTGTGCAACCATTTTAGTTCCATTTGGTTTTATTTATAAAGTGCCAAATCACAACAGCATTTGCCTAAATGTGATTTATTATCCCTCGTTCAGAGTTTATCTGATCCAGCCCTAATTAATATGCTTTATTGAAAAGGAACATTTTAAGCCTAATATTAAAAATAGAGATAGTGTCTGCCTCCCAAATCCAAGCTGGGAGCTGGTTCCATAGAAGAGGGGTCTGAAAGCTGTATGCTCTGCTCTCATTCTATACTCTAGGAACCACAAGTAAACCTGCAGTCTGAGAGCAAACTGCTTTGTTAGGGTGGTATGGTACTATGATTTTAAAGATAAGATTGGGCCTGATTGTTCAAGACCTTGTATGTAAGGAGGATTTTTAAATTCTTGATTTAACAGGGAGCCAATAAAAGGAATCCAATAGAAATGTCCTGTAACTTTTCTGGCTAGAAGCTCTTCAGAGAACTTTTAGAACAACCTGATAATAACGAATTACAATAATTCAACCTAGAAGTAATAAAATCGTTTTTATTAGCATTAGCATATTTATTTTTAATTCTGAGACGGGGTGTTTGTTTATCCACCTTGAGGAATCACCAGTAAAACACTTCCTCTTTTTATTATTTATTAAAGCAAGTTTGAATAATTAAATTGCGAGGATGAATGATTTTCCGGGGAACACCTGAGAAGACGAGAGCAAAGGTAGGTATGAAAACTATGAATAAACACGAGACACATGAAGCCATGAACTAACATAGGTTAGCAGACAGTCTAGCAAAGGCTGGTGGAGAACACTGGTCTTAAATACAGCTCAAATTCAGCTCCAGGTGGTTATACTTGGACGGGCGATGACTGCTCCGCCCCGAAAAGGAGAGCAGACAGTGTGGAAAAATACTGTGACTCACCAGACCATGACAGAAATCAGCTGCAAGTGCAAGTAAGACTAATAAGGGCGATTGATAGGAATGAACAATTCCAAGGAAGTGAACCACTGGGGACTGATTCTCTACAAGAACCAGTACTCTATTCCCATCCTTAGCTATCTGTACTTTACCTCAACATTTATTGTTCTAACAACTTTTTACTTTTGATTTGAGACATTTAAACGGCATTATTATTCAACATGACTGCGGACCTTAGAACATCAGACTGAATTGAGCCTAAAGAGAAGAGAAAAAATCATATATTTAATGTATACCCAGATAGCAAAATGACTCCAGCATTTAGTTTGTTTCAAAAAAGAGGAACATAAAGGAAGTAACATGGCAGGTAATATCAAATGCAATGTTTGTCTGCTCAACAAATATCAGCAAACAGACAAACTCTTTGCGTGAAGTTTAGAATATATATATATATACACACACACACACACATATATATATATATATATATATATATATATATATATATATATATATATATATATATATATATATATACACACACACACATATATATATATATATATATACATATATATATATACACACATATATATGTGTATATATGTGTGTATATATATGTATATATATATATATATATACACACACACACTAATATATAACAAACTGTTTGTTATTGAAGGGTTGCATGAAAATACTCTGCAGATTAATGCAATATAAACAGGTTAGTTTTCTGTTTTGTGATGTAACTGCAATTTAAAGTAAAGAACCGTGTGTTATACTGGTGTACTATGGATGCGGTGTTCCTGGGTTATATAACGGATAGCAGAGATTCATTTGAATTTAAGCTGATGATGCGTAGATTCAGTCACTGAAATAGGCATAACCTGGTGATGGTGGACAGCTATGTGGTTCGGCCTCCCCTGACACCACACCCTTAACCCGCTGCTCCACCACTTCCCTGCAGCTGAGCCACAAAGCACAGCCTGCCACACTTTTATTGTATTTATATAGCACAAGGTTGAGTTAGCTTTTCACAAAAATTGCTGGTAGAAACATCCTTAAAAGAACTATTTTTTACTTTCTTACTTAGAGTAAATTTCAGAGCCTGTGCTTTTCATTTTTACTTAACTAAAGTAATTGAATCAACTTTTACCAGAGTAATTTTTTGACAAAAGTATCTGTACGTTTTGCCACCTCTGCTGCTTTAAGGCGTGAGTTTGTGAGTTATACCAGGGAGTAAAGTACTCCTGTGAAGTGAACACTTCAAGTGGCTATTCAGAGCCCACCCAATACCAGTAAAAAACTCTCAATAAAAACCTCATTTCAAAAACCATTTTTGAATTCCAAATTAAAAAAATCAAATCAAAGATTTATTTCTGACATTTAAAATTCTACTCTCTTTTCCCTTTCCTGTTAGCTCATGTATTAGCTATTATATTAGCTATTGGATTAACTATCTGATATCATGCATGATATCAATTCCTTCATACTCCAGGGACTGCCTGCATATTCCTGCCATAATCCTGAGGTGGCTGTAGTTCACCAACTAACCAAAAGGTTGGTGATTTCATCCCCGTGTGCTCCAGTCTGCATGCCAAAATTCCTTGGGCCAGATACTAATCCCAAGTCTCTCTGATGCATCCATCAGATTATGAATGCATGTGAATGTTAGATAGAAAGCACTTAGACAAAGCATAGAAAAAAACTGCTTGTGTGAATGGGTGTGAATGGCTGAGTGAGGCAAGTTGTGTAAAGCGCTTTAAGTGCTCAGATGGAGTAATCCATCCATAACATTAATGTTCAGTGGGTTGCAGATCTTAGAGCAGATCATAACAGCAACCTCTCTGAACAGTGCCAGACATCCAAGAAAGGGTCTGAAGCATGAAGAGTTGGTCAGCACTAGGCCCTGATATGATTTACACCTCCTATCTAAAGAAGCTAACTGCAGTTAGTTACATACCAGCCAATAACCTGACTCAGTAGGAGCTCTTTCAGACATCATAGCGGCTAAGATAAATAGGCATATGACTCAACACATGAGCAGGGCACAAAAAGGAATTAACAGAAAAAACAGAGGGGCAAAACATTTCTTGGATTGCTTACAAGAAAGTCTATGACTCACACATGAACTCTGGAGTGCCTAGAACTGTATAAGATCAACAAGCCCTTAAGATCCTTCATCAGGAAATCAGTGGGGATGTGGCGAAAAACACTAGTTAGCACAATAGCACAAGTCATCACCAAGTGTTAGATTTACCCAGGAGATGCTCAGTCCCCACTGCTGTTCTGCATAGGCCTGAGCATAAGTGACACCCCTGACAAGACTGGTTACAGATACTGACTACTGGCACAATCATCAGCCACTTCCTCTACATCAGGAGTCTCAAACTTGAGGCCCGGGGGCCACTTGCACTACCACGTCACCCCTACTTGAAAAACTGGGGTGTTCTAAATTGTTTGGCTGGTAGTGTATATGTGGACCTCAATTAACATATTTGGTGATGCACGCCACTGAGCATTTGAAGGAAGCCAAGGTTGTTCTTCTGCATTCATGGGGGGATACAGAACGAGGTTACATGTTAAATCACTGATGATGTGCTCAACATGATAGCCTGTGCACAACTTTTACAAGTGTGACACATGCCTTATTTTGCTCACACACTGAATTTGTTTGTGAAAAAAAACCATTTAAGAAACTCTCCTACAGGAAGTTGAGACTAGATGGAACAGCACATCTGTCAGTCTGCCCCAGGGCAGCTGTGGCTACAACCGTAGCTTGCCTGCACCAGTGTGTGAATGCGAGAGTGAATGAATAGTGGCATTGTAAAGCGCTTTGGGTGCCTTGAAAAGTGCTATATAAATCCAATCCATTATTATTATTATTATTAAATAAGTTTCAGCGCCTGTGAACGAGCTGCAGCAGCCTTGTCCTCCCTGAAAACAACTTTGACTCCTTTCAACAGTGCTGACCAAGAAACAGTCAACTTCTCAAGCGCAAACAAGTGCTTGTGTACCATCAAAATCAGCCACTATAGTACAAGAGGCAAGTGAACATCATCAAGAGAGGCCGTGGGACGTTTTTGACTGCAGGGTAGATGAAACCAACCAAAAACAGAGTCTTACTGCTGATGCTTCTGTTGAGGTTCAGCACTATCCCTCAGCCTCATATCTACCAAGAGGAGATAACCCTCTAGATTACTGAACCCAGCATGCCACCATATTCTCTCATCTATTCCACCTGATCAAGACATAGCTTTCCACTCCAGCCACATCAGTCCCCCTGTGAAAGAATATTCTCCAAAGCAGGAGAGTGCAAGACATGAAACCTTCTCAGCTTGAGTACTGTTGAACAGATTGTCTTTCTTAATAAAAAATACTCAAATATATAGAAGAGCCCCATGCAAATACTGACTGGTTCAAATAAAATATCCATCCATAGAAATAATACTATAAACCGACACAAAGGTTAGAGACAAAAAGACACAAGACACACAAAAACATTGCAGTTTATTGAGTGCAATGTTTTTAAATCACATTTATTTGGTCACCATATGTAATAAGTGATGTGTTTAAAATGTTTCAAAATAATGTTCTATCTCTGCCATCACTACTGAGATGTGTGGAATCAATACAGATGCATGGAGTTCACAACACGAGGGAGGACATAACAAAAAACAAAGGGAACGTGAAACAATAAATACAAGTATGGGATAACAAGTGGTCAGGAAGCCAGTGGAAAAACAGCTGGTAACAGTTAAGAAAGAAAGCAAAGCTAAACATGAAACACATGAAATAAAAATAACAAAAAATGTGATTGAGACTTCACAAGGCAAAGGGGAGGCAGAATGACACAAGGAAATAAACAGAACCTGAGAACTGAAACAAAGAAAATCCACAAATATGAATATTAGAAATGACAAGAACAAAGAATAGAAGTGAGACCTAATGATCTAAAGGAGAAGTCAGGAACTACAGTGAAAATAACTGTGACTTGACCAAGAAACTACTACACATAACTCAGATGCCAAACTATAAAATAGAGTTAAAATAATGCAAAATGATAGAACCATGAAATATTTACCAGATTTTTTTTAAACCTGGTCTGTCCAGCAGTTGTAACAAGCAAAGGTATGGTCTGAACGCTACGCTGTGTCTAATATATTTGCTTTCCCAAAATGAGCACTGCAGACTCTAGATTCCCCGTGTTAATGTTTGTATTTGTAAATAGGCTATTAACAGGATAAGGTTTGTAGATCTGGCAGTCTGGTTGTTAGGATTCTTGGGTTCTGTCTCTAGATGGTGCACTCTTCCTAAAACGTGGTTTGCCATATTGCACTTCATGTGCGCGTCACTGCTCGCATTTCAACGCGAGGACAGAGGCCAACGCAGGACTAGCAGCTCAGAGGCAGCCGCTCAGCCCGTCTCTCTTGTGGACTGTAAATGGGATGAACGACCGCCTGATTCCCTCTCCGAACCCGCATCTGTCCCGCACCTTCGCGTCTGACTCTCTGACGATTTGGAAAGTAAGCTTTCTCTCCAGCTACGACTGTGGACAGAAAACGAGAAGTCAAAAGAAGAGCATCGGCTCAAACAGTGGGATAATAAAGTTATCAGTCTTGTTGTAAAGTTTCCTTAGTGAAAACGTACGCCATGGTCACCTTCCTAAGGAGTTTGCTCTGGATACTTGTGTTGTCGCCCAGTCTGAAATGTGAAGGTGAGTTTCTTTCAAACTCCAAAAGAATTTGGATTAAGGTGAGAAGTGATGGGCTACACAACATAAAGACCGGCCAGTAGGTAAAGATTTGCTTAAGAGTCCTACACATTTAGAATTCTCTGGCTTGAGTTTGTGATGTTTCCACGTTGTTTCCACTCCTCCACACACAATAGATTTTGTTGACCGCTTTTGCAGTCCGAGTTAAGAGATCTGTTTAGAAATGGACTTTCCGTTGTTTAAAGAGAATACCAATATTTTCGCAGAGAGCACGGATGGCTTACTACCGCTTAAATTTCCTACTTTACCCAAACTTGGACACACACAGTAAATATAACGAAGATTCTTCTCTAAATATTTTTTATACATTCTCTCCTTTAATCTTTTCGAACTTTGCCCTTTATGCTGGTTGAATTTTGTAGTTGTGTATTTATATTTTTTAAATATACACGTTTCACGATTTTAAATGGAAGGATTGTGTGTGTGTGTGTGTGTGTGTGTGTGTGTGTGTGTGTGTGTGTGTGTGTTGGATTGGTGGGGGGGTCTCCCGTAAGTATCTGTGACCACTTAAGCACTCTTTGTCCTCTTTCAGCTTGTTGACGTGTGTTCTTGCAGCTCCTAGTCTTCATAAAAAGGGGTGCTTGTGTTGGACTCAAAGGACCACTATGTAGTTGTCATGTTAATTGAACGCATAGCTCGAGGTGATCTCACGTCTTTGTCAGTCATGCTAATTAATTTACTCCCCCTGTGGGAGGTGAGAGCTCTGCAGATTTCCTGTTTTCAGCTTTCGCTCTGAGGACTTACCATTTGGTATTAAGGGAAAAGGGTGGGGGTGGGGTGCAGAGAGCTAAATGATTAGCACATTCTCCTCCTGCTCTCTGCTGTTTGGCGTTGTCGCGGCATTTCTTTTTAACTCTGGCTACTAGGATGAAGAAGCTGCGCAGAGGTCTCCGATTTAAAAATAAATAAATAAATAAATAGATGAGAACATTAAGGATTTTCTCTTTTTTTGCGTGGGGTGGGGATAAGGAAAATGAGTTCTTTTTTTCCATTTAGTAGTTTTAAAACTCATACATTTGTACATACATAACCCTCGACTTACTCTGTTCTTGTTTTAACTTGACTTTTTAAAGTTTTAAAATGGAGGCATTGCAATGTGTTGGATCCCTGCTTTAACCATACTACGATATATTTTCTGACATTCTTAAGGAATTTCATATGTGCTAAGAACAATGCATGTGATACTGAACAGATTTCAAAGAAGAATTTAAAAGAAACAGAAAAACTGCTATATTTTATTTCATTATGGGAATCTCAGTCTCTCTGACAATACGCAGAGCAGAGTTCAATTTTACATTTCTAGATACATCCACAAGCATATTTAATTGATGTCAGGCTAAAAAACTTGAACTCCTGGTCTTTAGTTAAGTTGGATGCATTTTAGGGTGACGAGCCATACCAAATCCTCAGAAACACTACAGGGTTGCATTATTATTTTGTCAGTCTGATGCCCTCTGACCCCTCTCCTTGTCAAACAGCTGTATTACAAGGAAAATGAGTGTAAAGTTTAGGACTTGAAATATCCTCCCTATTGCATCTATACTGCAGTACTGCAAAGTGAGCTACAGACATGTATCCTATGTTAACAGTTCATGTCTCTCAAGTTCATATTTGGAGAGAGCAGGGATTGTATGAAATGAACCGGCTGTTTATCTAAAGTTAAACACAGGAGGCTGAAAAGGGACATGCTTGGAATTACTGAGACTAAGAGGAGTCCACAGATGCATTGATAACAGGCTTGTGAAAGTAAAAGGTGTAAAGACTTTAATGTGCTTTGAAACAGTGTTTGTTGGATCGGCTAACAGCCTCTGAATTTGTTTTGTAAAACTTACAGAATGATTTAAAATCATTCTGTACATTTTTAATTTAGCCATCTTCTGTAGTCTTTCAGAAAGCATAGAACCACCCATAACCATAATTTTAGTTAGGTGTTGTAAGCGCTAACAAAACCTAATTCATTTCAAACCTACTATGGCCTCAAGGCAGGCAGGTCATTTCTTATAAAATTGGACATGTTTTTAGCCTGCAGCCAATGATCACTGATACCACTTTTGGAGTGAACGTTCATAAAAAATTATTTAATTGATAGCAACCTCACGTAAAAGAAGCTGAGATGTGAGCAAATAAACTACAAACAATCATAACCAATCTTTTAAATATCCTCAGTAAATATTTACCCTATTTTCATGGCAGTTGGAGAAAAAACAGCCCTATACTATCTCCACAAAAGTGTGTTTTACTAGTTGTTCGGTGCTATCAAGGTACCAAACCCACTTGATTAAGATTAGAAAACATGCAGTTTTAGATAAAATGGAGTGGACAGTTCTCTTTCTTTTGTTGTCATGGTAACAAATCATGTCAAATGACAGTTTAAAAATGTATTCTAGCCACAAAACATTTTGTTCTACTGAAATACAACAGATTCAGAAGCTTAAAGATCTTTATTTGTGATTGAATTGTCAGATCCTTAAATATAGATGGACACGTCATTCATTGTTCTTGACAGAATAATACAACAGGACTTTTAAGAGCTGGATAAAGATGGTTGATTATTTAAAAAAAATAGATGTATCGGTCCATATGTTAGTTGTGTGTTTTTGTTTTTTTTTAATTATTTCAGACATACAGAACCATGCAAGTATAATATTCACATCTCCCCATTACTCCAGTGACTAGGTGAAACCAGAGGATCAGGAAAACACATGTTTGTAGTAGTGAAAGCAGTATGAAATAGTCAGACTGTTGAGGCCTAATGCTAAAATGTGTTGCTTCAGCAATCTGTATATGTCTGAGTGCTGATGTGTGGAGTATAAACAAGGAAGACATTTTGTATCAGAGGGAATATACTGACTAGTTTAACAGGAACAATGAAAAGGCTGCAAAAGAAAGTTTCCCAAAGTAGGGAGCTTTTTGTATACAAATGAGAAATCACACTTGTGGCTTGGTTGAAAGAACAGATGATTATCTGCCAAACAGATGTGCTTCAGTGTACAGAGTTATTGCAGTAGGTATGAAAAGTTTCCTGTAGCTGTCCTTGTAGCCCCATTGCTATATCAGCCTGTTATGGGAAGTGCCCTGCTGACTGTCCAGTAAGTTGTTCAGAGAGTTAAACCCAGTTTAGACTTACGCGGAAATCTACGTCGTAACTTGCGAGGTAATTGGAAACCCCTCTTAACCCTACACCGCAACCTTCCGTGCTATTCGGTTATTGCAGGCTGCGTTGACCTGACATGTCCTTACATTTCTCAGGAGGTGCACATCAGGGTACGTGGAAGGTGGTGTTTAAAGGGGTTTCTGGTTATGACATAGATTTCCTGCTGAAGCATAATTTAGTCGTCGCTACGTCAACCACATCATCAAATGTATCCAGTTTGTTAGAAACCACAAGGCACAGCTTTTCTGATAAATTTGTCTTTTCTTCAGTTTGTTGGTGACGTCAGCCTCTGTGCTGCTCTCCTTGCAGACTGCAGAACTTGCTACAACAGACAGATGAAAAAAATCTGCAATAGTGCACATGTTGAAGGATCTTTCCCTTCTTGTATACAACCCCAGTTTTGGTGTTGGCCTTCCAGTACAATCTGTTCACTTTGAGGGGAAAAGGTCAAAATCACTGAATGCAGTTGAGGTGTGTGGTTGGAAGGAGGCAGAACTAATCCTGTTAGATTTTTTTTTTTTAAAGAAATTGTTTAGCTTATTTGCTCTCTCTAGGCTGCTCACTGGTGTCTCTCACCTTAAACCCAGTCATTTATTTCAGGCTATTTCACACTTTGACTTTTGCTGCCATGATGCCAAGTCTCTCTTGGAAACTAGATTTTTAATCTCAATCAGTTTTTTACCTGGATAAATACAGGACTAATAAATAAATAAATAAATAAAATAAAATTCCACAAATCCCTTGTGCTAATTGGCTCAAATTTAGCCCCCCGCTTCCTCCTGTAGGAGTCTATGAATTTGATCCAGGTGATCCAGGGATTGTTGTTCTCAAAACAACAGTCAGAGCTGGTATGAGTTTGTGTTCACGGAATTTCATATTTTTTGTTAGAGATCCAGTAAAACTGGTAATGTCCTCTTCATGTGTTTCACAGATAGCCCTTTTCCAGTATTCCCTACTCGACTCGACTCGGCTCTACTCTGATTTGGCTGTTTTATATTACAATTGAGTACCACCTAATGTCGTTATTAGCAATGCGGGCAAAAGTCCATAAAGTCATTTGCACGGGACACAAATACAGCAAAACAATGGAGCACATCAAGGCGATGCTATACCTGCTGCTAGGTGTATGGCTTTTTGTCAGACTCAGGAACCACTACGTTGTTTTGTGTTTTTGTTGTATTTTGTTTTGTTTTTTTTAAATGGTGGTTTTGATTTTTGTGAATGCATTGCTCTCATGACTTGAGTGACATCAGTGACTAGCCAATAGGTGGCATGCAGTCTATTGATGTCACATTTTCGGATCACTTGGAACCTTGGCCTTAAAAACCTTGGTACTAAAAAAAAGTACCTGGTAACAGGTTGTACCACTTAAAGGAAAAGGAAAGAGTCAAGCCGAGTTGAGTAGGTACTCAAAACATTCCTACAGTGCCCCAATAGTTTCATTTGTTCACATCCTAGCAACTCTTGAGGATACAGATTTTTCAATTAACTAGAGGAACATACTTTGGGGTCAGCTGGACTAGACTGGTCAGAAATGCAAAGGAGGGATTGAAATGGCACTGTTTGCATTGGTGGCATACATGAATACATGTCTAGTACTCTGTTTTCTTTAGTGGGACAGCTGGGATACTGCTAAAAGGTTAAGTTCTGTCCCGTAGCACATTTTTAAAGTCAAGGGTAATAATGATAATAATTTATGTAATATGGGCATATTCCAACTGCTACCAGTTCAATATCCAGACAACACAAATCTTCTTTTACACAAAGATTCAAGGTTCCAACTTACAATGATATAAAGTTTCATTTACCTGTGCTGCTAAATATGTACAACAGCTGTGCACCAAAGACATATTTCTTGCAAATGGATAAATGTTTTTTTGGACCACCCCACTAAAGTTGGTGAGGGTCTTCAGTCACATTCAATGTGATGGCTTTTGGCAAAAATTGGGGCTGGTGGTGGTGAAGAGGCTGTAAGCAGATGGATTTCTTACTTTGGGCTTTGGACGAACCTTTAACTAAAATATCATTTAGATTTTTCTAGTTTACAGTGGATTTTCCACCAGCACCCCTCCTCCCAAGAAAGTTCTTTATGAAAATAAATATATCTATAGAGTGCTGAGACTTGAAGGTAGAGCATGTATTTCTTAGTCTGGCTTGATTTCCTTAGCCATACACACTTAGTCTGCAGCAGAGCAACACATCATAGATTATACTCCCTTATTGCATTTGGGAGGTTTTCTCAATTCTTTGGTTACCTGGCTGGATCAGCTGTTAAAATGTGCTACATAATCTGTCTGTTAAGTAAGAGAGGGTCCATCCCATCAACACATCTATTCAAGGCCAGAGCTTTTGTGAAGTAGTTTGAATGTGTATGACATCTTATCAGAACACACAATTAAAAATATGTTGCTTGTAGGAACTGAAATGTGGATTGTCAGGTCTGTGTCTCCAGGAAGAGATTACGGATGTTTTCAGTCTTGCTGAAGTCCAGCATCTGCCCGGCCAATGTCTGTTTACATTGTAAGATATTTGGAGCCACAGGCACTGTTGTTGAGCCTGTTCGTAATTATCCTGTTAAAGTGTCCCAGGATGTGTTCTTATTTTTTATGGTGCATATTTCTCTACCTTTGTAACTCTTTTTCTTTTGTGAGTTTTTAACAGAGCAAGGGATTTTCAACATAGCATTTCTGAACATATTAGTTTTCTTTAGAAAACATACATTATTTTTCTTTGCACAATAAAATAATTATTTAGAAAAATACAAAAAATTACCAGGGTCAATATTATTAGTCCCCTGAAAAACTGAAACCAAGAAAAGCTCAACTTCTGCAGAAGAGACTCCTTTAAACCAGACTGAAGTATGCTAAGGACAATCTGGAGAAACATTATGTATAAAAGCGTCTTTTGGTCACCTGAGATAAATCTAGAGTTGTTTGGCCATAGAGACGCTGCTTATGTTTGGAGAAAGAAAGGCAAGGACACAACTGAAACAACACATTCCCCACACTGAAACGCAGCATAAAACAAAATACCGCAAAACAATCAAACAAACAAAAAACCTCAAGTAGTAAACAGTAGAATTCAGTTTGAGTTGTTGCTTTGTCTTCCAACATGACAATGACCCGCAATATATGTTAATCCTGGTTTAAAAACAAACGAACAAACCGTTTCTGTTTGCTTGAGTCCCACTGAAAATCTGTCAGGTAAAGTTAGCAGAACCTAAAAACATTAAGGAACTCATTGCTTTAAGTTTTTAAGTTGATGAACTTGTCAGTTGAAGTCAAAGGTTATCAGAACTGTAGTATTTTGATTACATTTGACTTTCGGTAAATTGAATTCAATTTTATTTAAATAGCGCCAAATCACAACAGTTTCCTCAAGGTGCTTTATATTGTAAAGTAGACGCTACAATAATACATACAGGGAAAAAAAACAATAATCATCATCTAATGAGCAAGCACTTTAGTGACAGTGGGAAGGAAAAACCTCCTTAACAAGAAGAAACAAACCTCCAGCAGAACAAGGCTCAGGGAGGGGCGGCCATCTGACACGACCAGTTGGAGTGAGAGAAGGAAGACAGGACAAAAGACATGCTGCGGAAGAGAGCCAGAAATTAATAACAAGTATGATTCAATGCAGAGAGGTCTATTAACACATAGTGAGTGAGAAAGACCGAAGAAGAAATACTCAATGCATCATGGGAATCCCTCAGCAGCTTACACCTATTGCAGCATTACTAAGGGAACACTCAGGGTCACCTGATCCAGCCCTAACTATATGCTTTAAGCTTAAAAATGTCCTTTTTTCTAATCTTAAAAGTAGAGATGGTGTCTGTCTCCCGAATCCAAACTGGAAGCTGGTTCCACAGAAGAGGGGCCTGAAAACTGAAGGCTGTCCCTCCCATTCTACTTTTAAATACTCTAGGAACAACAAGTAGGCCTGCAGAGCGAGAGTGAAGTGCTCTAATAGGGTGATATGGTACTACAAGGTCATTAAGATAAGATGGGGCCCGATTATTCAAGACCTTGTATGTGAGGAGCAGGATTTTGAATTCAATTATGGATTTCACATGGAGCCAAAGAAGGGAAGCAAATGTAGGAGGAATCTGCTCTCTCTTTCTAGTCCCTGTCAGTACTCTTGCTGCAGCATTTTGGATTAACTGAAGGCTTTTCAGGGAGTTTTTAGGACATCCTGATAATAATGAATTACAGTAGTCCAGCCTAGAAGTAATAAATGCATGAACTAGTTTTTTTTCAGCATCACTCTGAGACAGGAAATTTCTAATTTTAGAGATGTTGTGTAAATGGAAGACGGCAATCCTACATATTTGCTTAAAATGTGCACTGAAGGACATATTCTGGTCAAAAATGACTCCAAGATTTCTCACAGTGTTATTGGAGGCCAAGGTAATGCCATCCAGAGTAAGAATCTGGTTAGATACCATATTTGTAAGATTTTCGGGGCTAAATACAATAACCTCTATTTTATCTGAATTTACAAGCAGAAAATTAGAGGTCATCCAGCAGTTTAACTAATTGGAGTATGTTATCTGGCTTCATGGATGGATAAAGTTGGATGTGAACATGTATGCTATGCCTTCTGATGATACTGCCTAAGGGAACTCCATAATTAACCTTAGTGTTTGAAGAGGACTCTTCATTTACGTGAACAAATTGGAGTCTATTAGATAGATCTGATACAAATCACTGCAACGCACTACCTGTAATACTCACAGCGTGATCTAATCATTCTGATAAGATATTATGGTTAACCGTATCAAACACTGCACTGAGGTCTAGCAGGATAATCACAGAGATGAGTCCACTGTCAGAGGCCATAAGAAGATCAGTTGTAACCTTCACTAAAATTGTTTCTGTGCTGTCATGTGCTCTGAAACCTGACTGAAACTCTTCAAATAAGCCATTCCTCTGCAGATGATCTGTTAGCTGTGTGACAACTACTCTTTCAAGAATTTTTGAGGTGAGTAGAAGGTTGGGGATTGGCCTATAATTATCTAAGGCAGCTGGGTCTAGAGATGGCTTTTTAAGTAACGGTTTAACTACTGCCAGCGCTAAGGTCTGTGCTACATAGCTGACTATTAAAGATTGAAGCATTAATGTTAGGACTTCTTTGAGCAGACACGTTGATAGTTTGCAGGAAGTAGTTACTGAAGTTAACTCCCAAATATCAATTGGAGAAAAAGACTAAATGAATGTCAATGGTACTGAAAGCAGCTGTAGAATGTTAGGTTGTTACATCTGTAAGATGAATATGAGTAATATTTTCTCTAATGGTTAAAATCTTATTTGTGTAGAAGTTCATGAAGTCATCTCTAGTTAATGTTAAAGGAATGGTTGGCTCAACAGTGCACTGACATCTTGTCCGCCTGGCTACAGTGCTGAAGAGAAACGTAGGGTCATTCTTATTTTCTTCAATCAATGATGAATACTACGATGTTCTAGCTTTACGGAGGGCTTCCTTTTAAAGCAGCAAATTATTTCTCCAGGCTAAATAATCTTCCAAATTGGTCATATGCCATTTCCTCTCCAGCTTACAAGTTATCTGCTTTAAGGTACGTGTTTGAGAGTTATACCAGGGAGCCAAGTACTTGTGATTTGAGGCTCTCTTTTTCACAGGATCTACAGTATCCAGAATCATACGCAGTGAGGAGCCAAAATTATTAACAAGATTAGTATATAGTAATATTAACAACTCTGCTTATACAAAAGTCAACAGCATATTGTGGCAGAGCTAATGGAGGACGCTAATAACAGTTGCGAGGCTTTTCCGACTGCTACACCAACAGGTTCTTTTTATATATTTACAGTCTTTCACTTAACTGCAAAATGGTCAAAGTAAGCTTACACAAGAGACACAAAAGATCTAATGATGATGTTTTGTTTTTTCTTTGCTCATTTACCTTCACTCTATTGATGTTCAGAGACCTTATGTAAGATGCTAGGAGGATGTTGGTTTGGTGTAACTGTTGTTAGTAAGCTTTTATTATACCTATGATAACGAAGTCTTGTTGTCAGCCTGATTAAATATAGCGGAAACGAATGTTAACTTACTCCAGCTATTAAACTCTATTGTTGACATGGACAACTGGAAACCCAATAGGAAGTTATTCCTATTATTCAACTTCGATGTCCGCTTGAATTTTTCTGTTTGAGGTGCATTAGTCCTTTATAATGTAAATTCTGCATGGAAAAAAGTGTGCGATCACAGAAAAAAGGGCAGGCATGTGGATGTACACATGGAGGTGCATAATTATTAGTTGATGACTAAAATTTAGGCCGTGTTAAGGTCAGTGTTCATGACCCAACAGTAAGAAAGAAAGAGGCTGGGTAAAAAGGGATCCATCGGACAGTCCTGAGTCAAAAACCACTGTTAATCAAAAAGAATCCAAAGGATTATCTCACATTTCTTAAAATAAATATCTTGATGATCCCACAGACTTGTGGGAAAATAATCTGTGGAGAGAGGGGGGAAAAAGAACTTTTTGGATGGTGGAAAACTAACACAAAATTGCATAAAAAGGACATCATTGTCAATCATGAATTCTCCTTTCTAGCTGAAAAATCCTGTGGTTGCCACACTCTCAGGAGGTCTGTCAGGAGTCTGTAGAATGTAGAAAGGATGCTTCCTCTTCTTGCTGCTCTTCCAAAACATCCAGCAGATGCTTAGTTAATCATAGGTCAGAGACTGGGCCAAAGGGTTTTAAAGAAAATAGGAGTTTCATTCACAACTAAATGAAATTCTGCTGCTGCTTTTCAGTTCTGCTTTACTGTTCTTCCCTCAAACTATTTGGATGGAAAGGAAAGAATGACTAATAACTGGTTTGGAGAAAGATAAACAATTGGCACATAGTAGTGCTCCATGTGCATCAAAACGGCCTCTTTTCCACAGCTAACTCTGGCTTTTAAACAGAGCCAAAATGGTATGCACCTACTTATCTAAGATCCAATGAAATGGAAATAACTCAGCTCAGTCCTCATCACAACCTTCCCAGTGCCATGTATTGTCTTGTATTTGATTACCCAAACGGTAAAATAAATTAAAAAAAACTCTTTGGTGTTTTTTGTTGTTGTTGTTGTTGTTGTTTTTTTCAAACGAGTTGTCTTTTGTTGTTTTAACTCAGTCACGGGGATGGAGTTACTCTTGTGTAAGCTTCAATGATGAGGGCTTGTAGCGTGGAAAGATAGCATCAGAGAAAGGGGAAATTCCATTGCAGGCAAGTGATACCATCTGACAATCCATGATACATTATGTGAGAGAGACTGCAACATAGTTTTTCATACATGTTTATGTGTAGATGATAAGCGTGAATGACCCTGTTGGTCACATCTGGATATAGTTTGTGCAAAAGAAGAACTTCACCACCTTTGATTTCCAGTTTGAATTTAGTCCTACAATCTCAAAAAGTGCTTACAATATACAGTTGTCTAAAAGTTTCCATCCCCTTTTCACATTTTGCACACATCTTTATTGTATAGTATACATTTTAAAATGGATTAAAAACGAGCAAATTATTCACCTGCAATAATTAACTAATATCAACAGCAAAATACCATTATAAATAGATTTCAGATTTAAAAAGTAAAATATTTAATTCGCTTAAATATGTTGTTGTTTTTTTTTGCAGTTTTCTCTTATAAAGAGAGCGAACAATACACAAAGAATCACAACTGTCAACTTTAATGACAACGGAAATTAAAGTGATTTGGATAAAATGCTTTAAATGAACTGCCCGAATCAGTGATCAGAGATTGAACTTAAATTAGCTTTATCTACCAGTGTGTGTAGAAGTAGATGAATTAAATATAGAATTTACTAAACAATTGGACATTAACAATCAGCAAATAATAAACAGGCTGCTATGACATAGTAGCAATAATAGTAGTAATTTGTCATGGTACATAGCAACAGAACCATGAATGCACACAGTAGTGTTTTTTTTTTTTGTTTTTTTTTTTTTAATAGATGTGTCTTCTTTTGGAGCCACATAGCAACCCGACTGAGTGGCTACTTGGTATGATGCTTCAGGGTATTGTGGTGTGTTTGTCAGCCACACTAACCTTTAACTTTTATGAATTATCATAATCATTTATGTGTCCTTATTCTCAGTGGTGAGTCGATAAATGTTTGACCAGTGAAATGATTTGTTGTACTACCACACATTCTGGCACGTTAGATTCGGAGTTTCCAGTCTACAGTTGGCTTAGGGGAGTAACAATTTTGGATTTCCGCTCTCATTTTTTCCCTGTCTAATTTGGCTTTTGATTTTACCATCGTCCCCTGGTAGCTCAGCTCAGCAGTTTGGATGTTGCATGTGTGTAAATGACTTCTGAATAAAAATAGCCTTTTAATTTGGAAGGGTAAATGACCATTTCTTGCTTCCTGCCTTTAACCAGTATCAAAGCTGAACCCATTTTGTGTGCTTACCCTAATTACACAGCACTTTTGCTCCAGTTTCTACCAAAAAAATGAGGGAAAATGAACAAAAGATCAAACAGATCTTTCATCTCATGATAATCATTGGAAAATTCTTGATCCTGTGGTTACCTAATCTTCAATCTAGATGTATGTGATACACTTAGGTACATGTTCAAACATGTTTATCCAGTCCACACAGTATCTCTCCACACTAATCAAAGCCAGAAGACCACTGCACAGACCCCAACTGTCAGTGGTGGCTCATTTAAACTGTAGAAATGATCTACAGACATGAGAAAAATACTTGGTCAACTTACAGCTATGGCACAACATTAATGTAAAAAAAATTAATACTACCAGAACTTTCCTGGCCCTAAACTGTAAATGTCCAGGCAAACATAATGTAAGATTTATGTTTGGTAGTTTGCTTAAGCTAGTTAAGTAGCGCTTATCTTTTTTTATATACGGATGAACGATTCCTTGTTCTTTACCTCCTACATAGTGGCATTATTTACCCATTCAGATCAAAAATGCAAGTAGCTGTCGGTACTTTAGCTTTCATCCTGGCAGTAGTTTAAGTCACTAAATGAATATACAGAGCAGCTTCTGGTTACAGCTTTAACCAAAGAGCTCCTGGCTATAGTAACACAACAACAGTAACAACAAAGATGGGATTCTCTACAACATACATGTAGATATTACTGAGCAAGGAGCTCTGGGAGGGATGTTGCCACTTTCAGGGATTTAATTAAAGCTATCGGGGCAGAATATGGATCACAAGACCGCAAAATTTATGTTTTCCCTTCGTATCTTTGTTTTTCCTCCATGGATAGATGATCCAAGTACTCTTGCCTCGAGACAGGTGAAAAAAAATACACTGTAGTCCTGCAGTACTACTGACTGTCCTCTATTTGCGGTCATGGTGAAGTAGTTTTGCCCACCAAGATAGCAAGCTCGTCACATGGCTGAACTTTGTGTATTTTGAGAAATGTGACAATGTCTAGCTCTTTGCCTTCTTGATTTATAGCAATTTAAAAACCTTTCCAAATATCCAATTTTCCTCTTTTTTTTAGTTTTATACTCTCCAACCTCTCCATTTTTATACTCCAAAAATGTTGTTGCAGTTATGGTCTCTTAAATTTCTGTTGCACTCTCCATCCTTCTAACAATATTGGGACCTGCTATCTATTTTTAGCTGCCTACTACCGCCTGTGGTGACCCTATAACTGCTCCTGCAAAATGTGCGTTGGGTCTGATCCCAGTCCCAATGCAAGGCTCTAGACTGGGGAACCATGACAGTATCTTCCTCATTATAGGAGATTCCCAGCAACTCACTGGCTTATCGGGATGCCTCTGGTTTTGTCAGGGATAGCAGACCATGCCATCCATGAACTCTCCTCAGAGATTTGTGCTTCCATCTTAAGGAGCCAGTAGTGCTGAACTGAGGGAGAATTTTGTCTTTGGAAGTATCTATGAAGACCGCTTGTAGGAATTGAAGCACTAGGAAACAGGTCTATAGCGTGGTGGGAGCGAGAGTGCTAAAGGTTTTTCGAAAAGTCCAGTCAATATGATGGTTATATTTACTCAGCCATGGATGACCTAATAACTGTGGTATACGGGTGCTTTGAATAGATATAATTGGATTTGTATTGTTACCAGAAATGGAAAGTGATAGGTTCAGTTCAATGTGTAATATCTAGGAGACGGGTTCCATCAATTATCCATTTACATTATATACAACTGCTTTCATTGCCTCTGATACTTATCTAGACTCTTTGTCTTCAGTTGATCGTTAGTTAGTTAACTTCAGTAATTACTTCTTTCAAAGCATCAACATGTTTGTTAGACCCCATTCTGCCAAAGATGCTTAAAGATGACCTACCAATGATCAACCCATCTCTATTAATGGGCTATGTACCACAGGCCTTTAAGGTGGCAGTAATTAGACCATTACTTAAAAAGCCATAGATGTTCTAGCTAACTGGTGAATCTCCAACCTTCCTTTTATTTGAAAAGTTCTTGAAAGAGTAGTTTTAAACAGCTAACTTAGACTAATGGTCAAGAGTTTTGGAACATTTTCAGGATTTTCAGTAAATCAAAGTGGCTAGGGGTCACTGACTATCTTCTATGTCTTCACTCCTTTTACTCTTCCAGCTGACCAGTACTCTTTCCTCTCTGGGTGCCTTAAAGAGTTGCTTCATACCTATGGAATATGTAACTGACTGAAGAGGGAGCCTCTCATTCAGAGAACCAACTTTACAATGTAACCATTTTTGTTTGTTTGTTTGTTTTCTTTATGTGATACATACCAAGTATACATAACGTTGCTGGCTTGGGTACTCAAAGCGTTATCCCACAATATTGACAGAATGAAGATTTCTTTCTTTTGGCATTTGCTTTAATTATAGAGTATGTGTGGTTATGTATGTAATTATAGGTAAATAATAAATGGTGTTAATTTCAGTAAATCAAAATGCTTAAATGAACACACAGTTTGTAAATTAAACTGTCACTCTTTCTTAGTTCACCTGCCTGATGCTATTAGATTGTGATCAGGATAACTTTTTAAAAGTAATTTGTGAAGTTGCCACTGTTGTGCCATATGTGTAAATGCATATAAGTCTTTAGCCTTGGAGATGTAAAATAGGCTGAAAACAACAAAACATAATTTTGCCTCTTGTTAATGTCCTAAACACAAATTTTATTTGTTTTCTTTTTCTTCTTTTTTCTTTTTTCTTTGTATTAGTAAGTCATTATTCTAGCCCTCCGTGAATTGCTACCATATCGTGGTGGAGGGGTTTGGGTGTCCCAGGGATCCCAGGGGCTATGTTGTCCGGGGGCTTCTGACCCATGGTAGGGTCCCCCATGGCACACAGAACACCAAGGGGACAGTTCACCCTGCCCAGGATTGCGTTACCGGGGCCCCCGCCCTGGAGCCAGGCCCGGGGAGGGTGCCCGAGGGCCAGCATCTGGTGGCCAGGCCTTAGTCCATGGGGCCAGGCCAGGCACATCCCAAAAAAGGGACATAGCCCCACCTCCTGCAGGCCCACTACCCACAGGAGGTGCCGTAGTTTTTGCGTGCATTGTGTGCTGCGCACAGCCAGGAGAGGAAGCCTTGGCGAACCAATCCCCAGCTACCAAGACTAGCAATTGGAACACGGAGTGTCACCTCTCTGGTGGGGAAGGAGCCTGAACTGATGCGTGAAGTTAAGAGGTACTGGCTAGATATGGTTGGGCTCACCACAGCTTGGGCTCTGGAACCAGTCTCCTGGAGAGGGGCTGGTCTCAGTGTGGAGTTGCCCCTGGCGGTGGGGTGGAGTGGGTATCCTAGTATCCCCTCGGCTTGCTGCCTGTACATGGGGGTTTCTCCCAGTGGACAAGAGGGTTTGTTCCCTGCACCTTCGGGTCGGGACTGGGTCCTGACTGTCGTCTGCACTTATGTGCCACTCGGCGCATAAGTGATGACGACAGTGCGCCACTCTTCTTGGAGCCCGGCCTTCTTGGGGTCCCTTGGTGGGGTGCTGGTGGGTGCTCCGCCTGGGGACTCTGTTATCCTACTGGGAGACTTCAATGCTCATGTATGCAATGGCAATGAGACCTGGAGGGGCGTGACTGAGAGGAATGGCCTCCTGGATCTGAACCCAAACAGTGTTTTGTTGTTGGACTTCTGTGCAAACCATAATTTGGTATAACGAACACCATGTTTGAAAATAAGTGTCCATAAGCGCACGTGGCACCAGGACACGCTAGGCCGCAGGTCAATGATCGATTTTGCAATCGTATCACCAGACCTGTAGAGTGTGTAAAAGCGGGCAGATCCAAGTCACGCTGGAGAGATTATATCTTTTGGCTGGCCTGGGAACGCCTTGGTGTTCCCCCGGACAAGCTGGAAGAGGTGGCAGGGGACAGAGAGGTCTGGGCTTCTCTGCTTAGGCCGCTGCCCCCTGTGACCCGGCCACTGATAAGTAGAAGAAGATGGATGGATGGATGGATAGTATATTAGTATTAATGGTGTATTTTATAAGCATTTCAAACTCTAGTAGATGGAAAACTTTTAAGATTGGGCAGCGTGAGTGAGGTAATAAAAAGAGTGCATTTACAGAGGTTAGTTTAAGCCTGTAGCACATGTTGAAAAAGAAGAAAGAAACTGTACAAAGTAGCATCTTTGAGGCTTTTGTATGATTACTTTGATCAAAATAGTAAATGGACTGATATTCAAACAGGTTTTTTTGTTTATTTTGTATTTTTTACCTTTTAAAATGCTAAACCTTAGTAAATATATCACGGACAATTTGGCGTTTATTAGTGCCTATGGACCCTTTGATTAGTGGATGTCATGCACCTTCTCCTTAGTCACTGTACATCATGTATATAAAATCATGTAACCAGACTTGGTTCCGGTTCTCTTTGCGGTAAAGTACTGCTTAATGTTTCTGTTACAATGCACAGCGGTGTTCTGTGTAATCTTTTTTTTAAATAAATTTTTTTATGTAAAAGCTTGTATTTTATATTACAATCTTCACATACTTTATCCAATGCAAACTCTTTTTAATCACCTGCTAATTATATTCACAGCTCATAGCTGATGGTCTATTAACCTGTCCCTCATGTACCTTTCCTGCTCAGTGTGTAAGATGTTTACCCACTCCTCGGCCTCCATTAATAATAGTGATACCTGGATGTCCTCTAATTTATTGCTTTTAAAGTCAAATAAAACTGGGGTTATTGCACTTGGCCCTTAGAAACGTGGTGTCTAACCAGATATGTACTTTAGATTGGCCTCCAGTCACATTGAAGAACCTTTGAGTCATTTTCTTGTACTTCAAATATGCAGGACTGCTTTGCTTCATTTTGTACAATATCCTTAAAATTAGAAACATTCTGTCTCAGAGTGATGCTGAAAAACTGGTCAATCTATTCATTACTTCTAGGCTGGATTATTGTTATTGATTATTATCAGGTTGTCCTAAAAACTGCTTGAAAAGCCTACAGTTGATCCAAAATGCTGCAGCCAGTGTACTGCATGGGACTAAAAAGAGAGCATATTTCTCCTGTCTTGGCTTCTCTATATTGGCTCCCTGTTAAATCCATGATCGAATTTAAAATCCTGCTCTTCACATTCAAGGTTTTGAAAAATCAGGCCCCAGCTTATCTTAAAGACGTCATATTTCCGTATGACACCAATAGAGCACTTCACTCTCAGACTGCTGGTTTACTTGTAGTTCCTGGGAAATTTAAAAGCGGAATGGAGTTTTCAGGCCCCTCTTCTGTGGAACCAGCTCTCACTTTGAATTTGGTAGACAGACACCCTTTCTACTTTTAAAGTTAGGCTAAAACTTTACTTCTTGACAATGATTATAGATAGAGCATAGTGTTTCTTCTGATTGTCAATGTTTTCTCCGTTTTTTTGTTGTTTTTTTTCCCCATTTTTTTTCTTCTGTAGGTTATTGTAGGGTCTTTACCTTACACTAGAAAGTTCCTTGAGGTAACTATTGTTGTGGTTTGGTGTTATGTAAATTGAATAGTGCTGTCAGCGTTAATCTTGTTAAAATGACGTTAATGCTATAACCCCATTAACGCTGCAAATCTCCGTTAGTGAGTTAGCGTAGATCGGCCTTTGTGCGGGACTGCATGGCGTCAACGTGGTTAGCCCCGTGCAGAGATTACCGCTGACATCACTAAAATTTAATTTAATTGAGTTCAAAGTGATATATACATAACCTTACAGATCTAAGTAACAACAGTGTCAATGTTTACTGAAGAGCATGATGCTCATTCATATATAAAGCTGATAAGAACTTTTTATTCCAAGAGCAATTTGCTCTTGCTGGACTGGGGCTGTAGGCTCCCTTGGATGCTGGGTGAATGGGATGGGCTGGCCTAGAGCCGGGGTGTTGCTCATGCTGCTTTTGCCCTCCCCTAATGGCAGGGTCACCGGGGACGAATGGGGTTGTGCCTCGCGGCCATGGTTGTGCCAAATGATGTCCTTCCTGGGCTCTTATTAGCTGTCTCTTGGCTCTTTGCAGTGCTTTGGACTTTTCTTCCAGGCTGTTTGTGCTTCCTGTGTGGGTCTTCGATGAGCTGTCTGGCCTCTGTTAGATCTTGGTGAGGGTGTTTTGGGTTTGATCTTGATCGTTACTGTGGGTCGCAAGGCCTGAGGTCTCTAGGTTTTTGTGGCTGTCTGTCACCACCATATGTTTTAGTGTTCTGTCTTTGGTGATTTGGGTGGCCGTGATGGGAATGGGGACATCCTCACCATGTGACTCACCATACCGACTGCTGTTGTTTCCTCTCTGTCCTTGGGCGTGTGTTTATTTATTTATTTTTTTTTATTTAGCTGACATTATCACTTCTTGACAATTTCATCAGGTGGTGACAAGATGACACCATACTAGCTGATCAACAGCTCTCAGTAGCTCTCTGGAATGTGTATTAATTAAACAAAAATATGTATTGTTGCACTTTCAGTATGCTCCTTGTGGCTTTGCAGAACTCCTTCAACCACAAGCATTCTGTCACGGCCTTTTATGTCACATTTGCATTGGCAAAGGTGAGTGAACTAAAGGGGCTTTCTTTGTTTTTGGAGCCTTTTGAGCTGTAGCAGCAGGTATGAACTCAGTAGATGTTCCAGAAGGAGCTGTAATCCTGCCTTCTGATTCAACCTCAGCCCTGGAATCAAGGCTCTGCTGATCCTGAGCAGAGGTGAAAATTTGCATTTTTGCATCTGCCATAACCAACTTAGTTCTTAGAGCCAATACTTCTTTTCTTGCTTTTAATTGAACTTCTTCCAGTTCGAGCGCATGTTTTTCTTGCAGTGCGTCCACCTCCGCTTTCAAAGCGGCTCTTTCCAACTCAGCTTCCATCAGCGCCATTGAAGCTGCACGCGAGCTTTTACTCCTTAAACTTAAGGCTGCAGTAACATTACTGGGCGCTTTACTAGAGCCCTTGCTGACAGGTTTAGCAACTCGTTCAGAAATCATGTCGCTCGTTTCTTGCGCTACTTGTGAGACACTATCATGCGGCACAATGTCACTGTCATGAGACGCTACCTTTGATTCAACATTAGAGGCTGCAACATCATCCTTTTGTGGATCAGGGTCTGCATTTATCCAAGTGTCGATTTCATGCAGAAAGTCTTTAAAACCGATCAGCTTAGGTTCATACCAATCGCTGTGATCTGTTTCCTTTTCATCATCGTTCAGCAATTTTTGAACTGCAGTCTGTAAGTCCATAAACTCTCCCAAATAATCATCAAATGTTTCCAAGTCCAATCTTGCAAGTTTTTCCCAGCTTCCAAGTTGACATCCAAGCGAATCAAATGATTTTTTGACTTAAATGTCACGGCCTTTTATGTTCCAAACACCAAAAAAGTCCAAGAAAAGGCCGTGGGTGGCAACGGGAGGTTTGTTTTAGAACGCACTTCTGACTCCATTGTTTAAAAATCATATGCCGTTTATTTAGTGGAAAATTATAAAGAAAAATCAACCAAATAACCTCTTAAAACTTAAAATTAAATGAAAGTTAACTCAATTTGCTTTAACAACTTCAAAAGTGCGTTCCAGCTTGGATGTCAACTTGGAAGCTGGGAAAAACATGCAAGATTGGATCTTCGCAGAATGGACTGAAAAAATGACGCAAAGTTCGTGAGTAAATGCGAAACTTTGTTTGGATAAGCCGAGACGCTGAGCTGCAACATGAAACATTTGTATTAAACAATTATCTTTTGGACCTTGTGAAACGAATTTTGTGGTTAAAATGGAGGAACAAGAAAGAGAGCTTTTTAATTTGATTAAAAAACGCAGAGCGAAACTTGGCGTTCTGACAAAAAACGAAATGACATTAATGCTCTCATTGATGCTGGAGAATCAAAAGCTTCCATAGATGAACACATGAAAACATTTGATGATTATTTGGGAGAGTTTATGGACTTACAGACTGCAGATCAAAAATTGCTGAACGATGATGAAAAGGAAACAGATCACAGCGATTGGTATGAACCTAAGCTGATCGGTTTTAAAGGCTTTCTGCATGAAATCGACACTGTCTTCATTCTTTGAAGACAGTGATTAGATTTCAAATCATGATTTCCTCCTTTGATGCTGTGGTTATTTACCTCTCCTTACTAAACTTGAGATTTCATTCAACTAGCAACATAACTTCTCTCTGAAGTAGCTCTGCTTTCAGTACATTTTTGTAGAACTCCAGCCTGCTCTCTGAAAATATCAGAAATCTCAAAGAATAAGTGTAGGGCATAAAAAAGGGATTAAAGTGTAGATGAGTGTAGGATGAAGAATAACAAAGACAAGGGTCAATACACTATGCTACAGGAGGAGATCAGCACACACATTTTCAGCAAGATAGCCAGGAGAGGGAAGGAAAGTGTTGTGGTGTGCCAGACAGCCCTCAGTCAAAACCCCAGCACATAGAGCCGTAGCCTGGCCTCTTAGCGCTCAAAGGGCCTTTTCATGACAGAGGCAGCAAGCTCTTGGAATGCAGCAGCCAGCAGCCCTATTCAGCTGTGGATGGAAAAGCATCCCATTGCCCCAAGTCCCTCATTTTCCAAGGCATTTGATACATGTAATCAATCACAGCTGCTGCCTGGTTTGACCAGGCCTTAGGAAGCTTAACTCAGTTTTTGGTTTTCTTGGTTTTTACTATAGTGCAGCAAAAAACATTAGTTTATTAGAGTCCTTAATACTACTCGGAACACAATTATAAAGACCTTTGACAGCACTTATTAAACCTGACTGTATCCCCATTAAGTGGATCCTAGAGGTTTTCATGATGATGGTTTTGTCTTCTAAGGTTTTGTCTTTCTTTCTTGTAGTGGATGATGTAAAATGTAAATTCAGGACTGAATGTGATTTAACAGAAATGGCATTTCTCATTTGACACAAATGTGCAGGAATAAAAAATAAAAATTACAACATTGTACTAGCTTGTCTGTGAAGGTTATCAGTCATCTTTTTAATTATCAAAGATGTTTCACCTCTCATCCAGCCTGTAGTGGTAATGGCTCACACCTGTTTTCACACCTTGACTTATGTGATGAAGCACATGATTAATAGTGGGTCAACGGCCCTCTTATAGCTGATTATTATTATTTATTTTATTTTATTTTTATAAATGGTTGAACAGACATAGCACATATTTGTTTGTTTGTCACTATATCTTGGTATACCATGAAAAATATATTCACATTTATCAAGGCACGTCTTACCTTTAACAATGATATGCCTACCTCCTCAAGCATATTTTTGCATGGGCTACATGTTGTGGAGGGGTTTTGCAGTTTTGCAGGCATCCACTTTAGTTTAGTTTGCAGAGGGCCTCCTTCATTTACATCAAATGAAAGTTCCGCATTTAAAATTCTGCGAGGCACTTTTACATTCTCAGTACTTGGGACAAAGCAGAATTTTAAGCACCACCATAAGATAAGATAAGAAAAGATATACCTTTATTAGTCCCATGAGTGGGAAATTTCAAGGATAGAATGCAAAATGTTAGTCTGTATTTTTAAGTCTTTGCAACATCTTGGAACCTCCACCAGTTTGCATGGTCTTGTTTTTATTTTAGGTTTCACTTGAACTCATTCCCTCAAATTCTGTCCTCCAGATAATCCGGGCCTCTCAGTAGGCATAGGTGGTGTGGCTGAAGCTCAGAGTGGAGCTGCGCCAACAGTCGAAGGTGAGATTGAAATTCCTTTTGTTTTCTGATGCTGTTTGTGTCAGTTATGTACACACCTAAAGCTCAATTACTATTGGACTGTTTGTATAATCCATATCAAAAATGACTTGTAGAAGTATTTTGCTGTTTGCTGTTGCTATGCACTTCTTTCTGTTGTGATTTTCACAGTGATTTAGCCAATTTAAAAGAGAGCCACATTCAAGAGACAGAAAACTCTGACTTTAAGCTTGACATAGCTCACCAAGCCATAATATCACTTTATAGTTTCACCCAATGACTTGGTTTCATCCTACTGACCTCTGTCATCATATCAAAATGTCACATTTGGACTTTTTGAGCTTGTCTAGAGACTAAAATCAAATGCTGTGGTCACGAGCTACATCTGACAATGTAGATTATATCTGGAGAGCTACTCAGAAGTAGTGAGTAGACAGATAAACTGTTAATCAAGGAAGAACCCATTGGTCTGTATGCTAACAATTAGTTGGGAATGTTGCAAGTAGTGTCAGTACTTTAAGGGAACGATTCAACACTGTTGCAGAAAGACTGAGTCGAGTGTTTCCATTCCTAATTAGAATATATACAGCATTGTCTTGTGACCCATAGGCCCTGAGCTAACCCAAACTCTGAGTAAAGCACATGGCAGATTTAAATAATTATTTCATAGTAATATGTCAGACTCCCATCAGCAGATCAAAACATTATAATTCACAATTTCTGTTGCTGTCTCAGTATCTTTGATTTAGGAATAGCTCCTCTGTGCAGTTATCAGCTGCATTCCTTGAGTAGTTGTTTCTGGGACAAACAAGCTATTGCTCTTAGTGGACCAGGCTTTTGAAACTTGCAGGAAAGTCTGTTTTTTCAGAAAGCTGCTTTTCATTACTTCTGTCTCGCAGGGATAAGCCTAATCAATCAAGTACTTGAGCTTTGATATTTGATACCTTACTAGTCCCAAAGTAGTTTGGACTTCAGCCAAGAATGATGATGGCCCTGTGGATCACTGAGTGTTGGCCGGCAGGCTTTCTGCCCCAACCTCTGCTGGACTACGTTATATTCTGTAAGTGACTGATAAGAGAATTAAAAATGTTGCTTCACAATAAAGTTATGCGGCAACACTCTTGAACTGGAATCTTAGCTGTGGCCTTAACGTTTTCATTTTTTGTGTTGTCAATTGCAGCAGAGTTTTGTATTTTTGACAGATTATCATTTGTCAAAATAAAGAATAAATTAGCCTAAAAAGCCGGGGATGCCCTTACACTATGCACAGGTTAGATTGAGTGTTGGACCAAGACCGTCATAGTGCAGGGACCTCTGGTCACACCACAACTTCAAGTCAGGCAGTCACTGGAGTAGCAGCCAGGACTGCATGAAAATGATATGGTCAAAAGAACTGTGAGGTTGTGACTGACCCATACAAGGGAGTGTGGGGTTTTGTTTTTGGGGGGCGTGAGAGGCAACTGTGCAGTTTTGTTTTGACTCCTTTAATCACTAATGCTTTTTTCTCCTTTCCTAACTACGCTGCCCTTACACACTTATTTTCATAACAGAAAAATTAACAATTTGTGATTAAAGAGCTTAAATGGTAACATTACTCTTCTGTAGCCTGTGAATAGAAGTGCTGTGTCAGGATGGGAAATAGGCCACAGATCTGTTTTTCCACTGCATGAACTCCAGAATCTGTCTGCTGCTCATAAAGCAGAAGTACCAATAGCCATAATCTTAGTGTGTATTTATCATTATCTCTGCACCTATTCCTTTTTATTCCCTTTCTTTACTTGTGTTAAAAAATATTTTGGTAAAAGTCCTGAATCAACTTATTTACTCAAGTAGAACTGAAAAGGTTCAGGCTCTGAAATGTGATACAGACTGTAAAAAGTAGGTCAAAATGTTATGACAAAAAAACAAACAAACAAATGTTATTGGAATCTAATTTCTAACTTCAATGAATTTTCTAAGATTGAATTTATTATGTAGGACACACTGAAAAGAGAAAATTTAAAAAAGAACTATTGTTGTGTATATTCTGGCCGGTGACTTTGCCTCTACATCTAAACAGAAAAATGAGTACAGTCGGGTGTTTTTAAAAAAGTGGGGCGCAGCAGGTGGGGGACAGTAAGATCAGTTGTTGTTGTTATGTGTTTTTATAAGCAAATAACTGAGGTATTGTACAACAATTCACAGTTCCTAGAGTGAAGACTGTCATACAAAACTATCATGTTTTGTAAATATCCTCAGTCCAGATTTATCCAGAGAATCAAACTATTTTTAGTTTACTGAAAGGAGCTTGATATACCGTGCAATTATGGTAATTTTGAAAGTTGCCGTTTGTGAGACTGTTCACATGGATTGGGTTTCTGTTTTGTCACACCCATTATTCCAGTGAAATTGGGCTAAATAACAAAAACACTCATAAAATACAGTTTAACATCTTCCAAAATTAAGCTTAATTCTATCATGAGTGGGTGTGTGGCAGACGAGATGTGGATCCAAGTGCAAGACTCGAGAAAGGGGAACTGACTCAGAAAAGAAGCTTTAAAGCTAAATTCAAAGAATTAAAAAACAAAACAAACAAACAAACAAACAAAAGACCTAGCAGCGCTGGAGCAAGGAATCATAATACAAGGAATCATCAGGGAACCCATGAACTAACGGACACACAACCACAAGGGGCGATGCGACAAGGGGCAAGCGGAGAATCGGACAATAACTACAAAAGATAATGAGCCTAGGGAAAACACACTGAGAACAAATCAGGGATACAAAAAAAAGGGAAATGACACTCAGTACACAAGACAAAAGACTTTCAAAGTAAAACTACAAGTAATTAAGAAGTTAAAACCTAACACAGACTTGATATAATGGGATATCAAGGAAAACTCAGAAGTTAGGGTTTACTTTGCTAGTCTCGTAGTGGGTTACTATGAGCAAAACAGATAACAAGAACTAAGGCTACCATGATACCAAGTGAGTGGAGACAATAAAGTATAAACAATAAACTAAGACCATACATTAGTTATTTACTTTTTTTTTTTAATTGTGTACATGGTTTATTAATACTGGACTGTAGATGATTGGAGGAAGGTGCTCTGAACAGATGAGTCCAAATTTAAACTCTTTGGTCAGCATTGTCATGTTTATGTCCGCAGTAAACCTAGAGACTGTTTTGATTATAGATGTCCTGCACCCACAGTGAAACACAGTGGAGATTCAAATGTGGAATTATTATTTTTTAAATTATTATTAGTCCTTTATTCATCCAGGTAAAAATCTCACTGAGATTCAAATTTCATTTCAAAGAGACTTTAAGACCTGGAAATGGAGTTCCATTTCTGTAAACTTCATGGGCAAATGAATGAAAATTGATGGTATCACGAACAAGATGGTCTACCACAATATCTTAGTGCTTCATCATCCCTTCTACACTAAAATTGATTGGTCATGGGTTTATATACCATGAAGACAATTACCCCAAGTATGGTTCAAAGCTTTGCAGAGCTTTGAAACGAACAAAGTTTTTATGGAAAAATAAACCATCACGGATAAGTCTTTCCATCAATCCAGATCAAAACTTCTCGACACAAATATGCTTAAACACCTTCAAAACGACTAAAGCCCCAACTTACAACTTGTCCAATACGAGATTCTCCATAGAACCACACTAGAAAGGACAAAGGATGTTCCAACATCTTCCTATACCCTTGTCTCACACCCCCTAGCTGGAGCAGTAATACTATGATTATGTGATGGTTCAGGGGTTGATCTGGCTGCATCCCAGTTTGCTGCTGCTTCAGGGGAGCCGTCTGCTTGTGTGCTCACAATTATTAAAATAGGTTTCACTGCAAAGAATAAAATCCGAGACACACTGTACCAATTAACATTCAAATGCAACAAACTTGATGCTCCAGATGTTTTATTAGACAGAATGCTATTATCAGGCTTAAAACCAATGTTTTACTTCTTCAAGGATATTTTTTGGAGTTCCAGGAGCCAGTCAACAACATCACCCTCTTTCAGGGGCAGACAGCCACCCTTCATTGCAAAGTGGCAGGAAATCCTCGACCGTCTATCCGCTGGCTGAAGAATGATGCCCCTGTAGTACAGGAACAGGGACGCCTAACCATCCGCAAGACAGAGGCAGGCTCAAAGCTCCGCATCCAGGACCTGGACACAACAGATACGGGCTATTATCAGTGTGTTGCATCTAACTCAGTCAAAGTCATTTCTGCCACAGGTGTTCTTTATGTCAAACTAGGTAAGACTGAAGTTTATTTGTACTATAACTTTTAATTTTAAGCCTAAACTTTATGGGTTAAATAATTAATATTAAGTGTTTATTTATACAACTTCTGTTTACACAAGTCTCAGTGAGGTCAGTGGCTTGTGCAGGAAGCTTTTACTAATCATAAAAACTGCAATGTTTCTGACTGTAGAGCCAGTCACTCCTTATTTTCATGTACTTGTTTCCTTTCTGATTTATAGGACAGATGCCCACACGAGGCCCAGCTGAACCGTAAGTGGCCACCTTCTTGTTAATAGTGTGTTATGTGTGTTTGTCTGTTTGTGTTTATATTTTTGTAAATATTTTTAATCAAGTATTTTTATTTTTTCTTAACAGTTTTTGCTTGTCTTATTTTTTTTTGTTTTGGGGTTTGGGTTGTTGTTGTTGGGGTTTTTTTTGTTTGTTTGCTTTTTTTTTTTTTTTTTTTTTTTTTTTTTTAGAAATTAGCGAGAGAGAAAAAAATAGCGAAATTTAAGTGTCAACCTATGGCACACAGATTGTGGCTATAAGATGTTAGTGCCTTTATGTGTTTGTACAGTCGCTGATGGACATTAGCAACCGTGGCCAGATGGTATCAGTTTATTTGTCCTTCAGGAACTCCCTGCATACTTTTGTAAAATTTAATGGAAATTGAAATTAGTTTCAGCAGTCTCCCTCAAGCAATGCTACGATTGTTAGTCCTTGTATTAAGACCAAGATTGTTGTCTCTTACTGATAAATTCCAAACCTGCAGTGAAAAAATGCGCAAGAAAAATTGGCATTACTGACCAAGCCAATAACAGTAGCCACATGCGGCATTGACTGGACATGTAGTTACAATGTTTTGATGGGTTTGCGGGGTTGTGGGCTTGCAGTTATTACATAGCTACATTGCAGATTTCCCCTTGAAGCATAGATCCCCAGTAATGTCTGATTTAGACTTCTGCAGCTGTAAGTGGACGCCATTGTTGCTGGCATTTGTGCTTGTACTAGTTTAAAAACCTCACCTTTGCTCCTCCAGAGATGGCTTTTGTCATTGCAGCCAAATAGCTCAAAGTTGGTCTCATCTGATCATGAAACCTTTCTCCAGAAGGCATTTGGCTTCTTCTGGGTAGATTCAAATTTCAGTTAAGGTTGAAGGTGTCCATTTTGGAGCAGGGTCTTCTTTCATGGTCAGTACACTCTCACTCCATGGTGATGTAAAACTCACGTCACTGTGGAGAGTGACAGTAGTATCCCAGCAATTTTCAGTTCATGTTAGGTGTGAGCCTTGCTTGTAAACATCCCTACCAATTTTCTCTATCGTGAGTGCGACCGTTTGGATCTTGTTCCAGACCTTGGCAATGTGGTGACACATCTGAATAACTTGGGCACAATTGTTTGAACTGCTGGTCTCAGAATGTGCAGTGGTTTAAACTTGTGTGAAACTTCCAACTTGTATAAATCTACAATTCTCCTTCTTAGATCATCACTGAGTTCCTTGGACTTTGTGAGTATTGGTCAATCCAATGAGTGCTTTCAAACTGCTGGCAAAAAGAAACTAGTAGTTAATCATTATCATTAACAAGATGTTAATACACCTTGGTCTAGATAAGTTAAAAGAACCTGTACAACCTCTAGCAACACTTATTAAAATATATAAAATGTATGCATATATTTGAGTATATATGCATACTTACAATATTAGAGAAAAGTTGATTAAAAATGGATGCCGTACAAGCATTACACCCTAAAAGAACATTTCAAAGAATTCAAAGCCCAAAATTAGCATGAGATGAGTGTAGTGTATATAAATCTTTTGCCCCAAGTGCATTTACCTTAAATACCGCGTTCTCTGTCTACTTTGTCAACTGTGTTGCATTAAACTTTTGTGTCATAAATCTTTGTAATGTTAGGTGACCTGAAATTACTGTTGAGGAAAGTCTTATATAAGGAGGTTGAATAGCTCAAAGTATGAACGGTAAATTAATAGTGGTGGAAGCCACTGACCTCTTTTGCTGCTCCTTTCTGTTTTTCACTAGTTTCTGCATTTGGCTAGGGCTAGTGTCACTACTGCTATCATTAGCTGATACTTGGACCCTAAAGATGTTTTACAGGTAGTCCATCTCCTTCATGATGGCAGAACAAACAAGATGAGCACTGCCAGAACCCTTCAAATTGACATCCACTAGGCACTGATGTGAAAGTCTCTGGCTAAACAATAACATACAGACTTCATCAGGCTAGCCTAAGGGACCAACATCATCTAGTCGGCTCTGTTCTCATTAACTAGCACTGAAATGGTTTTCCAACAGTCTTGAAGAAGTTCCCAGAGATGCTGAGCATTTGTTGGCCCTTTTGCCTTCAGTCTGCGGTCAATTTCATCCCAAACCATCTTGATTGGGTTTAGGCCAGGTGTCTGTGGAGGCCAGCCCATCTGGCACAGCTCTCCAACACTCTCTTTCTTGGTCAAATAGCCCTTACACAGGCTGGAGGTGTGTCTGGGGTCATTGTCCTGTTGAAAAATAAATGATTGTTCAACTAAGCACAAACCAGATGAGATGGCGTGTTGCTGCAGGATGCTGTGGTAGCCATGCTGGCTCAGTGTGCCATCAATTTTGAATAAATCCTCAACAGTGTCACTAGCAAAGCACCTCCTCCTCCATGCTTCACGGTGCGAACCATGCACGAGAGGCCATCCGTTCTTTTCTGTCACACAAAGATACAGCGGGTGGAACCAAAGATCTCAAATTTGGACTCATCAGACCAAAACACAGATTTCAAAGATTTCCACTGGTCTAATTTCTAATCTCACATCTTTGAGGAATCTAAAATATAAGACACATTTAGAATTATTTATCAATTTTTTTCTTTGCTACATAATTCCATTTATCATGATTCATATATTTGATGTCTTCAGTAAGTATCTACAATGTAGAAAGTAGTGAAAATAAAGAAAAAACATTAAACGAGAAGGTTTGTCCAAACATTTCCCTGGTTAATTATAAGAATCTAAATTATACTGAATTTCTGGGTAACGTTTAAGAGTTTACAAAAACTGTATAATATATCAGCTGACATTCATGCTTGATATGGATTATTTAAATATGCTTATTACAGAAGACCAGTATGCATATGTAATGTGCAGCTTACATTGCAACAGACTACGTATATTTTTGAAGCAACAGGTTACATCCACAAACAGCAAAGATGTGCAGGGCGTATAAAGGCCCTGCACATCATATTACATCACATTTTCTCCTGAAGTCATTTAAAGCATTTAAACCTGTTTTTTTTTCCTCTTTAGGTCACGTGAAAAACATTTTTGCCAGCCATATCGAGGCATTGCCTGTGCTCGATTCATCGGTAACCGCAGTATCTATGTTGAGTCTCTGCAGATGCAAGGGGAGAGTGAAAACCGCATTACAGGTGAGGAAATTAGGCATCCTTCATGGATGATATATTCCTTAGTTCTAAACTTTAATAATATCTGAAATTTCCAAGCAAACAGTTAAAACTTTTTCCACTTTTTTTTAAGCTGCCCTCACTATGATTGGAACATCCACCCACCTGTCTGATCAGTGCTCTGAGTTCGCCATCCCATCCTTCTGCTACTATGTCTTCCCTCTGTGTGATGAGCAATCTCGGGGCCCTCGGCGCCGTCAACTCTGTAGAGATGAGTGCGAGGCTCTGGAGAATGACCTTTGTCTTGCTGAGTACACCATTGCCAGATCGAATCCTATGTTACTCATGCAGCTCAAGCTCCCAAGCTGTCACTTGCTGCCACAGCCAGGAACACCTGCTGCAGCTTCCTGTATGAGGATAGGAGTACCACCAGAAAAATTGGGTTCATGTAGGTGGATGAATGCACACACAAAAATATGTAAAAATACCCCAGTTATGAAACAAATGTGCAAGCATACACCCCATTACTGCGTACTATATTCAGTTAGGGTCATAAATATTTAGATACTGACATTATTTTTGTAAATATTCTTCTGTACACCACCATTTTGCTTCATAGTCTCATATTTTCAAACTAATTGGACATCTACCTGATAAGCAGTTTCAGGGACTATTACATGATAAAATAAGCAGATAAAAGATCTAGAGATGATTTCATATGGATGCATTTCATAGCTGTTAACCAGCCAACCAGCCAATCCCATATTGGTTGTTTGATTTGAAATCCAATCTGGTAGTGTAGAGAGGAAAAATTACAAAAAATTATGTGTTGTCCAAAAAACTTACTCACCTAACTGTATTAAGCAGGGAGGTTCACTCACTGTAACACTGACCAAAGCTGTATCATAGACATAACTTCCAGCCCTGCATTTGTAATTCTAGGTACCATTTTAATTGTTTATATATTTTTATATTCTGGTTGGTTATTATGGTTATGGTGGTTATCTCTTTAATGCACAAGAGGTCTACAGTGGCATACACAGTTTAATTTTAAACCACCAAATTTCCCTAAATAAAAGTGTATTTTTTGTCTAAACAACTGATGGGAGACTGATGCATTTCATAAATATAGCGGTTCACATTATCCTTAGAAATTATGTTGCACCTATTTTAATTTTATTTCACAAATTAATACAATTTTTTGTTTTAAAAAATTGAGTCAATAAATAACCTGCAAGGGTAAACATAGAACTAGGAGCAGAGGATCATATATTTTACTTTAAATTATAATTAATACATCATTTAGCACTCATTAAATTCTCCAAATTTCAGACACCTGAAATTCATTGTCTGTCTGTCATTGTCCGTTCTACAGATTCCCCCTCAGATCACAGCTGCTATAATGGAAGTGGAGTTGACTACAAGGGCACAATCAGCATCACTAAATCTGGTCACTACTGCCAGCCATGGAGCGCTCAGTACCCGCACAGTCACCACCTGTCCCAGGAGTATCCTGAGCTCTGGGGAAGTCACAACTTCTGTCGTAATCCAGGAGGCCTAATGCAGGCACCCTGGTGCTTCACCCTGGACCCTCTGGTCAGGGTGGACCTGTGTGAAATCCAGCCCTGCAGTAAGTATCATAAGGGCTGATTAAGGAAATCCCAAAATATATAGTGTCTTGGTTTGGTTTTATGCCACCCCTTGTTTCCAGAAGTGCTGCAATGCACCTTGGCATTAACTTTTCAAGCATAGTTTTAAAAGTACCTATACTGATGGGGTGGAACATCATTGTTTCATAGGTTATTCCCTCATTAGTGTTTTGATTCTGGTTGTGGAAAGTGCTCTCTTAATACCTTGGTGTTTAAATGAGTTGACTATGAAGACTACTATGGCATGTGAATCACATCATTTTCATTTTCATAAGACAATTCAGTGAGCTTTCCTGCTCTGTGAAAGAGGCCATTATCATCCATCAAGAAGCTACAACCATCAGGTGATCACTTAGAACAACTCTGTGTTGATTTACAATGACCCTTCCCTCTAAGTGACAAAGTGGACCTACCGGATTTCCTCATGGGAGGGCTCAAGGTTTTCCTGACCTGTCTGTATATTATCTATTTAAATGTAATTTAGTTTTTTTTAGAGTGCCTCAAGGTGATTTTATATTGCAAGGTAAGGGTCTTGCATTGTTAAAGAGTAAAACCCAACAATCAGATGTTCTCCTATGAACAAACACTTTTCAACAGTGGGAATAAATTAACCTCCTGTCAAAAGGATGATCGATCTGAGAACCTGACATCTACTGTGAGAGGCTGTTTTTTTTGAACCAGTTTTTGTCTGAGTATATGGCTGGGTCTGAAGTACACTGGGACACTCAGACAAAAACTGGTTCATCCCAAGGACAAAACTCCTAAACACAAATTAAACTACATAGTATATGCTGTTCAGTGCAGCGAGGAATGCTACATTGGCGAGACCAAACAGCCACTTCATAAATGCATGGCACAACATAGACAAGAGCCACCTCAACAGGACAAGACTCAGCTGTACATCTGCATCTAAAGGACAAACGTCGCTCTTTGAGGATGCCAATGTCCACATTTTGGACAGAGAAGACAGATGGTTTGAAAGAGGAGTGGAGCCATGTATGTCCATTGTGAACGGCCATCTTTGATCAGAGGGCGGGGTTTACAACACGACTGTCTGCCATCTATACGCCAGTTATGAGATCCCTTCCCAGTTGCCTTAATGCAAACTCACATCCTGGGCCACGTGATCTCACTAAATCACAAGATAAGATAGTGCTAGGTCTCACAATGTGTTCACCTGAAACCTTGGCTGCCTAATCACCTTAGCCACTTTTCAAATAAAACTTCTTAATCTTTCAGTGTATCCAGAGCTCATAGAGGTGCCTTAGGTGCCTCAGCCTTAGAGGTGCTAATTCTTATTCCTGCCACTTTGCACTTGACT
The DNA here is from genome assembly GCF_056152115.1 of Neolamprologus brichardi. Taxonomy (NCBI): domain Eukaryota; kingdom Metazoa; phylum Chordata; class Actinopteri; order Cichliformes; family Cichlidae; genus Neolamprologus; species Neolamprologus brichardi. The sequence goes on from NC_142110.1 coordinate 61,154,764, forward strand.
GCAAACTGTCCCAGTGTGAGATTGAAGCCACTACCTGACAGAGCCAACAGAATCACATTATGCACAAAAGGCAGACACAAGAATCAATTCAATTACATTTTATTTATGTAGTGCCAAATCACAAAAACAGTCACCCAAAGGCGATTTATATTGTAAGGTAAAGACTACAATAAGAGAGAGAAAACCCCAATAGAGATTAAAGAGGGCAGGGAGCTAGAGATTAATAATAGCTAATGATTAAATACAGAGTGGTGTGTAAACAAACAGTGAATGAAGAAGTTGAGTGAGTAAGAAAAACTAATGGGGGATTCAGAGTCACCTGATCCAGCCCTAACTACATGCTTTATAAAAAAAGTAGGTTTTTAGGACAGCCGATAATATTAAGTTACAATACTGAGAGGCAATAAATGTATGAACTAGTTTTTCAGGATCATTCTGAGAAAGGATGTTTCTAATTTAGAGATATTGCACAAATGCACAAAAGCAGTCCTACATATTTGTTTAATATGGATTGAAGAACCTATGACTGTGAAGATTCTTCACAGTATGGTGTCGAACCAGAGTAAATATCTGGTTCGACACCATGTTTCTAAGATGTTTAGGGCTGAGTACAGCAACATTACTTTTATCTGAATTTATAAGCAGTAAATTATCAACATCATCATTGTCATCAACATCTTTATGCTTTTAAGATATTTGTACAGTTTAACTAACTGGTGTATGTCATCTTGTTTCATTGACATTTGGAGCTGTCAATGAAGCAATCTTGTACAAAGCAATCAAAATGTATACTAGACCTTTGAATGATATGCCTAAAAAAATGATGTTTAATGTAAACAGAACTGGTCTTAGCACAGAACCCCGTGGTGCTCATAATTAAACTTTGTGTGTGAAGAGGACTCCCCATTTACATTAATAAATTGGGAGTCCATTAGGTAGATGTGATCCATGGCTCATTGCAAGTAATGGGGCTCAAGTTCTGTGTAGTTGAGCAGGCATCAAATGGGTCACTGAGTCACATAATCCCTCACAGGTTCCAAGAAGGACACAGTCAAATGCCTTCCGCAAGTCCACAAAGCACATGTACACTGGTTGAGCAAAGTCCCATGCACCCTATTATAGAGTGGCTAAAGAGCTAGTCTAGTGCTCCTCGGCCGAGGGGAAAACCGAACTGTTCCTCCTGAAATTGAAAGATGATTTCCACCTATTATACCTTTGTGTATACCTTATCAAGGTGGCCGAATAGCACAATCTCTCTAGGACTTGAGCACAGCCGCTGGTCCTCCTTTTTAAAGATGGTAACCAACAATACAGATGTCCCACCCAGGGCTTTAACAAACTTACTTAAGAAAATCTCATACACCCCTTTGGGCCCATGCCACCAGGGAGTTTTTTTTGTTCGTTTTTTTAACCTCCCTTATTGACCTTCCCTCCAGTGATGAGCAAAGCATCCCCTCGTCCTCAAACTTTCCTCTAGAGAAGTTTTGAATGTGGGATTAAAGAGATGAGTATTCCTTCCACCACTTGGCTATATCCTCAGTTTAAGTCTGTAGAACATCCATATTCCATATTCCCATCCACTCCTAAGTCACCCCTACTAAGACGGTTTACCAGAATTGTTTAGAGGCCAACAAAATGTTTGTTTCTGCTAGTCCCACAGGAGTCCCAAAGGCTAGCCAAGCCTGATAGGATGACGTCTTCTCCTTAATGGCTCTTTTCATCTTCTGTGTCCACCACCTCGTTCGGGGATTATCACGTTCTAAATCTTTTAATCTAGAAGCAGGCAGTTCTCATTCACAGGAAGAGAAGCAGCTAAGCAAACAAATCCAGCAAGGGCAGACAAAAGCAAAATTCCCCAAAAATATTTACAGGAATTAGCCCACTGACATGGACAATGTTGTGAAATGGAAGGTGCTGCGGTATCATTTGTTTTTTTTGTAAACAAAACAAAAAACATGGGTTTTGATATTGCATCATTTGAGATTTTTTCCATGAATCTCATTTTGACAGGTACACTTTTCAGATATTTCAGAAATACTTAAATACTTTTATTAAATGTTTATTCACACAATATTTGAAATATTACAAATATTCTACAAAACAGATATTTTCTCAGATTATGTTTAAAGCTATAACAAAAGAACGTAGGATTAAGAAAAATAATACAAAACATTGATCGTCATGACTAGAAATCTGCAGCATTTTTTCTGCAATGTAGACCCCATCAAGAAAACCCAGTTTTAAGACTGTACTGTACTCATGTATTGAAAGGGTAAGTAACAAATGTGTGTTTCCCCAAAACTGGGGTTAGTCTTTGTGGGTATTGGCATTTTGCCAGAGTAATGTGAAAAGCTACATGATGGTAGTAAATCTCATGTCCAAATCTCTCCAGGCACATGATAGCTAATAGGGCAGTTATATATAACGATCTTTTGTCACCATGTGTGCAGCGTAGTTTAGTGTTACCAGTCGATTGTGTGTGAATGTCAAATTGTGTTAAAAATGACCTGTGTGAACAAAAGGTGCTGCAGTCTTTAAGCAGTAGAATAGGAACAGTTTATTGCATCTCTGTCCCTCAGTGAACGTGTGAAACAGACACTCTTTTGTTTGATTAGAGCAAAAATCTTTCTTTTAGAGTGAAAGCAAGTAAAGTTAGAAGCTGTTGTTAGCTAAATAGTCTGTTCTGAAAATAATTTTTAATGTATTTTTCCAACATTTCAAGGGTCAGCAGAAAATTAAATTCTAGTTAAAAAAAGGAAAACTACCCAGGTACTTAGAAATGATAATAATAGAGACATTTAAACCTGCCAACAAAAAGTTTTTGCTCAGCCTGCAGCGGACACATGTAACTGCACATACCATCAAAGTGAAGTCAGTGATAAATCAGTACAATAGAAACAACAGCTATGTGCAGACTGGCAAACTTTACTTTAATTGAGAAAACAAGTTTCTGATGTGAATCACAGAGCAAATCTTTCTTATAAATTTTTTATTTATACATGAAAAGATATACTATACAAAGGCAAATATTTCACTGTGAACTCCATTTATCAGAATTAGATTAGCATAAAATACAAATGAGCTAATAAATGATGGTGTAGTTTGGCTACAGTGAATTAGTTCTCAGTTGTGCTGATTCTTATATAGAATTTAAAGTATATTGTAATGCAAAACCTTTGTACTTTTATTTACAAAATGTACAACATATACTGTAGCATTATTGCTTATAATTAAGCATGGGATTTAGTGTACTTCTTCCACAATTGTAAAAAGTTACTTATCAGCATTTGTTCACTAATTTTCAAAACAGTGAACAATAATTTTACCAATAACCATAGATGGAAGTACCTACCCAAATCAGTTCTTTAATGTTTTTTTTTGCTAGTCTCTTTATGAACAGTATTTCTGGATTTCTAAATAAACAAAAATATAAACGTATCAACCTTAGATGTGTGGTGTTTCCCTGTGGTCTTTAGGTTCAGGACAGAAAACTAGAGTGATGGGTCTACAACAGACGTAAATAAAGTTAATCTGATTGGTTAGCTGCACAGATACAACCACAAAGAATAACACTTAGCGTATTTGGTATGGAGCAGCTGCAAAGATGTTGTGTAATATTGTTACACAATATTGTTACAGAGAATCTAAAATATCTAAATCATGGATGACAAACTCATACCATACTACTCAAACCACGTACAACCTGCTTTGATTTTAAGTGGGCCAGACGGGTAAAACTCCACTTTCTGTCAACATAAAGATGCTTAACTACACATTTAATCCCTGAGATTTCTTAATATAGGCTAAAGAAGTACAACTGACTTTCTTGATATGATAAATGTGTAAAATTACAGAGCAAGTTCTGGTAGTTCACTGCCCAGACTGTCCCATATTTATAAAACCAAACTTTCTATAATAGACAGTGAAAAACGGGAGCTTTTCTGTCATATCATTGTTTATCTTTTACTTCACTACTTTGGTGTATAGTGGCTGGCTGTGGGGGAGGTCTTTGTCAGGAGGAAAAGCTGTCCAAAAATATAAGTTGTTCAGAGGGCCAGATTAGAGTCTTTGCCGGGTATATTCTGGCCCCCGGTACTAATGGTTGACACCCCTGATCTAGATGAATTATTGTAGCGGAGCCTGAATCCACAGTGACTTGAGCTCTGCAGCCAGAAGTTGTACTTATTTGTTTCACCTAGTGACCAACTGGCAGCATCAAAAGCACTTTTTTTTTTTTCATTTTTGAAAATTAAGTTTACTCAATTGACTATGAAAACTGCTTTTCCCTTTTCTTAAGAATGATGTTTGCTGCTCAATATGATGATTTAAAAGAAAAATCATAATAAAAGGTATGCAATATTGTATAACAGATTAATGGGAAAGCAGTGTGGATGGTTAAGAACATGCCTTTGAAATCTCCGGCTTTAAAGACTTCTTAGTGATAGTTGTCAGTATTTCCCGTGCTCCACAGCAAACAATAACTTTTGATATCTAATTCGGCACACTTTATTTTCCAAATTGTAAACAAATGCGGTGTAAAACAGTGCTGATGTTGCTGCCACGTTGAAGTGTCCATCATAACCAATCATATTAGGACACTCCTCCTTCCTTTGGGCTCCGCCTCCAGACATTTAAAAGTCAGTTGCAGCTACCTGCAGCAGCATGCGTAAAGCAGACACTTCCACGTGTGTCCAGAGTTCCGCGCACCAGGAATTTAACTGCGCGAGTGGCAGTGAATATAAAATAATTTTCATTTTGGATATAATTTGACCTTGTTTCTGTTATTATTTCAGAGCCACAAGAAAACCCCAGGAAGGAGATCCTGTTTATTTTAATACCTGCAGTTGCCATCCCATTGGTTATCGCTTGCCTCTTCTTTCTGGTTTGCTTGTGTCGCAATAAACATAAGGCTTCAAATGACACACCACCTCGTTCCCAGCTCAGCAGCTCACCCTCCCAGGACACGGAGCTGTCACCCCTGAATCATCAAAAACAACAGGTAGCAATAATAATAACAAGGTAACATTAAATATGGTCACAGTAAATGTGATTTACATACGTTTGTTTAAGTATTGTTGAATTCTGGTGGCCAGAGTCTTTGGTGACATGTATTTATTGTTTCATGGCTGCAGGCGAAGCTGCGTGAGATTAACATGTCAGCAGTGCGATTTATGGAGGGGCTCGGTGAGGACCGGTTTGGCAAGGTGTACAAGGGCCACCTATATGGCACAGTACCTGGTGAGCAGACCCAAGTGGTGGCCATAAAAACTTTAAAGGACAAGGTAGATTCTGCTCTTTGTGAGGAATTTCACCATGAAGCTATGGTCCGTTTCCATCTGCAGCACCCAAACATTGTTTGTTTGCTTGGCGTGGTCACCAAAGAGCAGCCAATGAGCATGATTTTCACCTATTCCAGCCTTGGTGACTTGCATGAGTATCTGGTAATGCGCTCCCCTAACTCAGATGTTGGCAGCTCAGATGACGACAAGACAATCAAATCCACTCTAGAGCAAGCTGATTTTATTCATGTTATCACCCAGATTGCTTCTGGAATGGAGTACCTTTCCAGCCACCAGATAGTCCATAAAGACCTTGCTGCTCGAAACATTCTTGTGTATGAAAAACTCGGTATCAAAATCCTGGATCTTGGGCTATTCAGAGATGTTTACTCTGCTGATTACTACAGTCTCATGGGAACAAGTCCTTTCCCTATTCGTTGGATGTCCTCAGAAGCTATTAAGCATGGCAAATTCTCCACCGACTCTGACATCTGGTCTTATGGAGTGTTGCTGTGGGAGATATTCAGTTATGGTCTTCAGCCATATTGTGGCTACTCTAACCAGGATGTAATTGACATGGTGCGTAGCCACCAGTTACTGCCCTGTCCAGATGACTGCCCGTCCTGGATTTACAACCTTATGCTGGAGTGTTGGAGTGAAGTCCCAGCCCGGAGAACTCGCTTCAAAGACATCCATGCACGTCTGCGCTCCTGGGAGAGCCTGTCCAACTATAATGGCTCTGCTCAGGTGTCTGGCACTAGCAATAATACTACCCAGACCAGCTCTCTTAGCACCAGCCCTGTTAGCAACCTTAGCATAAATACAACAAGTGCATCAAGATACACCAGCCCTAAAAAGAGCTCACCATTCCATCAGCCCCAATTCATGCCAATAAAGGGTCAACTACATCGGCCAATGGTGCCCCCACAGCTCTACATCCCTGTCAATGGATATCACCCAATTCCAGCTTACCCATACCTGCAGAACTTTTATCCCATGCAAATACCGATGGCAATGCCACACCAGCAGATCCACCACCCACAACAAATGGTTACCAAAGCAGGTTCTCAGCATAGTGGCAGTGGATCCACATCTACAGGATATGTGACCACTGTCCCTTCCAACACTTCTGCCACAGAGAGAACAGCAATGGTAAATGAGGACTCTAAGGCCAACGATGAAGAATTGGCCGATGGGGCATCAGAGGAAGAACTGAACCAAAACGAGGACTTGGCAGTGCCAGAAACAGAATTACTAGGTGAAAGTGAGGCTCCTCAGACTGAGGAATTGGTGATCCACTTGTCTGACACATAACTGAAGGACAGTAGATCTGAAATAATATGCCAGCTGTGCTATTTTTGCCCAAAATTCTATGGACACATTGAATGAAGGGAGCCATTTTTCCACAACAGTGAATAAATGTCTTTGTATATGATGTCCCATGTTTGTACCTCTCAAACCCCTGTGTAAGTGATGAAGTAAAATTAATTGTGCTATTCCTCTTTTTTAAATGTTGCCATTTGGAAGAAGCGTTATTCTTTCAGTTGCTGTGCAACATAAAACTTGTTCTTAACTTTAGAAAAGTATTTTAGAATTTTTCTTACAATGGTAGATTGTTTACCTTCTCTAATGCTCACGGTGTTACCAGATTTTAATTTTCACGTGCCAGTGAGACAGTTTGTGTGGAGTGTAACATGGATGATGATCTTGCCATCAGTGCCACCATTAACTCTTGGATGCCATACCTTCGACTTACTCACGGAAACTGATTGTTAAACGAAGGCTGAGATGATTCCTAAATGACTTTGTTCATTGAAATGAAAAAATGGATATTTGATAACTCAGAAGTGAAAAGTTTCTACTGTGCTGAACAAGTGTTTTGCAACTTTTGTACCCCCTATTTTTATGCTTGCTTTTTATGTTATTATTGTATTGTCTGTGAATGCAGAACAACAGTTTTATTGTGTATAGAACTGATTCAGAATTTATTTTTCTTTCATTAAAATGGTTTCGTATAACACACATTTCCATCCATCAAAACAATAAAGGTTTACACCCTTATTTTGATCATTTTCAGGCCAGAGACAGTTTTTATTCCACATGACACGTGTTACATGAATTTGGAACAACTATAATAACTTTTATACCCAGCTGAATAGATCCTGTTTTTTTTACAGGAAAAGATGGATAAGCTTGGTGTTAGTCTTTTCCACCAAGTTTTCTTTGTTAAAGCTGTTTTCTGCTTACAGTATGTGAATATCAAATAAAGTCTTATGAATCAAATTATGCCAGTCTTTCATCACATGGATAATTTGTTTGTTTTTTATTTTGTCATCCCACATTCAAAGTTCAAACACTACAGATTTTAGACACTTTAGACTTAAAATTAATGTATATTTATTAGTCAAAAACATTCATTTGTGCTAGTAAATGTGTAACAAGTGTAACAACCTGAAAGTCTCCATGTGGCAGTGAGAACAATGAGCTTAACAAGTAAGGCCCAGTTATTTGTTTTAACAAACATTTCAGGCACATCCTCTAGTCTATTTTTGGATTGTTGGCTGTCCACTCAAGAAGTTCAGAATACAAAAAGCAGAACAGGAGATTTTTGACAACCTGACTTCTGAGAGTGGCCTTTGGTGTCATATTTCAGTTGCTGCACATGTTAATTGATTTTGTAACACCAAGACTTTAATATTTGAGACTGCTGTTAAGCAGGTCAAAAATGAAATTTCATGCTCATCTGAGGCTACATATATACAAACCCCATTTACTTCACACCAGATCATTTCTCATATGTAGGAAAAGGTAAGTTCATTAGATGAAACTTAAAGGATCTTTGGCTCACGTCTTCCATCTGGATGGTACAGCATAACCAGGTTAAGACATCTCTAAAGTGTTTTTCTGAGTGTTTTTCAGTGTTTTTAATTATTTGTTTTAATTTTGTTTATTTTTCATTGTTCACTGTGGCCTGGTAAACATTTTATCAATATATATTTCATAAGGCCATCGTTAAATATTTACAAGAAATCAGGCATTATACAGTGTGTAAACTTCAGTGTGATTTGGATGCTCAGCAGAAAATGTAGCCAGATATCAGCTGGGTTTAGATACATTTCAGATAAGATAACCTTTGTTAGTCCCAGAGTTGGGAAATTCAAATTGTTACACAATTGTTGAGTACACAAGGCAGGAACAAATGAACACACACAGCATACCTAACAGCAATAATGCTTTGCAAAAATAGAAGAAATATAGACTAAGAAATAGATAAGTACTTATATATGTAAGTCTATATATCTATATCTATAGCCATCTATCTATATATATATATCTACATACATACATATACTTATATATGATGCAATAATACAGATTACTATTAGAAGAAGAATGAAACATTTCACAGTGCAGTGTTTGGGTGTTAATAGGTATTAACAGGTATTGCACACTGATATATGTAAAGAGCCCAGTGTGTGCATATGTGGTGTACATTCACTGCTGTTGTGCAGTGTACAGTCTGACAGCAGCTGGAGGGAAAGGCCTCCAAAATGTCCACTTGGCACACTGTGGGTGCAGCAGCCTGTCACCGAAGGGACTGCTTAGTGTTGTCAGGGTGACCTGTATGGGGTGGGAGCTGTTATCTGACAGGGATAACTACCTCCACTGGGTCAAGAGGGCATCCCAGAACAGAGCTAGTTTTCTTGATGAACCTGTTCAATTTCTTGCTATCCCCAGCAGACCACACCATAAAACATGGACAATACCACCACAGCGTCTGAGAAGGTCTTCAGGAGCTCTCCCTGCTCCCTTCCAAAAGACTTCTCTGTTGCAAATACAACCGTCTCTATCCTTTTGTGTAGATGGACTCTCTGTTGTTACTCCAGATCCGTTTATTAATCAGATCTCTTATATGAGTCAGCTATCTTAATGCCCATTCTCTGGATGTTCACTGGTGTAGGTGGAGTCCACTACCTGCTCCTTGGTTTTCGGAGTGTTGATCTGGAAGTGGTTCTGCTGGCACCAGTTGACAAAGTCCTCAGTCAGTTCTCTGTATTCACTGTTGTCCTGTTGTACACAGTGAGGAGATGCTCTCATTGCCCACTCATTATTTCAAAATAGAGATAGCCTACATAGTTCATACATATGAGAGACTATTATGAGCCAATTAGGAGAAAGCATTAAATGAGCTGTGGGCCACTGCTGGCACTGTCATCACATTGGAGGGTCACTTTAGTGTTCAAGTAGTATAAAAACGTTTGTTTTTAAACAAGAAAAAACTCACTAATATTTCAGAAAATGTAGTGTTTTGTTTGTTTTAATTTTCAAATATTGTATAACAAGGCAAAACTGCAAATGTGAATGCAAATTCTTTTTCCTCACTCTTAACTAACTAAAACCTTTCATTGAATAAAAAAGAATTGGCACTCAGACATGTGGCAGCACTTTGCTATAATTTTTGTTTTATTTAACAAAATAGACATAAGTGTACATTTACGTCTGCTAGTGAAAATTGTTTTCTTTACAAATAACTCTCACTGAACTAACACAGCCAATCCCTCAACATGGCTTTACTCTCTGCTCATATTGCCTTCATATTAAATCATTTTTTGCTTTTTATAGAAGTTATTTTCACATTGCACTCAACAACAAAATCCCCCGTAACAAAAACTAACTTCAAGGGCGTGACAAGGGGTGACTTGGGCCTCACGCAAGTCGGCCCCGGGCCGCGAGTTTCAGACCCCTGGTTTACCTACTGTCACTATAGTGAAATTAGTGTTTTTGTTTTGAAAGGTTACTAGTGGATGCTGGCAACCATCTTGGAAGAGAACAATACAATCTGTTATAAGGAAAATTGTGAAAATTGTGTATTTGGAATATAATACCAACATGCAATTTGAAGATAACATATAGTATTTCAGTGACCAAATAGTATTTGGGTAAAAGTTACTGAACATTGTCGGAATAAAGTGTGAAAATTGTGAAGGATTAAAATATCCAAGAGCTCAAATTGGATATTTTGTTTCAATCAAATTGTATCAACACAAATTGCACAGGTTTATTGAATATGAATAACTTTATTGTGTTAATTCACCTCAGTTGTTTAAGCTCCTGCCAAAGCAAAACATCTGTGTGCAACCAGTGTCCACTATTGAATTAAGTAAACCCAACATGATTTTTTTTTAGTGCATAATCACATTTAGTGTAATAAACTATTAAACCAGAATTACATATTAGGATTTAGCCAAGTGTTAGGATGTAATGCAGAGTAGTATTTCTAGTAGGCTGGTTTTGATATGCCTGTTTTCATTTTATTTTCTCATTTTTAAAGAAGGCTTTAGAAAGGTCAAAATAAATCTTCTGTAAGGGAGTATCAGCTATTCTAGTAGAATTTAATTTACCAATGCAAGGGTGCATTAGTACCTTGTAATACATTATATCTATTTCATAAAGGGCGAACACAAATGTCCAAAGAGACTTCCTGGCAGCTGCCATTTTAAGTATAACCTCTGGTACGGGCACATTCAGTTTGCAGCAGCTATACAACAGTGGCCTCTAGAGGTGTTTACACACTATGACCAAATCAGACAATGCAACACAACACGCACGTCGCCCCAATGAATTGATTAAGCTGGTAGCAGTGACTTGTTAACTTCTCATTTATCAAACATATCTCCCATGAATGATATGAAATAATTTAAAGACATAACATTGACTAAACAAAGTAGAAGCTGCAATCAGTTTTTAGGAAAGTGAGTTTAATAAGAGTAGGTAAAATAATGCAGTAATTTCTTAGATTTTATAATCATTTTATAAATCATGTTGGCTACAGCCTATTTAGCAGTGCAACAAGAGCATTAGACAAACAAACAAATAAATAAACAGTCAGCAAAAACAAAAAAGTTAGTACCCAGGAATAAAAATGTTGAGTATGAAAGGGAAACCTAATGGACAGATGTGATGCCTGAACAGTGGTGGCTTTAAGTGATGTATCAACTCAAACATGCATCCACAGTCTATGTTATATAAGTACGATGAGTATATATATAAGTGACGGCTGGCGCCACTTTGGAAGAAGAAACTGTTGGTTTGAAAGCCTTTAGTGTCTCCTTGTGGCGGGACTCTTATACTGCACTGTGAGATGTCGAGCAGTGACCCTCCCTCAGTCACTTTAATTTGTAAGGTTTTAATTTTGAGCCATCATAAATTATAAACCAGGAAAGTATAATATTTAACATATGTTAAGTCAAAGCTAATACAGCTGCTCATATATAGCTACTGCTGAAGAGCTGCCTACACCAATGAGTAGACCTCCCAGAATGGGAACAGCACTCTTTGTGTGGTTGGAGAAAACAGTCAAGTTGTTAAGAATCCGCCTGTGTACAGCAGCAGGCTGCCTTCCTAGAATTTGGATATCCCCCGTGCGCTCGTCTCTGCATTATGTGCATTACCTCTCTTGGAAAATTAAAACCACAGAAGCTTTTTATAGTTTTCTTTATTCACTATCGCTATAACCCTAACCCTAATCCTACTTACACCAAAAGTCTACTCTGAAGAAGATTATTCAAAACATGCAACACAGTCACCAATCCCAGCAAATTCACCCCTAAGTCAGACTGTACAATACAGAAAATAAAAGAGCTACATCTCAGACTCTAAAGATCAGTTAGCATGTTAAATGTGAAAGTTCAGTTAGAAAAAGACTGAACAAAAACGGCTTGAGTTGAGCAATTAACCAAAGTGATAAACATTGCTCTAAATAGTACTCCCCTAATCCAAGTAGTCACCCAAACCTGGACGTGGATTTAGAGGCCTGAGGGCCATCTCACACATTTATTCAGAAAAAAACAAGTTTCAATTCAAATTAAACAAAACAAAATCTTGTGGACGTATGCCTTTTACATGTTGGTAAAATGTTTAGGATGAGATGGAGATATAACACTCATGCACCCTGAAAATTATGAAGGTCTAAATATGTATCAAAGGGACTCACTGAACATCAGTGGATTTCTATGGGGCAAACGTACTTAAACCAGCCACTGTGACCATTGAGGCAGAGCAGAATGAATGATACTGATGGGAACTATGAGGGTTTGTAGTTAAATTCCTGCTCTTACAGGATCAGTGAGTGTCTGTTTAAAGATTATTAACATACTTTTACATCATTATGGAACACCAGCAGAGGACAGAACCACCTGCTTTTGTGTTGTCATGGCAATATGAAGTCAAATAAATACAAATATATAAAATGCACATTTGAAGGAGGACAAGAAGACAGGCAACTGGAAGAGCTTTTGAAGCAAGAAAACTTTTCTGGATTACTCTTAATTTAACTGGAAATTTTGCGAATACAAGTCAAGGAGGAAACAAGGAGGCTGGTTGGATTATATCTGAGGACAGGACGCATGAAGGAGAAGCATGAGGAGAGAGGAAACAGCAGAGCGATGGTGCAGAGCTAATCGTGGATCAAGTCGAAGAAGCAAGCATCAAAACTGTGAGTAAACATAACACATCAAGACTTAAAAATTACTGTGCTGATTAAGGAAACATTAAATTTGGTTAGTTTGGGGTCTGCAGCTTCAGGTTTGTGGGTTCAGTTGGTCTCAAAATTGAGGAAAGACAAAAAATGTTTCTTTTGAAAGGTTGTTGGAGGATTCTTACTGTAAGAAATATCTGGGTGTGCAACTGCTTTTATTTAAAAAAAAGTTGAATTTTATTTAGTCACATTGGAAAGGGAAAATTGGAGGATCAGGACAATAATGTGGCCAGATTTACTGTTTCCTTAATCAGAACAATAATTTTGATCGGAACTAGACATTTTGAAATGGGTTATTTTCTTTCTTCTCTATTGATCACTGTGTTAAAGGTTGAGTTACTTGTCAGTTTACATTTATGTTAATGGTACTTTTAAAAAATGCAGTTTATTCGTAATTTTGTAGAAAAAGGCTCTGCACCTGTGAAAAAAAATAGGTATCCACACCCCCAAAATCACTGTAGATCAGAGTAGCTAAGCCCTGGTTAACTGCAATTATATAACAGGAGATGAAAAATATTGGAATGATTGAAAGAAACAAAGATTGCTTTAGGGTTTGAAGATTTGACTTTCTTATTGAAAGAGACAAAAACTAATCCATGTGTGACACTGAGAAAAAAACCTAAAAGCTTGAAAGATCTGGAGGTCCAACTGTTGTTATACAAATGTGCAAACTTGTTTTAATGACATTAGAAAGAAAAATGGGATGTTTAAAAAGGTAATATATAAAATTGATTTTTATATTACTTGAAAAAAATATGTTGATTAGCGCTTCTGTACTTGGAAAACTGCTGGGTCACTAGTAAGCTGAGATTTAATGTGATAAACTGAGGAAAGGTAATATAATCTACACACTCACTATTATTGTTGTAATCCATACACCAGTTAATATTTAATCAATCATCATTCATAATTGGTGATCTATGCAAGTTTTAAGGAATAATATTTATTTGCATTCCCAATTAATTTACAAAATCTAAAAGCAAATCTTGTTTTTTTAAGAAAAAAAGACGTTTGTAACTAACTTCAAACTTTTTTGAGCTGTAGAGGAGATTGATGAGCACGCAATAAACTGAACATGTTAGGGAGAGTTTGCCATAAACTCAATTTTAGTAATGTTTTCACAGATGTGTGTTTAATGAATCATTTAAGTTAAATCACCCATGATGCATTAGGAAATGTCTACACACTAATACATGGGCCCATTTTTAGTAACAATCGCTCCTGTGTTGACCGATCACATGGTTATAAACCAGGTGAAAATTGACTTCCAACTTTTGAGCTGTAGTGTAGATTGCAGTGATAGTGTATAGTTATCTATTACAGAGGAATATATAGAAGTATGAGGACAGGGAGACACTGTAAAAAAAAGTTATGAGCTGTCTTGCTGCAGAGAAAGTGGAGTCTGTCATCCTTGAAAAGCTCCCAAGATAGGCAGCTGGCAGGTTGAATGATGCTCTGCATTTGTTGTTGAGTACAGACATAGGCCTTAAGCAACCATGAGCCACTGATAAGCGTGAGAAATTAGTGCACTTAATGCATGTTTCATAATTATATACGTATGAGCCACTAATAGGAGAAAATGAGCACGCAATAAAGTGGACTTGTTAGGGAGAGATTGCCATCAGAGTTAAAACACTCCAACTCAATTTTGATGACAGACACAGCTAAAAAAATGAGCGTTTTGTTGACACTGATGACAAAATCCTGATCAGATACAGACAGACACATGCATACAACACACACTACTGCTCAAAGGTTTGTGGTCAGATTGAAACAGTCGTCTTTTAATTAATAACTTACATTTACTTTAACATAATATTACACAAAGTTTACCAGTAATGTTTTGACAGTTGTGTGTTTAATGAATCATTTATGTTAAATCACCCATGATGCATTAGGAAATGTCTACACACTTAAACATGGCCCCATTTTTAGAAACAATCACTGCTGTGTGGACCGATCACATGGTTATAAACCAGGTGAAAACTGACTTCAAACTTTTGAGCTGTAGTGTAGATTGATTGCAATGATAGTGTATAGTTATCCAATACAGAAGAATATATAGAAGTATGAGGACAGGGAGACACTGTAAAAAAGTTATGAGCTGTCTTGCTGCAGAGAAAGTGGAGTCTGTCATCCTTGAAAAGCTCCCAAGATAGGCAGCTGGCAGGTTGAATGATGCTCTGCCTCTGTGGTCAAGTACAGACATAGGCCTTAAGCAACCATGAGCCACTGATAAGCGTGACAGATTAGGAAACATGCATGAAGTACATTAGTTAGACTCCTATGAGCCACTAATAGGAGAAAATGAGCACGCAATAAAGTGGACTTGTTAGGGAGAGATTGCCATCAGAGTTAAAACACTCCAACTCATTTTTGATGACAGACACAGCTAAAAAAAATTGAGCGTTTTGTTGACACTGATGACAAAATCCTGATCAGATACAGACAGACACATGCATACAACACACACTACTGCTCAAAAGTTTGTGGTCAGACTGAATCAGTCGTCTTTTAATTAATAACTTCCATTTACTTTAACATAATATTACATGAAAATTATCAGAAATGTTTTCACAGATGTGTGTTTAATGAATCATTTACGTTAAATCACCCATGATGCATTAGGAAATGTCTACACACTTATACATGGGCCCATTTTTAGAAAAAAATCGTTCCTGTGTGAACCGATCACATGGTTATAAACCAGGTGAAAATTGACTTCAAACTTTTGAGCTGTAGTGTAGATTGATTGCAGTGATAGTGTATAGTTATCTATTACAGAAGAATATATAGAAGTATGAGGACAGGGAGACACTGTAAAAAAGTTATGAGCTGTCTTGCTGCAGAGAAAGTGGAGTCTGTCATCCTTGAAAAGCTCCCAAGATAGGCAGCTGGCAGGTTGAATGATGCTCTGCCTCTGTGGTCAAGTACAGACATAGGCCTTAAGCAACCATGAGCCACTGATAAGCGTGACAGATTAGGAAACATGCATACAGTTCATTAGTTAGACTCCTATGAGCCACTAATAGGAGAAAATGAGCACGCAATAAAGTGGACTTGTTAGGGAGACATTGCCATCAGAGTTAAAACACTCCAACTCAATTTTTGATGATGGACACAGCTAAAAAAAAAATTGAGCGTTTTGTTTACACTGATGACAAAATCCTGATCAGATACAGACAGACACATGCATACAACACACACTACTGCTCAAAAGTTTGTGGTCAGACTGAATCAGTCGTCTTTTAATTAATAACTTACATTTACTTTAACATAATGTAACCCAACCAGTGCAGGGGTCTCCCTACACCCCGGACTCTGCGTTGTGTAAGTTTGTGTTGGATTGGGGTGCACAGTAGAGAGACCAGTCAGACACAGGCATTCAATTTGTGGCTCGGACCGCGCCGTTTATTCAGATGCTGGGGCAAACACCACTCCAACTCTGCTGCTGGCCCTTTGCAAATCACAGTAAACACTGCATGATTATCAACATAGTAAAAGCCAACAACAAATATATAAAAAACACATTAAGCAAAAATAATCATGTCTTTACAAAATTCCTCAGTCTCAGGAATGTGTATGACACAAAACTAACATAGCTGGACTACCAGCAAATTGTAGCTGAAAAGCTAATGCTTCATCTTGCATTACTTTGCCCGAATGAGTGCTCTGCCAACTAGCGGGAATGTAGCCCGAAATTGTGGCAGATATTACTGTAGCGACTTCCACAGTCGCTAGAGGCCGGGGATGGAGCCCGCCTATTTGCCTGACGCGCTGTCAAGTTTACGCAAAAATGCGAAAGGTGGAATTGTTTTCTTGTTTATTAAAGTGTTTACAGAGTAATGTCATCTCGCGATTTGGACTCTTACAATGTCACAGGCTCTAATATGACAAGACAAAACATGTTGTGCAGCGGTCAACAAAAACTACGGCTACCCAGCCCTCCTCTCTGTCAAAATCAAAACCAGTGAATGACAGACTGACAACGCCCTCTTAATGTCACCGCTAGCACCCACGTGACTCCCATTACACATCCCCATAGCAACCAATACAAATGAAAAACCCAGTGATCATCAAAAAATTCAATACATTCAATTATGGCTCCTACACACCAGCCCCTAATTATTAGGATCCCTTCTAATAATTACCCATAATTAACCAAGTAGGAGACATAAAACATGCAGAGAAAAGTCAATCATTTACTGTATTTCAATATTACCCACAGGAATCCTATAGGTAGTCTATCTTTAAAGAAAAATGAGAGACATTTTATGTCCAAATACAATCAAAGTCTGATAATTGGACCCAGAAGTCTTTAACTGCGATCTGCCTCCAGCAGTAGACACAGTTTGGTAATAGGGCGATCCAGGTAACTAGTCTGAGTCTTAATCCGAACTTGACGAACGAATCCTCTTCGGTCCGGAAAAGTCTTTATCACACGTCCCATTGGCCAAGAGTTTCGAGGTGCCGAACTGTCCATGATGAGAACCAGATCTCCCACGATGAGATTCCTTTTTACTCCAATCCATTGCTGACGTTCCTGTTGCTGTAGTAGGTATTCCTTCACCCATCTTTTCCAAAACAAGTCAGACATGTATTGGACTTGTTTCCATCTTCTGTGTGTGTACATATCAGTGGAATGGAATAATCCTGGTGGTAATATTGGTGAGGTCTTTAACAGAAGAAGATGATTAGGGGTCAAAGCTTCCAGGTCGTTAGGATCCATTGAGGCTTTGGTAATTGGGCGGCTGTTAATGATGGCTTCAACCTCACAAAGTACTGTATGAAGACCTTCTTCATCCAGGTTTTGTACTTTCATTATGGAATTAAGTACTTTGCGAACCAGTCTTATCAGTCGCTCCCAGGTTCCTCCATGATGTGAACCTCCAGGTGGATTAAAGGTCCATTTAATTCCCTTTTGCAGAAAGACGTCATTGATTTTCGCCTGGTTCCAATGTTCAATGGCAGTTCTAAGTTCACGTTCAGCACCTACAAAATTGGTTCCGTTGTCAGAACGCAGTTCTCGAACCTGACCTCTTCTTGCATTGAAACGTCTGAATGCATTAATGAATGAGTCAGTATCCAGTGATGGAGCAACCTCAATGTGAACAGCACGGATAGCAAGGCAAGTGATTATAACACTGTATCTCTTCACCACGCTCCTCCTACTTTTCACACTGAAGGGTCCGAAGTAATCCACTCCCACCCGCGTGAATGGAGGTTCATCTGGAATGATTCTTTCATTGGGCAAATCCGCCATCTGTTGATTCACTGGTGGAGCATTAAGACGTCGACAGATGACACATTTAGATAACACTTTTCTTATTGCTGTACTAGCTCCAATCAACCAGTACTTTTCTCTTAGCTTAGACAGCATGTGGTTACGACCACCATGTCCAACTTCCTGATGTATGTGTCTAAGCAAGAGCTCGGAAATGTGTTGATCCTTTGCTAGTATTATGGGATGTTTCACCTCAACCGGCATCAATAATCTACTGAGTCTCCCACCCACTCTGAGAATTCCATCTTGCAGCTGTGGGCAGAGTCTTCTTAGAGGACTTGATTTTATAATGGGTTGTCCCTTCTCCAGACTCACAAGCTCCAAGGAAAATCTCATCCTCTGACAGAACTTGATAATGACAACCTCAGCTTTGTCCAGATCTTCCACTGTAAGATTCTTAATCACAGATGTCCTCTTGAAATTCCTCAGCTTGTCTTCCACAAATGATATCTGTTGCTCTTTGCTGACCTCTGACTGTGGTAAGCTTGAACACAATTCTCTCCTTTTCTTCACAAAGGACAGAAGCAAGTCCTTAAATTTTAACAGCCATGACACTGACTTCTTAAGACGTGTCCAGGTGGAAAAATGTTTAAACAAGCGAGTAACAGAATTTTCTCCAGCTTGCTCAACACTCACTGTGGCAACTGTTTTTACCTCAGGATCATCAGATGCAAGCAGACTGATGTCATCTGGGTAGACAGGCCATTCACTCCTAGATTGTAGAAGATACTGAGGCCCGGACAACCATTTTGTATGCTTCATAAAAACGTCGACTTTCACTCCTCTTGAGGCCATATCTGCTGGATTACTGGCTGTTTCCACATATCTCCATTGCGAGGAAGATGAAACTCTTAAGATTTGTGAAACTCTGTTGGCCACAAAAACCTTGAATCTTGAAGTCTCACTCCTGATGTATTTAAGAACAGAAGCACTATCTGTCCAAAATACAGAATCCAGAAGTTCCATCTGCAGCTCTTTCCTCCAGAGTACATCCAATCGACTGGCCATGGTTGCTGCAATGAGCTCCATTCTCGGGATGGTAAAGGATTTAAGAGGAGCAACACGAGCCTTTCCCATAACAAACGCACAGTGTCGTTCTGAACAGATGTTTTCAATCAGCAGATAGGTCACTGTTCCATACGCATCCTCACTGGCATCACAGAAATGGTGCAACTGAGCACTCGTGATTTCTCCAAATCCATCAGGTTTCAGACATCGACTCACTTCAAACTTGCTCAATAGCTGAAGCTGCTGGAGCCATGTTAACCATCTTTTGGAAAACAGCTCTGGTACATTATCGTCCCAGCCGATTCCTTCCTGGCATAGATCTCTTAGGACTTTCTTAGCAGTTAAGACCACAGGACTTAGCATTCCAAGAGGATCATAGATAGAACTGACAATTGAAAGGATTCCTCTTCTGGTGAGTGGTCTGTCCTTAAGCACAATCTTGAACTTAAAGGAGTCTGATTTTATGCACCACTCCACACCCAAAACTCGCTCGATCATTGAGGAATCCAATTCCATGTTCAACTCTTTCATGCCTGTTGCTCTGTGACTTTCAGGAATGGATTCCAGCACTCCAGGCTTGTTGGTGATCCACTTTTTGAGCAGAAATCCTCCTTTGGCACACAAAGAAACCAACTCTTGGTACATTAACACTGCTTCCTCATCAGTTCCAACGGACACCAGACAATCGTCCACATAAAAACAGTGCAACAACGTCTTCACAGCTTCCTCACTGTAGAGATGTCCAAAGTCAGCTGCACACTTTCTGAGTGCAAAGTTGGCGCAACTTGGTGATGAAGTTGCTCCGAAGAGATGTACATTCATCCTGTATTCAGATGTTGGTTGTTCCAGATCACCTTTAGGCCACCAGAGAAATCTCAATAGATCTTTATCCTCAGCTGGAACCATGACTTGGTGGAACATGGATTCAATATCTCCCATAATTACAACTGTCTCCTTCCTGAATCTTGTGACCACTCCTATTAAAGAGCTTGTAAGATCAGGTCCTTGTAAGAGTTGGGAGTTTAAAGATGTTCCATGATAACTCACTCCACAGTCAAACACAACTCTGAGTTTCTTCTTGGTCGGATGGTAAACACCATGGTGTGGTATATACCACAGCTTGCCATCATTGCGATCGATCTCCTCTTCTGGGACCTTTTCAGCATAACCTTTAGCCAGGAGCTCATTCATGAAGACTTTGTACTCAGTATGAAACACAGCGTCTCTCTCAAATCTCTTTTTTAGAAAGCGCAGACGTTGTTGAACAACTTTCTTATTGTTTGGCATACTGATACTGGCATTCCGAAAAGGTAATGCTATCTGGATATGACCACCCACATATTTGGCAGAGTTAGTCACTATTTCCAGAAATCTCTGATCCTCTCTTGACAATCCAACCTGCTCATCAACTTTACTCTCAGGAAAGTCGTTCTTGAACTGTTGCTGCCAAAGCTCCTCCAGGGTCACAACAGAAACTCTGTTGACTGTAACTTGTGGATGCTTCTGATCACCTGTAGCTTCACAGTTTCCTGAAAGTGGCCCATTGATGGTCCAGCCAAGCCTCGTCCTTACGGCATACGGTCCTCCATCAACACTACACACCACTTCCAGAGGTTCCAAGGCTTTAGGAATGTTGGTTCCAATCAGAAGCTCGATTCCTGCATTTATTCGAGGCAAGTTTATGTGTTTTAAATGTGCCCATCCTTCAATATCTCCTGGTGTTGTAATATTTCCTTTATGTACAGGCATGGACTCCTGTGTGTATACTTTTGGCAGCTCCAGAAATTCGTCACCACAAAAAGCGGCAACCTCCAGTCCTGATAAAGTGTTGCTGCTCACAATTCTTTCTTGGCCCATGGTTCTGAGGAGGATGTTTCCTTTCCTTCCCTCAAGGTGTAGTCTGCGCATGAGACTCTCAGTGCAGAAAACTGCTGTGCTCCCTTGGTCCAAAAAAGCATATGTTGTAATAATGTTGCTTCCTTTCTTTGACTTTACTTGGACAGGCACAATGGGCAGTTTACAGTCCTGGTCTCCAGCCCCTGTAAGACCACTCGACACCAATGTGCTCACATGCGGCTGCGTGTTCCTGTCGGTCCTTTCAGAAGGTGAACTTTCTTTGTGCAGGATGGTGGGATGTTTCTGGCTGCATTTGGAACAGGAAATCCTCTTACGGCAATCTTTACTGATGTGTCCTATACACAAGCAGCCAAAACAGATGCCATTTTCCTTTAAGAAGGTTATCTTCTTCTCATGAGCCATTTTTCCCAACTGTGCACATACGTCCAACATGTGTCTTCCTCCACAACAAATACAGACGTTCCTTCCAACCTGATTATTTTTCATTTCCGTTTCCACAGGCTTAGGTGTACTCTCCACAGCTTGCATAGTGGTGGCAAAGCTTGTTCCTTTATTTCCAGGTCTGCCTTGATACTTGGGTTTACTCATTCCTTTAGTTGGTAAAGAAAGTGGAGAATCTTGAATATTACCGAATACAGGATCAGTTAATATTCTTATTTGCTTCTCCAAAAAGTCTGCAATATCCATAAATTTGGCTCTTCTTTTATGCCTTTCTTGCAGATCACAAACATGGCTTCTCCATCTGTCCCTAAATTTATACGGCAATTTTTTAATAATGTTCACCATATTAGAAGGCATGTCCAAATCACTCAGATGCTGCACCTCCTCCATTGCATTACAGCATCCCCTGAGGAACAAACTGTAGTTCTGAAGAGCTTTTACTTCCTCTGTTTTAATCGATGGCCATGAAAGTGCCTTGTCCAGATATGCAGCTGCGACCTTCTGTTCATCGCCATAGTGCTCCTTTAACAGTGATTTTGCCTTGCGATAACCACGATCTGAGTTCATTTGTTGACAGCTTCTCACCAATTCCTTTGCATGGCCTCTTGTGTACTGTTCCAAAAAATATAAACGATCACTGTTATTTTTCGTATTGCACTCAACTGCATTCTCGAATGCTTTAATAAATGAATAATATTGAAGTGGATCTCCATCAAAATGAGGTATTTCTCTCTTTGGTAAAGAAAAGAGGCTTTGTTGTTGGATTAAGAGTGTTGTTATTTCATTTTGTTTAGTCATTATTCCAATAACATCATTTTGTGGTTCCAGTTCCACCATACCATTTGTATGACAGTCATTTTGTCCATTTGCATCAGATGGGTTTGAAGGAATAACTGAATATTGTCGAGGATGCTTATTTTGAGAAGATTCAGTCAACACTGCTTGTTGCATGACACACTCCTGGGTTTTTTCTTTTCTCCTATTTTGAGTTTCAGCATTAGTCAATGAATTTTGTCTTGCAGAAATGTGAGGTATAAATTCCAATACATCAACATTAAGGGTTTGTTTAGATCTTTCATTGGAAATGTATGAATTCATTCCATCTGAAACTTTTGAAGATCCTTTTTTGCTTGTTATACTTTGAGCTTTAAGGGCATTTATTGTTGCCATTTTTTCAGCAATTACAGTGTCCAACTTTAGCCTTTCCTTTCTTTTACGAAGACGTTCCTCCTCTTCTTCCAGTACATGTTTTTCATCCAATAATTTCTGCTTTATCATTAAAGCTGCCAACTCTGCCTCAGCTTTCATACGAACAGATGAAGTTGATGATCTTGATGAAGAAGTTTTGTGGCTTTCAACATTAGAAACACTATCACTTGGCTTGATATCATCCTCCACTTCTATCTCAGTATTTGATGCAACATTGTTTTCCAATAAATTGATTTGCTTTGGACAAACAGCAGGGTTTTGTTCTCTTTGATTTATCCAGTTTTGAATTTCATTTAAAAACACACTGGTGTATTTCATGATACTTGAAAACCATTCCTCTTGTTTTATTACTTCTTTCTCTGGCACCAAAGGCAACACCTCAACATGTGAACTTGAAGCCTTTTCACACAGTGCTTTTAGATCCACCACATACTGTTTAATTTGAGAAAGATTTTCATTGTGTTGCATTAGCGCTTTCATTTTTTGTATTAGTCCTTTCATTTTATTGACATATATTTTGCATTCATTTTGTAATTTTTCGATTTTATTCAACAATGCCTTTCCAGTCATTTTTCTTTCTCTCTTTCCCCCCAAATCATTAGAGGAACAATCATCACCACCTGTTTGACTCATGACTTTCCCCGTTTGTTTGTTCGATTTTTTTTTTTTTTTATTTTAATCCTCAGTGATCATCCATTAAAACATATCCACTGGAAGCCACAATAGACTTTGACCATAAAATCCTTTCAACGTAACGGCACTTTAATTGTCCATTTGAACGTCATCCAAGCAGCATAATTAATAAGACGCAGCGCAGACATCAATCCAAGAGCGCAGCCAAAAACGTTGCACATTTAACCAACATTCATTCCATTCAGTGTCTCTTCTTGAAACATCTCAGCGCTAATGCAATGTGGCTTCCTTTTCCACAACCAGACATGCACAGGTACTCTTACCTGCGCTCCTCAGAATTGCGTCAGGTGTGTCGGTGCTGCTGGCTCACTCATTCAGATGCGCTGCACTTACTTGGCGTCTTTCAGGTTCCTTG
This sequence comes from Neolamprologus brichardi, assembly GCF_056152115.1. Classification (NCBI taxonomy): domain Eukaryota; kingdom Metazoa; phylum Chordata; class Actinopteri; order Cichliformes; family Cichlidae; genus Neolamprologus; species Neolamprologus brichardi. The sequence continues at coordinate 61,178,427 of NC_142110.1, forward strand.
ATTGATTTCTTTGATCCTGCTTGCGGCTTGCTTCTCCAGAATGCCGTTTTTTGTTGACTAAAGATGTAGCGACTTCCACAGTCGCTAGAGGCCGGGGATGGAGCCCGCCTATTTGCCTGACGCGCTGTCAAGTTTACGCAAAAATGCGAAAGGTGGAATTGTTTTCTTGTTTATTAAAGTGTTTACAGAGTAATGTCATCTCGCGATTTGGACTCTTACAATGTCACAGGTTCTAATATGACAAGACAAAACATGTTGTGCAGCGGTCAACAAAAACTACGGCTACCCAGCCCTCCTCTCTGTCAAAATCAAAACCAGTGAATGACAGACTGACAACGCCCTCTTAATGTCACCGCTAGCACCCACGTGACTCCCATTACACATCTCCATAGCAACCAATACAAATGAAAAACCAAGTGATCATCAAAAAATTCAATACATTCAATTATGGCTCCTACAATTACAAAATGGAACATGCACACAAACTGCTCATACTCTCATCAGACAGCACATGAACCTCTCAATAAACAAAATATATGCTTAGCAAACCGCCATTTTACACAGTGGAACACTTATTTTTAAACAAAAAACCAATGCAGTACACCACTGACAGTGCTTACTAGGGGTGCAACGATACACAAAATTCACGGTTCGGTTCGGTTCGATACTTTGGTGTCACGGTTCGATATTTTTTCGATACAAAAAAAAAATGTTCATGCCTTTTTAATTTGTCATTTATTAAATTTTTACGGCACATTTTGCACCACATCTCTGTGCGTTCATCATTTGTTTGAAGCCAGCTCACCTCCTGCAACCACTTTTCCGAGAATACGAGCTTCTTTTGTGGTTCGGACTCCTTCTGACATTTCTTTGGAGGTGGAGGAACACCAAAGTAATTGCTTAAAGGAGCTTCTTCGACATCTTTAAGAGTTCTAAACAAATGTCTGTCCTCCTCCGGAAAATCTTATGTACGCAAACACGGGTTGCAACTTCTTATCTTGTGCGCGTTTTTTATTTTGACAGCGAATGCGCACCTGCGGACCACTTATGTGCACCCCTGGTTATTTAGCTTGTCATATTGCAGCCACAGAAATTCTTTTGTCCATGAAACCATAAAGCTGCACTTTCTTTTCGCCTTATAGTCTGATTTGTCATAACTTTTCTGTTTTGTGGTAAGCTTTTCTTTGGCTGTCACTTCTTCACCCTGACCTGTCTTATTTGGCTCAGCAGAACTAAAATATATATCCTGCTGCTTTTACACATGCACTCACATAACGCTCAGCGATTCTCTGCGCAATCAACCTCTCACATGTTTAAGCTGCGGGAGATTTCACTTGTCATGTTTGCATAGTAAGCTAATGATTGATAAGATGATGTCAGAGGAATTGGTGCGCAAATTATCATCGCTCACCAATCAGTGCTGTCGCTCTCTATACACAGTTCACGATTGCAAAGTGAAAGCAAAAAACAAGCGCAAATTCAAACGGGATTTCAATATGTCACATATTGACAGTGGCTCACCGATGCCAATGACATAATTACCCAGCTACATTTCCGAAAGAATGCAAAAGCATTGACATATATTTTTCCTTCCTACGATAGGCCGACGGGCAGGGCAGAGATAGATTTTGGTAGCCCGACTGGAAAAATCGCTAGCCCCTGGACGTCGGGCTAGCGATTTTGCGAGCCCTGTATCTGATTGAGGAATCACTCATCTTTGGAAAAGAGAGTTTATTACAGAGAAATGGCTCTTTCCTAAATAAAAGCTATACTATACGCTTCTTCTGGGCTATATTCTCAGCAGCATATTAAACATATCAGGTCCCCATAAGGAGAATCATGTGCTAACGGCTGTCTAAATGACTCGGGTAAAGTTTGTAGCATGCGTGCTTGTTTTTGTCTGCTTCCACTTGTCTTTGCACTAGGATGATGTCAGCGTAAATGTGCAGTCATATTCGTTGTGTTTCCACTAGTGCTGTCAGCGTTAATCTGAAATGAGGTTAACGCCACAACAAGGCAAATCTCTGTTAACGAGCTACCTCGGATCGCCTGTGTGGGGCTGGACGGCCAACACGTTAACGAGCTAACTGCGCTAACACACTAGTTCCCACCCATGTAATTGAGCATTGCTGGCACATCCAACATACTGTTTTACTTTAGTCCATGATGCGCTTGAAAACCAAAATAGTTCCAAATGCCAGATCTGAATGAGGGTGGGGGAGATTCAATTTGCCATGTTGCAAGGAGAGCTTAACTTCTGTCTCGCTAGCTTGCCCTGTGCTCAGTGAATCTGCGTTCGACTACTCCGCCTAGGCTGCACTGTCAAGCGCAGATCCACTGAGCGCTCAACACAGACAGCACCGTCAGAAGGAAAGTTGATAAAATAAATTAAAAATGTTGTATTGTTCATACATATGCCTACCGAACCGAAAGCACTGTATCGAACGGTTCAATGTCGATACGAGTATCTTTGCACCCCTAGTGCTTACCTTTGCAAATCACAGTAGACACTGAACCAAGATGGCGCACGCGCGAATGAGAAATCTGAACTACGGTGTCCTGCAGAGGACAAATGGTCAAAATTGCTAAAATTTACAAGATATATGCAGCTCAACAGCGACACCTTATGACCTATTCCAGTCACTGCCTTACAATAATATTACACAAAGTTTACCAGTAATGTTTTCACAGATGTGTGTTTAATGAATCTTTTATTGGTTAAATCACCCATGATGCATTAGGAAATGTCCAAACACTAATACATGGGCCCATTTTTAGTAACCATCACTGCTGTATGGACCGATCACATGGTTATAAACCAGGTGAAAATTGACTTCAAACTTTTGAGCTGTAGTGTAGATTGCAATGATAGTGTATAGTTATCTATTACAGAAGAATATATAGAAGTATGAGGACAGGGAGACACTGTAAAAAAGTTATGAGCTGTCTTGCTGCAGAGAAAGTGGAGTCTGTCATCCTTGAAAAGCTCCCAAGATAGGCAGCTGGCAGGTTGAATGATGCTCTGCCTCTGTGGTCAAGTACAGACATAGGCCTTAAGCAACCATGAGCCACTGATAAGCGTGACAGATTAGGAAACATGCATGAAGTACATTATTTAGACTCCTATGAGCCACTAATAGGAGAAAATGAACACGCAATAAAGTGGACTTGTTAGGGAGAGATTGCCATCAGAGTTAAAACACTCCAAAACAAAAACGGCCTGAGTTGAGCAATTAACCAAAGTGACAAACATTGCTCTAAATAATACTCCCCTAATCTAAGTAGTCACCCAAACCTGGATGTGGATTTAGAGGCCTGAGGGCCATCTCACACATTTATTCAGAAAAAAACAAGTTTCAATTCAAATTAAACAAATCAAAATCTTGTGGACGTATGCCTTTTACATGTTGGTAAAATGTTTAGGATGAGATGGAGATATAACACTCATGCACCCTGAAAATTATGAAGTTCTAAATATGTATCAAAGGGACTCACTGAACATCAGTGGATTTCTATGGGGCAAACGTACTTAAACCAGCCACTGTGACCATTGAGGCAGAGCAGAATGAATGATACTGATGGGAACTATGAGGGTTTGTAGTTAAATTCCTGCTCTTACAGGATCAGTGAGTGTCTGTTTAAAGATTATTAACATACTTTTACATCATTATGGAACACCAGCAGAGGACAGAACCACCTGCTTTTGTGTTGTCGTGGCAATATGAAGTCAAATAAATACAAATATATAAAATGCACATTTGAAGGAGGACAAGAAGACAGGCAACTGGAAGAGCTTTTGAAGCAAGAAAACTTTTCTGGATTACTCTTAATTTAACTGGAAATTTTGGGAATACAAGTCAAGGAGGAAACAAGGAGGCTGGTTGGATTATATCTGAGGACAGGACGCATGAAGGAGAAGCATGAGGAGAGAGGAAACAGCAGAGCGATGGTGCAGAGCTAATCGTGGATCAAGTCGAAGAAGCAAGCATCAAAACTGTGAGTAAACATAACACATAAAGACTTAAAAATGACTGTGCTGATTAAGGAAACATTACATTTGGCTAGTTTGGGGTCTGCAGCTTCAGGTTTGTGGGTTCAGTTGGTCTCAAAATTGAGGAAAGACAAAAAATGTTTCTTTTGAAAGGTTGTTGGAGGATTCTTACTGTAAGAAATATCTGGGTGTGCAACTGCTTTTATTTAAAAAAAAAGTTGAATTTTATTTAGTCACATTGGAAAGGAAAAATTGGAGGATCGGGACAATAATGCGGCCAGATTTACTGTTTCCTTAATCAGAACAATAATTTTGATCGGAACTAGACATTTTGAAATGGGTTATTTTCTTTCTTCTCTATTGATCACTGTGTTAAAGGTTGAGTTACTTGTCAGTCTACATTTATGTTAATGGTACTTTTAAAAAATGCAGTTTATTCGTAATTTTGTAGAAAAAGGCTCTGCACCTGTGAAAAAAAATAGGTATCCACACCCCCAAAATCACTGTAGATCAGAGTAGCTAAGCCCTGGTTAACTGCAATTATATAACAGGAGATGAAAAATATTGGAATGATTGAAAGAAACAAAGATTGCTTTAGGGTTTGAAGATTTGACTTTCTTATTGAAAGAGACAAAAACTAATCCATGTGTGACACTGAGAAAAAAAAACTAAAAGCTTGAAAGATCTGGAGGTCCAGCTGTTGTTATACAAATGTACAAACTTGTTTTAATGACATTAGAAAGAAAAATGGGATGTTTAAAAAGGTAATATATAAAATTGATTTTTATGTTACTTGAAAAAAATATGTTGATTAGCGCTTCTGTACTTGGAAAACTGCTGGGTCACTAGTAAGCTGAGATTTAATGTGATAAACTGAGGAAAGGTAATATAATCTACACACTCGCTATTATTGTTGTAATCCATACACCAGTTAATATTTAATCAATCATCATTCATAATTGGTGATCTATGCAAGTTTTAAGGAATAATATTTATTTGCATTCCCAATTAATTTATAAAATCTAAAAGCAAATCTTGTTTTTTTAAGAAAAAAAGACGTTTGTAACTAACTTCAAACTTTTTTGAGCTGTAGAGTAGATTGATGAGCACGCAATAAACTGAACATGTTAGGGAGAGTTTGCCATAAACTCAATTTTAGTAATGTTTTCACAGATGTGTGTTTAATGAATCATTTAAGTTAAATTGCCCATGATGCATTAGGAAATGTCTACACACTAATACATGGGCCCATTTTTAGTAACCATCACTGCTGTATGGACCGATCACATGGTTATAAACCAGGTGAAAATTGACTTCAAACTTTTGAGCTGTAGTGTAGATTGCAATGATAGTGTATCTATTACAGAAGAATATGTATGAGGACAGGGAGACACTGTAAAAAAAAAGTTATGAGCTGTCTTGCTGCAGAGAAAGTGGAGTCTGTCATCCTTGAAAAGCTCCCAAGATAGGCAGCTGGCAGGTTGAATGATGCTCTGCCTCTGTGGTCAAGTACAGACATAGGCCTTAAGCAACCATGAGCCACTGATAAGCGTGAGAAATTAGTGCACTTAATGCATGTTTCCTAATTATATACGTATGAGCCACTAATAGGAGAAAATGAGCACGCAATAAAGTGGACTTGTTAGGGAGAGATTGCCATCAGAGTTAAAACACTCCAACTCAATTTTGATGATGGACACAGCTAAAAAAATGAGCGTTTTGTTGACACTGATGACAAAATCCTGATCAGATACAGACAGACACATGCATATGTGACCTCTGTTTAGTGTCTTCTCTTGTCTGCATTCACAACAAAAAGGCAATGGTTAGAATGCTCTCTTTTTAATGTCGTGGGCAATCAGCACAAAATCTCGCAGGAGTCCTCCATTATTCTGAGGATTACATTTCCACTTGCAGTGTGATCATATAGTGGTAAATTTATACAACCAAAAAAGAAAAACTTCAACACCATTAACATTACATGTTAAATTTCCCAAATGAAAGGAATATAGAAATATATTTTAAAGCTGTACATGAAACAATGTTAATTCTCTAAACAGTGTGGCACAGTCACATACCTGCTCAATCCTCCATTATTCTGAGTATTACCCAGAATCCCTTGCCCTTTGTGAATATTGCAGGGTGACTTTTTCAACAGTAGGTGGCGCCAATGTCCCATTTAGCGGGATTTAACTTCAACTCTATTTAACTATGTTACACACACACCCCTTAAATCCTGCTAAATTGGGGCATGACAACAGAAAAACAGAAACTTCCAATGCATAAAACACAACAGTATGACCATGGGAGCACAATATAGTTCAAGTCAGTTAAAAAAACTTTCCATATGGAATAAGGCGAGCAAGAGAGCGGCCAATTCCCCTGCCAACCCAGATATGAAAGATGCCGTATACACCTCCCATGATGTGAACATTGCTCCAAGCAGGTATTACCCAAAACGTTCTGAGTAACAGCACATTTGCAAAACGGCTAGTAATCTATCCTGAAAACATATTTCGCACAAATGAAAACAAGGAGTCAACTGTCGACACTGAATCATCAACCTGTTGTTCATTGATCTCACAAATGAGACGTATTGGAGGTTTCACAGGTCTACCTGATCTAGTACAAAGAGGTGGTGGCTGTGTATGCACTACATGGGCCTCTGTACTCAGGTGTGTGTCAGTCACAAGACCAGGGGAATAGACATGTTGAGCATCTCCCGCCAGAAGCTGCGAGGAGGCACTCCGGGACACAACAGATTCAATAGAGGGGGCAGGGGAGGGCAACCGGGAAACCAACGGGTCACACACAGCAGGCGGAGCCACAGTCAATTCTGCCTCAGAGGTTGGGATGCTCAAAGCCACACCAAGAGAACAACCAGATTGACCAACCACAGAGTCCTCGTCACTTGTTTGGTCCATCTGCATGAGCCAGCGAACCGTCTTCTTCTCACCATCCTGCACATCACCTGGAAGTTCTGGTTCACCTTGTCCACTATCTGCAACTGAGGGGCAGGTTGACACTGGTATGCACTTGTTTCCTGCAGGAATGAAACTCACAGGAAGTAGTAGGTTTCGGTGAACAACTTTTTCCCTGAGTGTCACAGGGTCTCTGATGTGGTACACATTGATGTCAGGTTTCACAGATACCACCTCAAAAACTGTGGATTTCCATTCGTCAGCGATCTTCCTCTTTCCTCTCTCACCACGATTAGCGAGCAAGACTCTGTCACCGACTGAGAGGGGCGCACCCTTAGCCTTGCGGTCATAATTCTTTGCCTGGCGGGCCTGGGCAATACGGCTGTTCTGCCTGGCAATGCGGGCAGCCTCAGAAACGTCACGCTTCAAATGGGCGACAAATTCACCGTGGTCAACAACGGCACCATCAGGGAGAACATGCTGGAAAACAACATCAACAGGCAGACGAGGAATTCTCCCAAATATGAGAAAAAAAGGTGCGAAACCTGTTGTTTCATGTTCAGTGCAATTATAGCAGAACGTCAACATCTGAAGCATTTGCGGCCACCTGGCTTTGGATTAAGGGGGGCAAAGCCCGTATCATGGTCCCCAAGGTCCTGTTGTATCGCTCGACAATACCATTCCCCATTGGGTGGTAAGGAGTGGTGTGATTTCTGGATGCCAGCCATGTCCAGGAGCTCCTTAATGAGTTGACTCTCAAAGTTGGCTCCTTGATCAGAGTGTATACGTCTGGGAAAGCCGAACACACAGAAAAAGTCATTCCACGAGCAACCTGCTTGGCAGACTGATTCTTACAAGGGAATGCATGCGCTAATTTGGAAAAATGGTCTGTGACAACCAAAACATCAACGCACTTCTTGTCAGTCTGTTCAGCAGTCCAGAAGTCAATGCAGACTAGCTCCATCGGTTCAGTGGTACAAATGCTCTCCAGTGTGGCACGGTCATTCGGCTCCGGGGTTTTCCCAACCACACAACGAAAACAGCTTTTCACATGATTGATGATGCCACGCTCCATCCCTGTCCAAAAGAATCTCTGCCTTGCAAGAGACAGGGTGCGGACTTGGCCCTGATGACCCGCCGTATCATGGATAGGGCTGGGCGATATGACCCAAAATTCATATCTCGATATTTTTTACCTGGACGGCGATATAAGATATATATCTCGATATATTTTTTTAAAGCCATAAAGTAAGAACAAAAAGAGAGTTCTTAGTCAAAGCTGTGTCCCAGATGTCACACAGGCACTTTTACTAACATAGAGCATAGATGTACATAAAATTTACTCAAAAATAAATTATGAGCATTTATTAAATAATAATGCTCCATAAATAAAAGAAAACAATGTTGTTTTTGTGCATAACAAAAAGCTCACAATTGTGCAGTCAAAATGTAAACTAAAAGACGCTGAGCATAATAACAAAGACAGATTTCACAGCTGCTCTGTTCCCAACTTCTACTGCGTGACTGACAGCCTGGAGTTTGAAATCCTCTTCGTAACCACGTCTCTTAACAGGTGCCATTTATGGTCCTTATACACAGTAGGGTAATATTACGTTGAAGCACAGTAGTATCACTCCGCGAGGCTCCTCGGTAGCCGTAATGCTCTGACAATCCATCAAGCGCTGCAGCTCCGTAGCTTAGCAAAGTTGTACTAAAACATTTTTTGACAGATTGCTGAGCGTGTTCCACATAAAATCGGTTCGCGGCCATCAAGCACAACCAGAATTCATACATTAGGCGCACTGTCAACTTTTGAGAAAATGAACGGATTTTAGGCTGTGCAGCGCCTCTGGGCTGCATGGCGTTAGCGTGGTTAGCGTGGTTAGCTTGTTAGCGTGGTTAGCTAGCTAACACGTTGACGGCATCCAACGATGCGCAGTAACTCGTTAACGGAGATTTGCCGTGTCCATCTTGTCGCTTCCTGCAGGTGAAGCGATGGGGGAGGAGGGGGAGTTGTGTTCAGTGAAGGAGGGGCGAGGCCGAGTAATGTTGCGTAAAGACAAAAGTGGACGAAAGAGAGGCAAACTTGCGGCTCCACTAGTTATAACGTAACATAGACTATATCGATATAAACGATATTGTCACATCTTATATCTCGTATAAAAATATATCGATATTTTTTAAAAACTCGATATATCGCCCAGCTCTAATCATGGATGCCTCGGAGAACTTCAGTCTTCAGAGTGTCTGGGACAACAAATTGGTAAATCGTCACGTTCATGTTCCTGTCTTTCTTCACCTTATACAACATACCATCTTTAATCAAGAGTCTGGACCAATGTCTGAGTAATTTCATTACACCACGGGACTCGCCAGCACGTTCATGCCTGGTGGGCCTCTTGTGACGCCAGATATAAAAGGAAACTCTGCCCAAAACCTCATCTTGTTCCTGCAGGTTCACTTCTCGGTGTACAGGCAGGACAGGCAATAGTTGGGACCTGAGGGATATCAGATCCCACACCTCTCACATGGCTGATACCACCAGTGTCATGTGCAGCCAACACAGCAGAAACATCCTGTGACGAGAGGCAACTCTGAGGGTTAGCTAGGATAGTGGTAGCTTCCTCCTCAGACTGATCCACGGCCAACTGGCAGTTTGCAGCACACCGAAACATATCTTGCACAGTCCCATCCACCAGACCGTGCATTTGGTTCAATAGGGCAGCATAAGGTTCAGTCACTAGCCTGTGGCCTATGCACAACTGGACAAATGGCTCTCTACTCAATGCATCCGCGACAACATTTTTGGTGCCAGGGACATACTTCCGTTCAAAACTGTATGCTGCAAGCTTTGAAACCCATTGTTGCTCACATGCATCTAACCTAGGCTTGGTTAAGATGTATGTCAGCGGATTATTGTCCGTCCACACTGGGAAGTGGCTCCCTTTCAGCCAATGGCTAAACTTGTCACAGACTGCCCACTTCAGAGCAAGAAACTCCAAACGATGCGCTGGATAGTTTAGCTGAGAGTGTGACAGGGTCTTACTGGCGAATGCCACTGGTCTGGCGATCATCAGGGGGCAACTGTGAGAGGACGGCTCCAAGGCCGTCAAAGGAAGCATCAACTGCAAGGAGAAAGGGCGCAGTAAAATCTGGATGGGCTAATGTGACACTATGCACAAGTTCATGTTTTAGGGCCTTGTATGCTTCCCTGCACTCATCAGTCCAGTCAGCTGGAGACAGCTTCACGTGGCCCCTTTTAAATTTAGGCTTACGGCCTCTACCTCTCTTGCGTAGCGCAGCTGGTTCAGCCACAAGATCAAACAGTGGCTTAGCTTTTGCAGAGCACCGCTCGATAAAATGATGGTAGTAGAGAACCATCCCCAGGAAGGATCTGATTTTCCTTGCACATGGTGTCACCCCGTCAGTCTCCATCAGGTCTGCTTCCTGCACATTGTCTATAGCCTGCACTTTACTTGGGTCTGTTTTCACACCCTCACCACATATGATGTGTCCCAGGAACTTCACAGACCGCTGAAGAAAGTGGCATTTCTTAGGTGAGAGCTTCAGGTTGTTAGCAGAAAGTCGTGAGAAAACCATCTGCAGATGTTCAAGAGCCACCTGTTCGGATGGGGCATAGACCATAAGGTCATCCAGATAACACAACAAACTTGTGAAGTTCTCATCACCAAAAATGGACATCATCATTTGCATAAAAGTAGCAGGACTATTTGTCAGGCCTTGAGGCATCCTGTTATATTCATGAAGGCCAAATGGGGAGGAGAATGCCGTGTATTTTTTGTCGTCCTCGTGGAGCCTGACATTGTAAAACCCCGATGTGAGATCCATTGTAGAAAAAAAAACATTCCCACCAAGTGCTGCGAGGGCGTCTGACTGATGAGGCAATGGATGTGCATCTTTAACTGTTCTTGCATTTAATCATCTAAAGTCATTGCATATGTGCAGGTCACCATTTGGCTTAACAACTAAGACAAGGGGGGACGAGAATTCACTCTGGGACTTACGGATTATCCCTGACTCCTCCATCTCATCTAGAGCAGTGCGAAGCTTCTCGTAATGGCATGGTGGGACCTGTCTGTATGGCAGTCTGAAGGGCTTGTCATCCACCAGGCGGATTCTGTGGACAAAGACAGCAGCCTCACCGCAGTCCATTTTGTGCCTTGAAAAGATGGACTCATACTGCTCAATGAGTCGCAGCAGCCTATCTCTCCATTCTGGGGAAACTTCACAGGACAAGAGATCCAGGTCCTGCAGGCCCAAATCACACAAGCGCTGTGACATCTCCGCTTCTGATCTCGGTGCGGGCGACGAGTTCTGTGTGTATTGTGTACTGGATCGAATTTGAACAGGTTCACGTAAGTCCTGCACAGAAAGACAGGGGGACACATCAGCAACCTTAGCATTTCTCCTGAGAGTGAGGGGCTTGTCGGAGGGATTCACCACTTTAACAGGGACCCAGCCATCCCCATACAAGGAAGTGACAACTCGCCCCACTAGGATCTGTGCAGGTTTGGATTGAGACTGAGTGGGTTCAATAATGACAGCACTTCCCACCGCTGAGGCATCAGGAGCAGGGAGCTTAGCCCACACTAAATGTTCAGACAAGGGCTGCAAGGTGACGCGTCTCTTAAGCTTTGCAGTGCCAAAACTTGGAGGCATTGCTCTGCCACCACAGTCATCAGAATAGGACAGCAAAGTTGCCAAATGAGGAAAAGCATCATCCTGGGTATCAATATCTGGGCTCAATATCAGGTATCGATTGTGAAAGTTTCTCATCAACTGTCTCACTTATGGTGCACGCCATAGATCCACTGTCCACTAATGCTTTAAGAAAGTGTCCACTACTAGTAGTCACTGCAGAGTAGAATAAGCTATCAGTGTTTGAGAGCCTATGCAAGCCCTGCGCAAACAGTGTTGCATTTGGCGGGACAATGCCACTGTAAGTGGAATACAAAGTGTCATAATCATTAATACCAGTCAAGTCCAAGTTGGGAGGCTTACTTGCTGGATCTGCGCTGTCCTCCCGTCCACGCAGATCGTTCAGTTTCCCTGATGACCACTGGAAGGAGTACACTTGCCCTCTGGGCAGTTACGTGTCGAATGACCAAGTAGGTGACACAGGAAGCACAATCTGTTTTCCCGACAGTGCGTGAGTGTGGAGTGGGAGCTATCTCTGCAGATGGAACATGGTGTGTCATCTAAGCCCGGTATTCTCGGCAGTCGGGCACTCTGTCGCCTGGCATTAGCTCGAGCATAGCCTGGGGCTTGAAGCAGCACCTTCTCTAGCATGCTGATCAACCTCTCAATAGCAGAGCTATCCTGACTCACAGCTGGCCTCTGCTCATGGTTAGCCAAGCAAGGAGTAGCATTTGTGCTAACCTCTGCCTTATTCACAAAGACACAGTTCTGTGGAGGAGACTGGAACCCCTTACCCAGGTGATACTCATCCAGTACCTCCTGAACTTCACGAGCTGACCATTTATCACATGTTTTGGTTCTAAAAATAAGAGCCAAGTCTCTGCAGGGGCAGTGTCTGATGAACATGTATGCAACCTCCACACCAGAGTTCTCAAAAGATTTCCCCTGCTCCTTAAGACAGTTGCCAACAACATCAGCAGCCTTGTTCAGCCTCAGCCAATACTCATATGGATCCTCCTGGTCCTTCGGCAGGGTGGAATAAAAGTCAGCCAGGGGCACAGACGAGCACTGAGTTGAACTAAAATGTTTGTGCAGAAGTCTGTAGATAGCTTGTGGATTATGCTGGACATCAATTCCACCATTCCTCACACCAAATTTCACAACATCTTTTGCCCTGCCTCTCAGATGCATCAAAATCTCCTCAGCTTGGTTTTCTGGGAGAATGCCACTCTTCTTTATGTAACTCTGCATGGCTTCTTGCCACTCATCAACAGACAATGAGTCCGAACTCTCCACCCGAAACACAGGTGGGTCTTTAACCTGTCGTGGAGCCACCAGCTGGACTTGAGAAAGATCTAGTGAGCGGCCAGAGGGGAGATCTGTTGTTTCATGCGCCACCTCAGGACATGTATATGTAGCAGGTGCAGGGCTCGAAGTGTGTGGCGTAGTCAGGTGTGAAGGAATGCTATCAGCCAGGCGTTGCCCAATTTGCTGCACAATGTCGCTCATTTGGTCGACTAGACTCACATCAGTTATTGGGGGGTCTGAGGTAGATGCCTTAGTGCACTGTACTGACTGCGACTCAGCCACAAGCCCACAAGAACTATCTGCTGCTCTATGCCCCACCCGACAGTCACCCAGTGAAAAAGGAAAAGTTGTGAACCCTCTACCCCTACCCACAACAAGGGGAGTCACATTTGGGGTGTCATCAGAGTCACTCAGATCCATATGTAGCAGGATATTAATAGAGCTAAGGTGGGCTTAATACAATATGGCAATATACAAAGCCAATATAAAAGTATGTCCAACAGTCCCCAAAGTTTGATTCCGTTACCCAACAGACTAAACAATAAGGAAGCTGATGCTCCACGATGATGCTGCGACGAGAAGACACCAGCCCGATTCAGCAGCGTCAGGAACGAGTCACGGCACCAATGTGACCTCTGTGTAGTGTCTTCTCTGGTCTGCATTCACAACAAAAAGGCAATGGTTAGAATGCTCTCTTTTTAATGTCGTGGGCAATCAGCACAAAATCTCGCAGGAATCCTCCATTATTCTGAGGATTACATTTCCACTTGCAGTGTGATCGTATAGTGGTAAATTTATACAACCAAAAAAGAAAATCTTCAACACCATTAACATTACATGTTAAATTTCCCAAATGAAAGGAATATAGAAATATATTTTAAAACTGTACATGAAACAATATGAATTTTCTAAACAGTGTGGCACAGTCACATACCTGCATTCACAACAAAAAGGCAATGGTTAGAATGCTCTCTTTTTAATGTCATGAGCAATCAGCACAAAATCTAAACGGGAAAGCAACAACAGAGTTAGCTAACTATGCTCCCATTTTGTTTCCTCTCTTCCCAATAAAGAAATCTCACATAAACGTGCACTGGAGAAAGACTGGAGAAATAACCCGCAACAAATGATGTATAAACAACAAAAATAATCGGGTCAGACTGTATTACTTAAACAGCCTGCGATATGATTTTTCCTCCCAACGACATTTGGGCATTCCTTACCTCGCAGGAATCCTCCATTATTCTGAGGATTACCCAGAATCCCTTGCCCTTTGTGAATATTGCAGGGTGACTTTTTCAATAGTAGGTGGCGCCAATGTCCCATTTAGCGGGATTTAACTTCAAATCTATTTAACTATGTTACACATACAACACACACTACTGCTCAAAGGTTTGTGGTCAGATTCAAATATTCTTGTCTTAATTGTAAAATTATATTTGCTTTAAGATAAAATTACGCAAAGTTTACCAGTAATTTTTTCACAGATGTGTGTTTAATGAATCATTTATGTTAAACCACCCATGATGCATTAGGAAATGTCTACACACTTAAACATGGGCCCATTTTTAGTAACAATCGCTCCTGTATGGACCGATCACATGGTTATAAACCAGGTGAAAATTGACTTCAAGCTTTTGAGCTGTAGTGTAGATTGCAGTGATAGTGTATAGTTATCTATTACAGAGGAATATATAGAAGTATGAGGACAGGGAAACACTGTAAAAAAGTTATGAGCTGTCTTGCTGCAGAGAAAGTGGAGTCTGTCATCCTTGAAAAGCTCCCAAGATAGGCAGCTGGCAGGTTAAATGGTGCTCTGCCTCTCTGGTCAAGTACAGACATAGGCCTTAAGCAACCATGAGCCACTGATAAGCGTGAGAAATTAGTCCACTTAATGCATGTTTCCTAATTATATACGTATGAGCCACTAATAGGAGAATATGAGCACGCAATAAAGTGGACTTGTTAGGGAGAGATTGCCATCAGAGTTAAAACACTCCAAAACAAAAACGGCCTGAGTTGAGCAATTAACCAAAGTGACAAACATTGCTCTAAATAATACTCCCCTAATCTAAGTAGTCACCCAAACCTGGATGTGGATTTAGAGGCCTGAGGGCCATCTCACACATTTATTCAGAAAAAAACAAGTTTCAATTGAAACCAAACAAATCAAAATCTTGTGGACGTATGCCTTTTACATGTTGGTAAAATGTTTAGGATGAGATGGAGATATAACACTCATGCACCCTGAAAATTATGAAGGTCTAAATATGTATCAAAGGGACTCACTGAACATCAGTGGATTTCTATGGGGCAAACATACTTAAAACCAGCCACTGTGACCATTGAGGCAGAGCAGAATGAATGATACTGATGGGAACTATGAGGGTTTGTAGTTAAATTCCTGCTCTTACAGGATCAGTGAGTGTCTGTTTAAAGATTATTAACATACTTTTTTTCCCCAACAATATCTTTATTATTTTTTACATTTTAATGACTTACAAACAGTCCAACATTCTAAATACTACATGAACATACACTCCTCTCAGACAGCAAAAAGAAAACAAAAAAGTCGTCAGATTTATTACTCCATTAAAGGCCTAAATTTGTCATTATCCCAAATCAAATGTCATTGCCCTCAGTCCTTGTCCTCCTCAGATAATACAAATCCTTCTACAAAATTCACAAATGGTCTCCACACCTTCTCAAAAACATCCAATTTCCTTTTCAGTATACATGTTATCCGCTCCAATGGCAAAGCCACCATCATTTGTTTTATCCACTGTGTGATACTCGGTTCCCTTGTTTTTTTCCATTTTAGTGCAATTAATCTTTTTGCTTGTAACAAACCCATATCAATAAACATTCTGTCACTTTTTGTGTACCTCATGTTTTCTGGGTACAATCCCAGAATAAGGAAGCCAGGATCCAAAACAACCTCCTTGGATAATATTTGTTTCATAGTTTGTGTTACTGCAACCCAAAAGGAGCCAATCTTCCTGCAATCCCAAATACAATGCCAAAAGTTACCCTTATCTTCATTACATTTATTACAAGTGTCTGGAATATTAGAGTTGTACTTATTTAATTTTTCTGGAGTAACATATATTCGCATTAACCATTTGTATTGCAACAACCTTAGTCTAGAATTAATAGTTTGTTTATGAGCTTTTGCGCAAACCAATGCCCATTGTTCCATGGATATGTCCTTCTTTAAATCATTTTTCCAGGCGTTCAACCTTCCCTACGAATTGTCAGATGTTTTGGACCTAATCAATTTATATATTTCTGATATTGCCCCTTTTTTTGAACTGCTTTTGCTAATTATGTCTTCCAATTCTGATTTTGGTGGTTTGGTGCAGGTATTATTTTGATTTGCTCGAATGTAACTTCTAATTTGGAGATATTTGAAAAATTGCTTTCTATCTATATTATATCTATTTCTAAGCATATCAAAGGACATCATATCTTGAGAATCTGTTGCATACAAATCTTGGATTTTTTGGAGTCCTTTAATTGACCATTGTCTAAAAACTTCATCCTCTCTTCCTGGTCTGAAATCCTGGTTTCCCCACATCGGTGTAAACTGTGACAATACAACAGGTTCCTTCATATATCTTTTTACATCATACAACACTTTGACCATGTTCTTTACCATTGGATTTTTCGCCTTTTTAATCAAGTTTATTGCTGTGTCTGAGAAAAAATATAAAGGTAAAGGTGGATGCAAATTAATACTTTCCATCTCTGACCATTGCAGGGCGTTATTTAAGTCAGAATAGTATCTTATAGACCTGATTTGACATGCCCAGTAATACCACTCAATATTTGGACACATGACACCACCCTCATTGTATGGTAGATGCAACAATGATAATCTTATCCTTGGTCTCCCATTTTTCCATAAAAAACCGAGAACAAGCTTTTTGATCCTGCTAAACCAATCAACAGGAGGCGGCAGGGGGATGTTCTGATACGCATAAAGCACCTTTGGCAGTATACTCATTTTGTATATATTAATCCGACCAATTAAAGAAACTGGTAGAGATATGCATCTGTCCACTATCTCTGTTATTTCTTTAGAAAGTCTTTCATAGTTATTTTCCACGATCTCACTTAATTTGGGCGAAATCATTATTCCTAAGTACATAAAGTCCTTTACTGTCTTAAAATGAGATGTTACTATGGGTGGGTTTCTCCTTTCTTCTTTATTTAGTAATAAAACGGATGATTTAGATTTGTTAATGACATACCCTGATATTTGACCAAACTCCCCTATCAATCTAAGCAGGTATAGATTCTGTTATTTTAGAGATATATACTATTACATCGTCTGCGTACAACGAAATCCTATGTTCTACTTCATTTACCATAATTCCTGTCAATGATAAACTTGAACGTGCGGCTATAGCAAAGGGCTCCATAGCTAATATAAACAACAGTGGGCTTATCGGTGAGCCTTGCGGACATCCCCGTTTCACCCTTATTGGTTTAGAGATATTTTTGTTTGTCAAGATTTCAGCAGTTGGATTTGAGTGTAATAACTGTATCCATCTTCAAAACACATCTCCATAACCAAATCTAGTCAGAACATCAAAAAGATAAGGCCACTCGACCCTATCGAATGCTTTTTCAGCATCCAGGGAGAGTAAGGCCCTCTCTGAAGAATCGTTTAGTCCGTCTATAATGTTAAAGACTCTTCTTACATTATGTAGACCTTGGCGCCCCAATATAAAACCGTTTTGATCTCTATGAATTACTGAGGGGAGAGTATCTTGCAGACGTGTTGCTAATATTTTACCCAACACCTTAAAATCAGAATTAAGTAAGCTTATCGGCCTCAAATTTTCACATTCATTACTCGGTTTTCCTGGTTTAGGTAACAAAATGATTAGTGAACCTGTTCCTGATTTAGGAAGACTTCCTTTGCTTAATGATTCCCGATACATTTCCAATAGTGGTTTCATTAAGTTACTTTTAAATTTTTTATAAAAATCAATTGGGAATCCATCTGGTCCAGCTTTTTTACCTGATCTCATGTTGTTAATTGCCCTGATTATTTCCTCTTCGGTGATTTCTGCATCTAATTGTTGTTTTGCGTCGTCAGCGATAGTAGGAATATTAATTTTATCCAGAAACGCATTTCTGGAGTTTTGATCTGATCTATCCTGGGATTCATAAAGTTTTTCATAATAGTTTCTAAACTCCTTGTTTATTTCAATCGGATCCATTATCATTTCCCCTTTGCTGTTCTTAATCGACGTTATATTTTTCTGCACTTCCAATTGTTTAATTTGCCATGCCAATATTTTTCCAGGTTTCTCTCCTTGTTCATAAAAAGACTGATTTAATCTCAAAATGTCCAAAGCTGCTCTATCTGCCGATTCTTTATTATATTGTGCTTTTAGTATTAGCAAGTCTTTCTCTATTAATGGGTCTCTACTTTTGAACGCTAGTTCCTCTAGTTTTTTAATTTCCTTTTCCATTTGCTGTCTTGTTTTGCATTTTTCTTTAGATTTCGATGAAGTATATGCTATCATAACTCCCCTTAAACATGCCTTAAATGCCTCCCACCTAATACTAGCTGATGTTTGTGAGCTATTTATAGTAAAATATTCATCTATTTCTTTTCCTACAAAAGTGAGGAATCCTTCATCATTCAGCCATTTCTGGTGTAAGCACCATCTATGTTCCATTATTAAGTTGTTATGTGTATATATGATATTGCAGGGAGCATGATCCGATATTAATACACTGTCATATGAACATGTCTTTATGTTTGATAGGAGGCTCGCTGATACTAAGAAATAGTCTATTCTGGAATATGTATTAAATGTTTTTGAATGGCAAGAAAAAAGTATATCATCAGGTTTTAACTGTCTCCAGATGTCAATCAAATGTAGTTCCTTCATGAAGTTAAGAATTGACTTTCGGCTTTTGTTATGGGCCTGATTAACATACTTTTACATCATTATGGAACACCAGCAGAGGACAGAACCACCTGCTTTTGTGTTGTCATGACAATATGAAGTCAAATAAATACAAATATATAAAATGCACATTTGAAGGAGGACAAGAAGACAGGCAACTGGAAGAGCTTTTGAAGCAAGAAAACTTTTCTGGATTACTCTTAATTTAACTGGAAATTTTGCAAATACAAGTCAAGGAGGAAACAAGGAGGCTGGTTGGATTATATCTGAGGACAGGACGCATGAAGGAGAAGCATGAGGAGAGAGGAAACAGCAGAGCGATGGTGCAGAGCTAATCGTGGATCAAGTCGAAGAAGCAAGCATCAAAACTGTGAGTAAACATAACACATAAAGACTTACTGTGCTGATTAAGGAAACATTAAATTTGGTTAGTTTGGGGTCTGCAGCTTCAGGTTTGTGGGTTCAGTTGGTCTCAAAATTGAGGAAAGACAAAAAATGTTTCTTTTGAAAGGTTGTTGGAGGATTCTTACTGTAAGAAATATCTGGGTGTGCAACTGCTTTTATTTAAAAAAAAGTTGAATTTTATTTAGTCACATTGGAAAGGGAAAATTGGAGGATCAGGACAATAATGCAGCCAGATTTACTGTTTTCTTAATCAGAACAATAATTTTGATCTGAACTAGACATTTTGAAATGGGTTATTTTCTTTCTTCTCTATTGATCACTGTGTTAAAGGTTGAGTTACTTGTCAGTCTACATTTATGTTAATGGTACTTTAAAAAAATGCAGTTTATTCGTAATTTTGTAGAAAAAGGCTCTGCACCTGTGAAAAAAA
The DNA here is from genome assembly GCF_056152115.1 of Neolamprologus brichardi. NCBI lineage: Eukaryota > Metazoa > Chordata > Actinopteri > Cichliformes > Cichlidae > Neolamprologus > Neolamprologus brichardi. The sequence continues at coordinate 61,198,071 of NC_142110.1, forward strand.
AAAGGTATCCACACCCCCAAAATTACTGTAGATCAGAGTAGCTAAGCCCTGGTTAACTGCAATTATATAACAGGAGATGAAAAATATTGGAATGATTGAAAGAAACAAAGATTGCTTTAGGGTTTGAAGATTTGACTTTCTTATTGAGAGAGACGAAAACTAATATAATATATAATCAATCATCATTCATAATTGGTGATCTATGCAAGTTTTAAGGAATAATATTTATTTGCATTCACAATTAATTTACACAATCTAAAAGCAAATCATGTTTTTTTAAGAAAAAAACACGTTTCTAAGTGACTTCAAACTTTTTTGAGCTGTAGAGTAGATTGATGAGCACGCAATAAACTGAACATGTTAGGGAAAGTTTGCCATAAACTCAATTTTAGTAATGTTTTCACAGATGTGTGTTTAATGAATCATTTACGATAAATCACCCATGATGCATTAGGAAATGTCTACACACTAATACATGGGCCCATTTTTAATAATAATCGCTCCTGTGTGGACCGATCACATGGTTATAAACAAGGTTTAAATTGACTTCAAAATTTTGAGCTGTAGTGTAGATTGATTGCAGTGATAGTGTATAGTTATCTATTACAGAGGAATACATAGAAGTATGAGGACAGGGAGACACTAAAAAAGTTATGAGCTGTCTTGCTGCAGAGAAAGTGGAGTCTGTCATCCTTGAAAAGCTCCCAAGATAGGCAGCTGGCAGGTTGAATGATGCTCTGCCTCTGTGGTCAAGTACAGACATAGGCCTTAAGCAACCATGAGCCACTGATAAGCGTGACAGATTAGGAAACATGCATACAGTTCATTAGTTAGACTCCTATGAGCCACTAATAGGAGAAAATGAGCACGCAATAAAGTGGAGTTGTTAGGGAGAGATTGCCATCAGAGTTAAAACACTCCAACTCAATTTTGATGATGGACACAGCTAAAAAATGAGCGTTTTGTTGACACTGATGACAAAATCCTGATCAGTTACAGAAAGACACATGCATACAACACACACTACTGCTCAAAAGTTTGTGGTCAGACTGAATCAGTCGTCTTTTAATTAATAACTTACATTTACTTTAACATAATATTACATGAAAATTATCAGAAATATTTTCACAGATGTGTGTTTAATGAATCTTTTATTGGTTAAATCACCCATGATGCATTAGGAAATGTCTACACACTTAAACATGGGCCCATTTTTAGTAACAATCGCTCCTGTGTGGACCGATCACATGGTTATAAACCAGGTGAAAATTGACTTCAAACGTTTGAGCTGTAGTGTAGATTGCAATGATAGTGTATAGTTATCTATTACAGAAGAATATATAAAAGTATGAGGACAGGGAGACACTGTAAAAAAGTTATGAGCTGTCTTGCTGCAGAGAAAGTGGAGTCTGTCATCCTTGAAAAGCTCCCAAGATAGGCAGCTGGCAGGTTGAATGATGCTCTGCCTCTGTGGTCAAGTACAGACATAGGCCTTAAGCAACCATGAGCCACTGATAAGTGTAAGAAATTAGTCCACTTAATGCATGTTTTCTAATTATATACGTATGAGCCACTAATAGGGGAAAATGAGCACGCAATAAAGTGGACTTGTTGGGGAGAGATTGCCATCAGAGTTAAAACACTCCAACCCAATTTTGATGACTGACACAGCTAAAAAAAATGAGCGTTTTGTTGACACTGATGACAAAATCCTGATCAGATACAGACAGACACATGCATACAACACACACTACTGCTCAAAAGTTTGTGGTCAGACTGAAACAGTCGTCCTTTAATCAATAATTTACATTTACTTTAACATAATATACATATGTATATATATATATATATATATATATATATATATATAGATATATATTACACAAAGTTTACCAGTAATGTTTTCACAGATGTGTGTTTAATAAATCATTTAAGTTAAATCACCCATGACGCATTAGGAAATGTCTACACACTTATACATAGGCCCATTTTTAGTAACCATCACTGTTCTGTCCTTATTGTGCGTCCCTTTGCCCAACTTGACAGACAGCTAATTGTTTCAATGAACATTGGAGGCAGAAGTAAGTTTAAGGCTTTTTACCTCGTCAGTAGTTCAATGATTGACATCCTTTTCTTCCCGTAAAACTAAAAACAAACACAAAGTAAATGTCACAAGATGTCTTTTCCTTTTTACACACACTTCTAGGATATGAACTATACTGTTATATAGTATGTGTAATCAACAGCGACTCAGTATTGATCACAATACAACTTAGCAAGTTTAGTTTCCTCAAAGATAAACATAGCAGATGAAATAACTGGTTTCTAAACAAATCTATGTAATAGAAATGCACCAAATAAACTTGTAAACATGTTGTACATTAACACTCACAAGCAATAACAGAAAGGCAGAAACGTTTTAAAGAGCAACAACATATTCTGCAGGCTAACAAGCAACCAGCTTCCTGTTTCCTCTACCCACAGGAACACAGAAAAACCCCACCAAAATAAAAGCTGGCGATTATTCCCAGTATGACCAGCAGAGGGTGCTGAAGAGAAAGAACCTATGCATGTCATAACACTCCCCGTCTGGTATTGTAAAATACCATTATGAACCAACTGAAACATCATAAACTGCAAGATTTTACAGATTCTATCTGAATACAATGTTTACCATCATGACACACATACTTCTCAGTCCTTTGGGGACATCAATAACATTGTCTCTGATACAGGTCTCAGGTAAGTATTAATAGTTCCATTTCTTGAGACCCTCACTTCAATCTTCCTGACCCTGCCATCCGTATCCGGGAAGATCTGGTTGACAAGTCCCATTGGCCATTAATTGCGCCTCACTTGTGCGTCTTTGATGAGCACCAAATCTCCCACCTTGAGGTTTGCATGGTTACTTTGCCACTTGTTCCGGCTTTGCAGTGTCCCTAAGTACTCCCGTCTCCATCTGGTCCAAAATGTGTTTGCAAGGTGTTGAACTTGCCTCCACTGCTGTCGATGGAGATCTTTCTCAATAAAACTTCCCGGAGAGGGGAGAGGAGTGCACACCTTCTGAGTGAGAAGCATGGAAGGCGTCAACAGGAAGGGTGTGTCAGGATCTGTTGTGATAGGAGACAAAGGTCTAGCATTAATGATGGCTGTTACCTCTGCCATTAGAGTGGAAAGCACCTCGTGTGTCAAGTGAGAGTGCGTGGTTTGGAGAAGCATTGCATCCAGGATACGTCGGGACAACCCTATCATACATTCCCAGCTTCCTCCCATATGAGAAGAGTGAGGTGGATTAAAGATGCAGGTGCATCCCTCTTCTCCCAGGTATGTTTTAATGCTTGACACGTCGGGGTCTGTCAGTGTGAAACCTAGCTCCCAGCAAGCACCGACAAAATTAGTCCCACAATCGGATCGAATCTGCTTAACAGGCCCTCTCAAACTGAAGAATCGATGCAGGGAATTGATGAAACTTGATGTGTCCATCGACTCAATCAGTTCAATGTGCACAGCACGTGTGCTAAGACACGTAAAAAGAACAGCCCACCTTCTGCTATTTGCCTGGCCTCCTCTTGTGCGCCTTGTGACCACAGACCAAGGGCCAAATACATCCAAACCCACGAAGGTGAAAGGAGGTTCGGTGCTGACACGATCAGAAGGCAGATCTGCCATTCTTTGCTCAGTTGCTCTCTTCCTAAGTCTGTTGCAGGTGATACAGTTGTGGATAATCTGTTTGATTAGCCTCCTTGCTCCTGTAATCCAATATCCAGCAGTACGGACTGCACCTTCTGTGAACACCCGTCCCTGATGCATTACTCGCTGGTGATGGTGTTCTACTATCAACTGGAATAATGAGAGGATGTTTCTCCTTGTAGTCGATGTTGGCGTGTTTGAGCCTTCCACCTATCCTCAAGAGTCCTTCATCATCACAGTAGGGACTGAGTTTTTGTAAAGAGCTGTGTTTTGGTATGTCTTTACCATTAGCAATACAGGCAAGTTCCTCCTCAAACATTTCCTTCTGCACACTTTTGATGACGACAATCTCAGCCTTTGTCAGTTCCTCTGCTGTGTGAGACTGTTTGCAATGATGCCATGAACTGCAAGAGGGACCTTCACCTTTGCTCTTGAAGACCTTTGCAATATGAATGAGCAAGGTAAGGGGCTTGAGAAGTTTCTTCAAAGAGGAAAATCGTCTGAACCTTTGCGATCCAAGCAGAGACCCATCAATACTCGTGTGAGTGACAAAGCTACGTATTTCATCATCCAACTCGGGGTCCACAAGGTCATAGGTTTCAGCTTCTCTTGTAACACTAGCTTGTAACAAGAAGGCAGGTCCTTTAAGCCAGGCACTGTCACCAAGCATGGCAGCAGGCACCGAGCGTGTGCCTATGTCAGCAGGGTTAGACCTCGTAGGGACATAGTGCCATTGTTTTGGTTCTGAAATCCTCCTGATTCGCTGCACCCTGTTGCCAACATATACATAGAACCTCTTCGTCTGGTTGCTTATATAGCCTAAAACCACACGACTGTCTGTGTAGAATTCAACTGCCTCAAGATGTAGGTCCAGTTCACTTGTGATGACTTCAGCAAGCTCTGCAGCTAACACAGCAGCTCCCAATTCCAGTCTTGGAATTGTATGAGCAGATTGTGGGGCCAATTTTGCTTTCCCTAGAACGAAGCCCACCTGATGGTTCTGATTTTCGCCAGTGGTCTTTAGGAAAGCAACTGCTGCAATGGCTTTAGTGGAGGCATCTGAAAAGATGTGTAACTCTTTTTTGATTGCTGTTGACATCGTAGCAGAAGCGTAGGTTCTTGGAATATGTACATTCTTGAGATCGACAAGAGATTCTTTCCATGTATCCCACTCGGCCTCCCTTTTTCTAGGCAGTGGAGTGTCCTAGTGTAGGGCCTCACTTGAAAGTTCTCTCAGCAGCATCTTTCCCTGGATTGTAACCGGTGAAGCAAATCCTAAGGGATCGAAAAGACCATTGATTGTAGCTAAGACGCCTCTCTTTGTAAAGGGCTTCACTGTCTCTGCTACTCGAAAGGTAAAGGCGTCTTTCTTTAGGTCCCATATCAGACCAAAACTTCGCTGTGTAGGTGTCACATCAGTCTCCAGATTTAGCTCCTTAAGCCCCTTTGCACGGTCATCTGGAGAAAATGCATCAAGAACCTCAGAGCTGTTTGATGCTATTTTATGCAGGCGAAGGTTAGATGTGGCAAGCATTTCCTGTGCTCTCTTCATTAGATCAATAGCTTCACTGGCTGTGGGCCTTGACATAAGCGCATCATCAACGTAGAACTCCCTCTCAACGAAGCGTTGTGCATCTGATCCGAATTCCTCTTCACCATGAGCTGCTGCACATCGAAGGCTGTATATAGCTACGGATGGTGAGGGACTGTTGCCAAACACGTGAACCTTCATTTGATACTCACAGATGTCATTGGCAGGATTGTTGTCTTCATGCCAGAGGAAGCGCAAATAGTTTCAATGGTCCTCTCTTACAATGAAACTGTGAAACATCTGTTCAATGTCAGCGGTTACTGCAACACTTTCACGTCTGAACCTCAACAATACTCCCAATAAGCTATTATTGAGGTTAGGTCCAGAGAGGAGAACATCATTGAGAGAGACGCCATGGCACTTTGCACTTGAGTCAAACACAACCCTGATCTGATCCGGCTTCTGAGGATGGTGCCCCAAACGTAGGTAAGTACCAGCACTCCTTGTCCACCTCAAGTGGAGGAGCCAGTTCAGCATGGTCACGATCAAATATGTTCTGCATGAAAGCAAAGAAATGCTTCTTCATTTCAGGCCTTTTTTCAAGGGTGCGCTGAAGAGAGGATAAGCATTTGACGGCCTGATCGCGATTGTTGGGCAGCCACTGGCGAGGTCCCTTAAATGGAAGTGGCGCCACCCAGCTGTTGCTGTCATCTATGAACATCTCTCTCTTCATGATCTCTAGGAACAGTTTGTCTTCAATAGAAAGGCCGATTTTGTTATCGTCCTCGGATGTATCAAAGATGGTGCTTCCAAGAGTGCATGCCTTAACTCTAGTTGTTTCGGTGGTAGGGAAGGCTTTACGCTCAGACTTGGACCCATAATTCTCTTTGATATGAACCATATTTGGACATGGTCTGAAATAGGGTGGCGATTGTTCTCAAGCACATTAGTGTGATAGGCATCCACAGCTGCAGGCTTGTGAGCATCACCTAAACAGACATCACCAATGATGACCCACCCCAGGTGCAGTTTCTGTGCATATGGGGCATTGTGAGGACTGTTTCTATGCTGCCTCGCTTTGTGGACACTAAGTAGGTCACGTCCAAGTAAAAGGAGGATCTCAGCTTTGTGATCGAGTGGTGGGATGAGATGGGCTATTGGCCTTAGATGAGCATGTTCTGCTGCCACCTCAGGGGTAGGTATCTCAGCTCTGTTACTCGGAATGTTATTACATTCAATTATTGTCAGCAGCGTGACTGATGTGGCTCCATCTAGTGACTCCACTACAAAGCCTATAGCTCTTCTACCCGTCATTTCTGTCGTTCCCGCACATGTAAGAAGTGTGAATGGAGACTCTGACCCCTCTATGCCAAAAACGTCAAAAAATTCTGACCTGGCAAGTGACTGATTACTCTGATCATCGAGCATGACATAAGCCTTTGTCACTCGCTCTGGCTGCGCTTTTGGGAAAACCTTTACCAAGCAGATCTTAGAACAAGATCTTCCTCTCTGAGCCTCTCCACATACTTCAGTACAAGTCGATGTTATAGCAGGCTGAGTTGTCTCTTCTGTGCCCTCCCCGCCATGACCAAAGAGAGTTGCAGGAGGTGGTCCTGGATGACGGGCAGAGATATGATTCCTGCTTTCACATTCTGTACACTTGATTGTTGTGTTACAGTTCTTGGCCATGTGACTAGTGGAAGAACAGCATCTAAAACAGATACCATTGTCCTTGAGGAAGGTCTTACGGTGTGTTCACACCGAACGCGATGGACGCGAATAGAGCGTCAGGTTTACATGTAAAGTCAATGGAAAAGCGCGATGACGCGCGATTGTGGGTCCCGCGAAAATTCGGAAGCAGATTTGCGTCGCGAAAACGCCAAAACGCGTGAAACGCGCGTCAGTGTAGCGCGTCTGGCGCGTTTGACTCGCGAATAAAACCACGCGCGTGAGTTTTTGTGTTGCATTTTGTGCATACGCGCGTTTCGCGTCTACCGCTCGAGTTGGAAAAAGCTGAACTCCAGCGTCAAATCGCGCCGCGACAACCAATCAGGAGCCTGGTGACGTGGCTCTGACCTAGGTCAAAGGGGCAGATCCAGCCAAAGCCCTTCATTCTTCATTCAGTATGGAGGAAAAGCTAATCAGAGCCGTGGCTAATCACCCGGAGTTATATGATGCTAGCTACTACTTCTACCGAGACAGAAATAAAAAGGACCTAGCTTGGAGACACATAAGTGAGGAGATCGGGCAACCTGGTAAGTTCATTCCTTCTTCTTTTTAATTTTCAGACTGACCCGATGTACCCGCGCAAAAGCTAGCAAGCCCGCCTACTGTCCCGCTATTTTCCCACTGATGTACAAATACCTTTCCGCTAACAAGATAATGCGTTTATTCAGAGGACATCTGCAGGAGAAAGTGGAAGAGCCTCAGGGACTCTTATAATAAGGAGAAGAAGACAGAGAAGGAGAAGGGGAGTGGGTCTGCAGCAGGATCGGGGAGAAAATGGAAGTTCTTCGCGGTCATGGGGTTTCTGGACCCCTTCCTCACCCCGCGGGAGACTAGCGGTAATATGGTGCGGACCGTGGAGAACTTCTCCCCCGAGGACCAGGGACAGCCCGAAGAGGCAGCAGGGGAGTGTCAGTCAGAAGGTATGTTTACAATGAGTTAATGTAGGCAGTTAATTTATGCGTGTTGTCATACAGGAACATATTTTGTTTATTAATAAACAGTATACAGTAGTCCCGCTGTTCATCCGTCACTGCCTCGCCTTTTCGCTGATTTTATTTATTGCACCGTACAGCTTTCAACGATGCGCATTGCATTCTGCAGCCCAAATGACAAATCTCCTCCGTGTCGTGTCTCCTGCGCTTGCCAAACTTATCATGTTTGGTTTTGATAACCATCACGTCCAATAGAAAAAAACAGCACAAAAACACTCATAACTATGACCCTTATTCGGAAATACACACCTGCACCGGGAGCAAAAAAGGCGCACAAAAGTGGCGCCGCAGACGGAGAAAAAGCGCGGCATAATACTTTTACGTTTTAAAATCGACAAAGGTTTTCACTTTGAGAATCAACTTGTGAGAACTGTGACTACTGTTCATGTGCTGCAATAAATGAGAGACCACTGTATATAATAATAATAAGTATATAAGTATATAATAATATAATATTCTCTATGACTGTTGTTTTCAACCTGTTAACATCTAATATTGTCTTGATAGAGTCAAGTAATCATGCAGCAGAGTCCTCAACTGTCTCTTCTCCTGGCTCTCCAGTCCCTGGTCCCTCAGCTCCTGCTGCTGCACCCACAGGTATGAACATCAAGCACTGACAGCTTTTTACTCGCTTGAATTCCCTTGTGATCACCTTTACTAAATATCTACAACCAATCTGTTTATATCCTGTTTTTTTCAATTTTGAAAATGAAAATCTAGTAGCAGCCTTCTCATTACTTTGTGTTGTTTTGTGCTGTGTTTTACAGGCCCACAGAGGAGGACAGTTCGAAGGCGGGCGAGGGACGGGTCCCAGGACGGTCCATCGGCGGTGGAGCTGGCCATCCTGGAGTCCCTAAAGAGGCCACGCCCGTCTCCAACAGAACATTTCCTCCTCGGCCTTGTTCCTGTTCTGGAGAGCATGCCGCCTCAGACACGAGAATTCGTGAAATTTCAAATTTATAAATTAGTTTTTGAAAACAGCACAGCTGTGTTAAATTTGGAAACATTGGACCCTAATGATCAGTAGTTTTCTGATGAGGCAGCAGGCTCTCCAGGGCAGAAACAATGTTCTTATTTTTCTCCTCCTTCTCCCTGAGGCTCTTCCACTCCAAGCTGGGTCCTTTTTATTCCTGTCTCTCTGTAAATAGTTAAATTTCATATATTTATGATAAATGTTTTTGTTAATGAATTTATATATTTTTTCAAATAAACATTTATAATGACTAATGTCTCTGTTCTACTACACAGCAAATATTGGCACCCGACTTGACACAAGTAGAATTTATTTCATATTATACTAATGACAAAACATACTAATACAGTGGGATGCAAAAGTTTGGGCAACATTGTGAAAAGTAATTATTTTCCTGTACAAATTATTGGTTGTCACAATAAAAATTGTCAGTTAAATATATCATATAGGAGACACACACAGTGATATTTGAGAAGTGAAATGCAGTTTACAGAAAGTGTGCAATAACTGTTTAAATCAAGCAGGTGCATAAATTTGCGACACAAAAAAAGAGAAATGAAATAAATATTTAGTGTAAATCAATGTGTGTGTCTCCTATATGATATATGTAACTGACATTTTTCATTGTAACTGCGATTCATACAGGAAAATAATGACTTTTAATAAGGTTGCCCAAACTTTTCCACCACACTGTATATAGGAACATAGTGAAGACAAGTTACTTAAGAGAGTAAAAAGAGGTTAGTTTATTTTGGAGTAGAGCTCCATTTATTAAGAAAAAATTAAAAAGACAGGAACACTCTTTAGAGGTTTGTGGGTGGCTCTTAAAAGAGCCGTTGTGGGGAAGTCACTCGGACTTCAAACAGGCTACTCCTTTGGTTGCCAAGACACAGCTCCCTCCACCGAGAAGTGAGCCATGAACTTCTCCCTCACCAGGACAGCCTCTCTGGAGGAGTTGTTTGCTGGCAAGGAACCTGGACAAAATTGTTTAAAATGAGTATTATGTGTACTGCAGTTACAAAATACATTATTGAAATTCCAAAATTACAAATTGCAAAACATAAATCTTACATAAAACCTTTTGTAATTATAAGGATAATTACATGATATATATTAGATATAATCTAAAACAGTCTGCGGGGATTATATACAAATATTCAACTATCCCAGAATTAAACCAGGTCTAAATAAAAAGGAGTGAGTATCACTACAAAGGTTAACTCAGTGGTCCTAATGCTACAGTTTGATACCAGCAAACACCGAGCGCATACATTGATATGACACCACAGACATGCTATCATTCAAACACTGATAACAGCATAAATCGAATTAAATCGGGACTTGATGAGACCTTCTGAGTATCACTAGAAATATTATAAACAGTCGTCTCCGTACCACATTCACTGTTAGCATAGCACATCCATGTTAGCAGTGTAAAAATGGATGGTTTAGCATGTATTAGCACAGGTATCAATAAAGGACTACCGTATTAAATACTTTTACTAACCTCAGGCAGATGGACAGGCGCTCTGCAGGTGGGATTGAGCGCCTGTAATTGGTGTCTAGGCGGGCGATTCTGGGACCGACCCGGGGAAGCAGGTCCTCAAACTGGCCGAGTGAAAGACGGTGATGTCGCTGGAATCGGCCGTCATCCAGGCGCAGCTCCTGGAGCAAATGGTGAAACTCACCAAACTGCTCACGCCTCTGGAGGACCTGATGGACCCAGGTACGGCGAGGGCGTCTTTTACGCCGCTGCTCTGCTCTCCACAGTACATAGAGAAGGGAGACTCTCTCTTCAAGCGCTAACTCGACAGCTGCCATCTTGCAAAGATACCGGTCTGGCACAACTTCCTCCCACATCCCTCCCACATTTCCGGTTCACGCGCGTCAAAATATCATATTTTGACGCGCGATGGATTTTTCTTGGACACGCGTTGAGGCGCGAATGTGCACGCGTCAAATTAGGGGCGTTTGGGGCGTTTTTGTTCGCGTCCATCGCGTTCGGTGTGAACACACCGTTACTCTCCTCAATGGGTTTATTGCGAAACCCTCTGCAGCGCTTGAGGGGATGTGGCTTTTTATGAATAGGACACTGCCTTTCCACATCACAGGTTTGCTCTCTCACGCTGTCTTGGCCAGCTTTCTCCTGTGATATTTCCGTCTTGTGAGCAGAGACCAAACCCTTATAGGGCTTCCTCACTGTAGTATCTGATCTAAAGTGGTCTGTTGTAGATGCTAAGAGCCTGAAGCCTGGGTCATTGCGGGCTTGTGCCTCTCTGCAGACAAAGTCACAGAGAAAGGAAAATGGCGGAAAAATGACACTATGGTCAACTTTATACTTAAAACCCTGAGAGAGCCACTTTTCCTGGATATTGTGTGGTAACTTGTCCACAATTGGAGCGACACCACGTACAGTGTCAAGATAGCTTAGCCCTGGGAGATAACCCTCTGATTTTGCTGCCTCAACCTCTTGCAGCAGGTCACTAAGCTCTCGCAGCTTCACAGGATCCTTGCTACTAACCTTTGGGAAGTTTGTAAGCCTGTTGAACAGTGTTTTTTCAATTATCTCTGGAGAGCCAAAACATTCCTCCAAGCGCTCCCAGGCTTTGTCCAGTCCAACTTCAGGACGACAGACATGCACCGTCTTTATTCTTTTCACATGCCATGCTGAGTCGTGCCCCAGCCACTTAATAAGGAGGTCCAACTCTTCACTGGGGCTGAGTTTTAGTCCACTGATTGCATTCAGAAAGGAGGATTTCCACGCCCAGTAATTTTCAGGGTAATCACCAAACTTTGTGAGACCAGCATTAATAAGATCCCTCCGTGCCAAGTACCTTGCTATGTCACCCACCTGAGCACTGCCATCTGGTAGGAGTTGTGGTGTGACTCGATCAGGCGACCTTTCCCTTGTGCTCTCTGGTGGGTGCGGTGTTGAGTGGGGGTAAATACCAGACTTTGGTTCCTGAGATAACCCTGATGTTGGAATGGCTTTGTTTCTCATTTTGAAAAAGTGAGATTCAACATATGGAGTACCAAAGCTTTGCCTGGGTGGAATCGTGGGCTTCAGCTCATGAACAGTTGACTCTCTATGCTCTGCCTCTGGTTTAGCGCTCTCAGTTGGCTGTAGATGCTGCTCCACATACTGCCGTGTCCTTTCAGCAGTCTCTTCAAAGGCTGGTTTCCTCTCAGTTTTGACAGACTCCTCTGCTGCAACCTCAAGGATGCTGGCTTCAGCCATAACTGCTGCTACCTCCTTTTCATACTGTAAAGTGTTCAATTTGGCTTCTATGCGAGCCTTCTCAATCATCATTTCTGACTCTATTTTGGCATAATCGGCTCGTGCTCGAGCTGCCTCCAGTTTAGCGCGAGCTGCAGCAGCGGCTCGACTGGCTGATGATCCACTAGATGCTATAGAGGCCACTGACCTGGTCTCTAGAGCCGACAGCTGCGTTATTTCTTTTGTGGGTTGTATGTCCTCCATCCCACAATGCTGCTGTGTGGCGAGAGTAAGCAGTAGTAGAGATGAGACGTGCTGGCAGACGAGGTTGCTGTCTTTGATTATCTCTGCCCGCTGAGAAGCTGCTTTTTTACTGTTCTGTCCTTATTGTGCGTCCCTTTGCCCAACTTGACAGACAGCTAACGGTTTCAATGAACATTGGAGACAGAAGTAAGTTTAAGGCTTTTTACCTCGTCAGTAGTTCAATGATTGACATCCTTTTCTTCCCGTAAAACTAAAAACAAACACAAAGTAAATGTCACAAGATGTCTTTTCCTTTTTACACACACTTCTAGGATATGAACTATACTGTTATATAGTATGTGTAATCAACAGCGACTCAGTATTGATCACAATACAACTTAGCAAGTTTAGCTTCCTCAAAGATAAACATAGCAGATGAAATAACTGGTTTCTAAACAAATCTATGTAATAGAAATGCACCAAATAAACTTGTAAACATGTTGTACATTAACACTCAAAAGCAATAACTCTCCAAGGCAGAAACTTTTAAAGAACAACAACATATTCTGCAGGCTAACAAGCGACCAGCTTCCTGTTTCCTCTACCCACAGGAACACAGAAAAACCCCACCAAAATAAAAGCTGGCGATTATTCCAACTATGACCAGCAGAGGGTGCTGAAGAGAAAGAACCTATGCATGTCATAACAATCACTGCTGTATGGACCGATCACATGGTTATAAATATAGTGTGATAGTGTATAGTTATCTATTACAGAGGAATATATAGAAGTATGAGGACAGGGAGACACTGTAAAAAAGTTATGAGCTGTCTTGCTGCAGAGAAAGTGGAGTCTGTCATCCTTGAAAAGCTCCCAAGATAGGCAGCTGGCAGGTTGAATGATGCTCTGCCTCTGTGGTCAAGTACAGACATAGGCCTTAAGCGACCATGAGCCACTGATAAGCGTGACAGATTAGGAAACATGCATACAGTTCATTGGTTAGACTCCTATGAGCCACTAATAGGAGAAAATGAGCATGCAATAAAGTGGACTTGTTAGGGAGAGATTGCCATCAGAGTTAAAACACTCCAACTCAATTTTGATGACAGACACAGCTAAAAAATTGAGCGTTTTGTTGACACTGATGACAAAATCCTGATCAGATACAGAAAGACACATGCATACAATACACACTACTGCTCAAAGGTTTGTGGTCAGATTGAAACAGTCGTCTTTTAATTAATAACTTACATTTACTTTAACATAATATTACATGAAAATTATCAGAAATGTTTTCACAGATGTGTGTTTAATGAATCATTTACGTTAAATCACCCATGATGCATTAGGAAATGTCTACACACTAATACATGGGCCCATTTTTAGTAACAATCACAGCTGTATGGAACGATCACATGGTTATAAACCAGGTGAAAATTGACTTCAAACTTTTGAGCTGTAGTGTATTGATTGCAATGATAGTGTATAATTATCTATTACAGAAGAATATATAGAAGTATGAGGACAGGGAGACACTGTAAAAAAGTTATGAGCTGTCTTGCTGCAGAGAAAGTGGAGTCTGTCATCCTTGAAAAGCTCCCAAGATAGGCAGCTGACAGGTTGAATGATGCTCTGCCTCTGTGGTCAAGTACAGACATAGGCCTTAAGCAACCATGAGCCACTGATAAGCGTGACAGATTAGGAAACATGCATACAGTTCATTAGTTAGACTCCTATGAGCCACTAATAGGAGAAAATGAGCATGCAATAAAGTGGACTTGTTAGGGAGAGATTACCATCAGAGTTAAAACACTCCAACTCAATTTTGATGATGGACACAGCTAAAAAAATTAGCGTTTTGTTGACACTGATGACAAAATCCTGATCAGATACAGACAGACACATGCATACAACACACACTACTGCTCAAAGGTTTGTGGTCAGATTGAAACAGTCGTCTTTTAATTAATAACTTACATTTACTTTAACATAATATTACACAAAGTTTACCAGTAATTTTTTGACAGTTGTGTGTTTAATGAACCATTTAAGTTAAATCACCCATGATGCATAAGGAAATGTCTACACACTAATACATGGGCCCATTTTTAGTAACCATCACTGCTGTATGGACCGATCACATGGTTATAAACCAGGTGAAAATTGACTTCAAACTTTTGAGCTGTAGTGTAGATTGCAGTGATAGTGTATAGTTATCTATTACAGAAGAATATATAGAAGTATGAGGACAGGGAGACACTGTAAAAAAGTTATGAGCTGTCTTGCTGCAGAGAAAGTGGAGTCTGTCATCCTTGAAAAGCTCCCAAGATAGGCAGCTGGCAGGTTGAATGATGCTCTGCCTCTGTGGTCAAGTACAGACATAGGCCTTAAGCAACCATGAGCCACTGATAAGCATGACAGATTAGGAAACATGCATACATTTCATTAGTTAGACTGCTATGAGCCACTAATAGGAGAAAATGAGCACTCGATAAAGTGGACTTGTTAGGGAGAGATTGCCATCAGAGTTAAAACACTCCAAAACAAAAACGGCTTGAGTTGAGCAATTAACCGAAGTGACAAACATTGCTCTAAATAATACTCCCCTAATCCAAGTAGTCACCCAAACCTGGACGTGGATTTAGAGGCCTGAGGGCCATCTCACACATTTATTCAGAAAAAAACAAGTTTCAATTCAAATTAAACAAATCAAAATCTTGTGGACATATGCCTTTTACATGTTGGTAAAATGTTTAGGATGAGATGGAGATATAACACTCATGCACCCTGAAAATTATGAAGGTCTAAATATGTATCAAAGGGACTCACTGAACATCAGTGGATTTCTATGGGGCAAACGTACTTAAACCAGCCACTGTGACCATTGAGGCAGAGCAGAATGAATGATACTGATGGGAACTATGAGGGTTTGTAGTTAAATTCCTGCTCTTACAGGATCAGTGAGTGTCTGTTTAAAGATTATTAACATACTTTTACATCATTATGGAACACCAGCAGAGGACAGAACCACCTGCTTTTGTGTTGTCATGGCAATATGAAGCCAAATAAATACAAATATATAAAATGCACATTTGAAGGAGGACAAGAAGACAGGCAACTGGAAGAGCTTTTGAAGCAAGAAAACTTTTCTGGATTACTCTTAATTTAACTGGAAATTTTGGGAATACAAGTCAAGGAGGAAACAAGGAGGCTGCTTGGATTATATCTGAGGACAGGACGCATGAAGGAGAAGCATGAGAAGAGAGGACACAGCAGAGCGATGGTGCAGAGCTAATCGTGGATCAAGTCGAAGAAGCAAGCATCAAAACTGTGAGTAAACATAACACATAAAGACTTAAAAATGACTGTGCTGATTAAGGAAACATTACATTTGGTTAGTTTGGGGTCTGCAGCTTCAGGTTTGTGGGTTCAGTTGGTCTCAAAATTGAGGAAAGACAAAAAATGTTTCTTTTGAAAGGTTGTTGGAGGATTCTTACTGTAAGAAATATCTGGGTGTGCAACTGCTTTTATTTAAAAAAAAGTTGAATTTTATTTAGTCACATTGGAAAGGGAAAATTGGAGGATCGGGACAATAATGCGGCCAGATTTACTGTTTCCTTAATCAGAACAATAATTTTGATCTGAACCAGAAGTTTTGAAATGGGTTATTTTCTTTCTTCTCTATTGATCACTGTGTTAAAGGTTGAGTTACTTGTCAGTCTACATTTATGTTAATGGTACTTTTAAAAAATGCAGTTTATTCATAATTTTGTAGAAAAAAGCTCTGCACCTGTGAAAAAAAATAGGTATCCACACCCCCAAAATCATTGTAGATCAGAGTAGCTAAGCCCTGGTTAACTGCAATTATATAACAGGAGATGAAAAATATTGGAATGATTGAAAGAAACAAAGATTGCTTTAGGGTTTGAAGATTTGACTTTCTTATTGAAAGAGACGAAAACTAATCCATGTGTGACACTGAGAAAAAAAAACTAAAAGCTTGAAAGATCTGGAGGTCCAGCTGTTGTTATACAAATGTGCAAACTTGTTTAAATGACATTAGAAAGAAAAATGGGATGTTTAAAAACGTAATATATAAAATTGATTTTTATATTACTTGAAAAAAATATGTTGATTAGCACTTCTGTACTTGGAAAACTGCTGGGTCACTAGTAAGCTGAGATTTAATGTGATAAACTGAGGAAAGGTAATATAAAATACACACTCGCTATTATTGTTGTAATCCATACACCAGTTAATATTTAATCAATCATCATTCATAATTAGTGATCTATGCAAGTTTTAAGGAATAATATTTATTTGCATTCCCAATTAATTTACAAAATCTAAAAGCAAATCTTGTTTTTTTTAAGAAAAAAAGACGTTTCTAACAAACTTCAAACTTTTTTGAGCTGTAGAGTAGATTGATGAGCACGCAATAAACTGAACATGTTAGGGAGAGTTTGCCATAAACTCAATTTTAGTAATGTTTTCAGCAGTAATGTTTTCACAGATGTGTGTTTAATGAATCATTTATGTTAAATCACCCATGATGCATTAGGAAATGTCTACACACTTAAACATGGGTCCATTTTTAGTAACAATCGCTTCTGTGTGGACCGATCACATGGTTATAAACCAGGTGAAAATTGACTTCAAACTTTTGAGCTGTAGTGTAGATTGATTGCAGTGATAGTGTATAGTTAACGATTACAGAGGAATATATAGAAGTATGAGGACAGGGAGACACTGTAAAAAAGTTATGAGCTGTCTTGCTGCAGAGAAATTGGAGTCTGTCATCCTTGAAAAGCTCCCAAGATAGGCAGCTGGCAGGTTGAATGATGCTCTGCCTCTGTGGTCAAGTACAGACATAGGACTCAAGCAACCATGAGCCACTGATAAGCGTGAGAAATTAGTGCACTTAATGCATGTTTCCTCATTATATTTTGTATGAGCCACTAATAGGAGAAAATGAGCACGCAATAAAGTGGACTTGTTAGGGAGAGATTGCCATCAGAGTTAAAACACTCCAACTCAATTTTGAAGACAGACACAGATAAAAAAAAATTTAGCGTTTTGTTGACACTGATGACAAAATCCTGATGAGATACAGACAGACACATGCATACAACACACACTGCTGCTCAAAAGTTTGTGGTCAGATTGAAACAGTCGTCTTTTAATTAATAACTTACATTTACTTTAACATAATATTACACAAAGTTTACCAGTAATGTTTTCACAGATGTGTGTTCAATGAATTATTTAAGTTAAATCACCCATGATGCATTAGGAAATGTCTACACACTTAAACATGGGCCCATTTTTAGTAATAATCACTGCTGTATGGAACGATCACATGGTTATAAACCAGGTGAAAATTGACTTCAAACTTTTGAGCTGTAGTGTAGATTGCAATAATAGTGTATAGTTATCTATTACAGAAGAATATATAGAAGTATGAGGACAGGGAGACACTGTAAAAAAGTTATGAGCTGTCTTGCTGCAGAGAAAGTGGAGTCTGTCATCCTTGAAAAGCTCCCAAGATAGGCAGCTGACAGGTTGAATGATGCTCTGCCTCTGTGGTCAAGTACAGACATAGGCCTTAAGTAACCATGAGCCACTGATAAGCGTGACAGATTAGGAAACATGCATGAAGTACATTAGTTAGACTCCTATGAGCCACTAATAGGAGAAAATGAGCACGCAATAAAGTGGAGTTGTTAGGGAGAGATTGCCATCAGAGTTAAAACACTCCAACTCAATTTTGATGATGGACACAGCTAAAAAAAAAATGAGCATTTTGTTGACACTGATGACAAAATCCTGATCAGATACAGACAGACACATGCATACAACACACACTGCTGCTCAAAGGTTTGTGGTCAGATTTAAACAGTCATCTTTTAATTAATAACATACATTTACTTTAACATAATATTACATGAAAATTATCAGAAATGTTTTCACAGATGTGTGTTTAATGAATCATTTATGTTAAATCACCCATGATGCATTAGGAAATGTCTACACACTTAAACATGGGTCCATTTTTAGTAACAATCGCTTCTGTGTGGACCGATCACATGGTTATAAACCAGGTGAAAATTGACTCAAACGTTTGAGCTGTAGTTTAGATTGATTGCAATGATAGTGTATAGTTATCTATTACAGAAGAATATATAGAAGTATGAGGACAGGGAGACACTGTAAAAAAGTTATGAGCTGTCTTGCTGCAGAGAAAGTGGAGTCTGTCATCCTTGAAAAGCTCCCAAGATAGGCAGCTGGCAGGTTGAATGATGCTCTGCCTCTGTGGTCAAGTACAGACATAGGCCTCAAGCAACCATGAGCCACTGATAAGCGTGAGAAATTAGTGCACTTAATGCATGTTTCCTGATTATATACGTATGAGCCACTAATAGGAGAAAATGAGCACGCAATAAAGTGGACTTGTTAGGGAGAGATTGCCATCAGAGTTAAAACACTCAGACTCAATTTTGATGACAGACACAGCTAAAAAATTTAGTGTTTTGTTGACACTGATGACAAAATCCTGATCAGATACAGACAGACACATGCATACAACACACACTACTGCTCAAAAGTTTGTGGTCAGATTGAAACAGTCGTCTTTTAATTAATAACTTACATTTACTTTAACATAATATTACACAAAGTTTACCAGTAATGTTTTCACAGATGTGTGTTCAATGAATTATTTAAGTTAAATCACCCATGATGCATTAGGAAATGTCTACACACTTATACATAGGCCCATTTTTAGTAACAATCACTCCTTTGTGGACCGATCACATGGTTATAAACCAGGTGAAAATTGACTTCAAACTTTTGAGCTGTAGTGTAGATTGATTGCAGTGATAGTGTATAGTTATATATTACAGAAGAATATATAGAAGTATGAGGACAGGGAGACACTGTAAAAAAGTTATGAGCTGTCTTGCTGCAGAGAAAGTGGAGTCTGTCATCCTTGAAAAGCTCCCAAGATAGGCAGCTGGCAGGTTGAATGATGCTCTGCCTCTGTTGTCAAGTACAGACATAGGCCTTAAGCAACCATGAGCCACTGATAAGCGTGACAGATTAGGAAACATGCATACAGTTCATTAGTTAGACTCCTATGAGCCACTAATAGGAGAAAATGAGCACGCAATAAAGTGGACTTGTTAGGGAGAGATTGCCATCAGAGTTAAAACACTCCAAAACAAAAACGGCTTGAGTTGAGCAATTAACCAAAGTGACAAACATTGCTCTAAATAATACTCCCCTAATCCAAGTAGTAACCCAAACCTGGACGTGGATTTAGAGGCCTGAGGGCCATCTCACACATTTATTCAGAAAAAAACAAGTTTCAATTAAAATTAAACAAATCAAAATCTTGTGGACGTATGCCTTTTACATGTTGGTAAAATGTTTAGGATGAGATGGAGATATAACACTCATGCACCCTGAAAATTATGAAGGTCTAAATATGTATCAAAGGGACTCACTGAACATCAGTGGATTTCTATGGGGCAAACGTAGTTAAAACCAGCCACTGTGACCACTGAGGCAGAGCAGAATGAATGATACTGATGGGAACTATAAGGGTTTGTAGTTAAATTCCTGCTCTTACAGGATCAGTGAGTGTCTGTTTAAAGATTATTAAATTTTTTTTTCCAACAATATCTTTATTATTTTTTACATTTTAATGACTTACAAACAGTCCAACATTCTAAATACTACATGAACATACACTCCTCTCAGACAGCAAAAAGAAAACAAAAAAGTCGTCAGATTTATCACTCCCATTAAAGGCCTTAATTTCTCATTATCCCAAATCAAATGTCATTGCCCTCAGTCCTCGTCCTCCTCAGATAATACAAATCCTTCTACAAAATTCACAAATGGTCTCCACACCTTCTCAAAAACATCCAATTTCCTTTTCAGTATACATGTTATCTGCTCCAATGGCAAAGCCACCATCATTTGTTTTATCCACTGTGTGATACTCGGTTCCCTTGTTTTTTTTCCATTTCAGTGCAATTAATCTTTTTGCTTGTAACAAACCCATATCAATAAACATTCTGTCACTTTTTGTGTACCTCATGTTTTCTGGGTACAATCCCAGAATAAGGAAGCCAGGATCCAAAACAACCTCCTTGGATAATATTTGTTTCATAGTTTGTGTTACTGCAACCCAAAAGGAGCCAATCTTCTTGCAATCCCAAATACAATGCCAAAAGTTACCCTTATCTTCATTACATTTATTACAAGTGTCTGGAATATTAGAGTTGTACTTATTTAATTTTTCTGGAGTAACATATATTCGCATTAACCATTTGTATTGCAACAACCTTAGTCTAGAATTAATAGTTTGTTTATGAGCTTTTGCGCAAACCAATGCCCATTGTTCCATGGATATGTCCTTCTTTAAATCATTTTTCCAGGCGTTCAACCTTCCCAACGAATTGTCAGATGTTTTGGACCTAATCAATTTATATATTTCTGATATTGCCCCTTTTTTTGAACTGCTTTTGCTAATTATGTCTTCCAATTCTGATTTTGATGGTTTGGTGCAGGTATTATTTTGATTTGCTCGAATGTAACTTCTAATTTGGAGATATTTGAAAAATTGCTTTCTATCTATATTATATTTATTTCTAAGCATATCAAAGGACATCATCATATCTTGTGAATCTGTTGCATACAAATCTTGGATTTTTTGGAGTCCTTTAATTGACCATTGTCTAAAAACTTCATCCTCTCTTCCTGGTCTGAAATCCTGGTTTCCCCACATCGGTGTAAACTGTGACAATACAACAGGTTCCTTCATATATCTTTTTACATCATACAACACTTTGACCATGTTCTTTACCATTGGATTTTTCGCCTTTTTAATCAAGTTTATTGCTGTGTCTGAGAAAAAATATAAAGGTAAAGGTGGATGCAAATTAATACTTTCCATCTCTGACCATTGCGGGGCGTTATTTAAGTCAAAATAGTATCTTATAGACCTGATTTGACATGCCCAGTAATACCACTCAATATTTGGACACATGACACCACCCTCGTTGTATGGTAGATGCAACAATGATAATCTTATCCTTGGTCTCCCATTTTTCCATAAAAAACCGAGAACAAGCTTTTTGATCCTGCTAAACCAATCAACAGGAGGCGGCAGGGGGATGTTCTGATACGCATAAAGCACCTTTGGCAGTATACTCATTTTGTATATATTAATCCGACCAATTAAAGAAACTGGTAGAGATATGCATCTGTCCACTATCTCTGTTATTTCTTTAGAAAGTCTTTCATAGTTATTTTCCACAATCTCACTTAATTTGGGCGAAATCATTATTCCTAAGTACATAAAGTCTTTTACTGTCTTAAAATGAGATGTTACTATGGGTGGGTTTTTCCTTTCTTCTTCATTTAGTAATAAAACGGATGATTTAGATTTGTTAATGACATACCCTGATATTTGACCAAACTCCCCTATCAATCTAAGCAGAGCAGGTATAGATTCAGTTATTTTAGAGAGATATACTATTACATCGTCTGCGTACAACGAAATCCTATGTTCTACTTCATTTACCATAATTCCTGTCAATGATAAACTCGAACGTGCGGCTATAGCAAAGGGTTCCATAGCTAATATAAACAACAGTGGGCTTATCGGTGAGCCTTGCGGACATCCCCGTTTCACCCTTATTGGTTTAGAGATATTTTTGTTTGTCAAGATTTCAGCAGTTGGATTTGAGTGTAATAATTGTATCCATCTTCGAAACACATCTCCATAACCAAATCTAGTCAGAACATCAAAAAGATAAGGCCACTCGACCCTATCGAATGCTTTTTCAGCATCCAGTGAGAGTAAGGCTCTCTCTGAAGAATCGTTTAGTCTGTCTATAATGTTAAAGACTCTTCTTACATTATGTAGACCTTGGCGCCCCAATATAAAACCGTTTTGATCTCTATGAATTACTGAGGGGAGAGTATCTTGCAGACGTGTTGCTAATATTTTACCCAATACCTTAAAATCAGAATTAAGTAAGCTTATCGGCCTCAAATTTTCACATTCATTACTCGGTTTTCCTGGTTTAGGTAACAAAATGATTAGTGAACCTGTTACTGATTTAGGAAGTCTTCCTTTGCTTAGTGATTCCCGATACATTTCCAATAGTGGTTTCATTAATTTACTTTTAAATTTTTTATAAAAATCAATTGGGAATCCATCTGGTCCAGCTTTTTTACCTGATCTCATGTTGTTAATTGCCCTGCTTATTTCCTCTTCGGTGATTTCTGCATCTAATTGTTGTTTTGCGTCGTCAGCGATAGTAGGAATATTAATTTTATCCAGAAACGCATTTCTGGAGTTTTGATCTGATCTATCCTGGGATTCATAAAGTTTTTCATAATAGTTTCTAAACTCCTTGTTTATTTCAATCGGATCCATTATCATTTCCCCTTTGCTGTTCTTAATCGACGTTATATTTTTCTGCACTTCCAATTGTTTAATTTGCCATGCCAATATTTTTCCAGGTTTCTCTCCTTGTTCATAAAAAGACTGATTTAATCTCAAAATGTCCAAAGCTGTTCTATCTGCCGATTCTTTATTATATTGTGCTTTTAGTATTAGCAAGTCTTTCTCTATTAATGGGTCTCTACTTTTGAACACTAGTTTCTCTAGTTTTTTAATTTCCTTTTCCATTTGCTGTCTTGTTTTGCATTTTTCTTTAGATTTCGATGAAGTATATGCTATCATAACTCCCCTTAAACATGCCTTAAATGCCTCCCACCTAATACTAGCTGATGTTTGTGAGCTATTTATAGTAAAATATTCATCTATTTCTTTTCCTACAAAAGTGAGGAATCCTTCATCATTCAGCCATTTCTGGTGTAAGCACCATCTATGTTCCATTATTAAGTTGTTATGTGTATATATGATATTGCAGGGAGCATGATCCGATATTAATATACTGTCATATGAACATGTCTTTATGTTTGATAGGAGGCTCGCTGATACTAAGAAATAGTCTATTCTGGAATATGTATTAAATGTTTTTGAATGGCAAGAAAAAAGTATATCATCAGGTTTTAACTGTCTCCAGATGTCAATCAAATGTAGTTCCTTCATGAAGTTAAGAATTGACTTTCGGCTTTTGTTATGGGCCTGATTAACATACTTTTACATCATTATGGAACACCAGCAGAGGACAGAACCACCTGCTTTTGTGTTGTCATGGCAATATGAAGTCAAATAAATACAAATATATAAAATGCACATTTGAAGGAGGACAAGAAGACAGGCAACTGGAAGAGCTTTTGAAGCAAGAAAACGTTTCTGGATTCCTCTTAATTTAACTGGAAATTTTGCGAATACAAGTCAAGGAGGAAACAAGGAGGCTGGTTGGATGATATTTGAGGACAGGACGCATGAAGGAGAAGCATGAGGAGAGAGGAAACAGCAGAGCGATGGTGCAGAGCTAATCGTGGATCAAGTCGAAGAAGCAAGCATCAAAACTGTGAGTAAACATAACACATAAAGACTTAAAAATGACTGTGCTGATTAAGGAAACATTACATTTGGTTAGTTTGGGGTCTGCAGCTTCAGGTTTGTGGGCTCAGTTGGTCTCAAAATTGAGGAAAGACAAAAAATGTTTCTTTTGAAAGGTTGTTGGAGGATTCTTACTGTAAGAAATACCTGGGTGTGCAACTGCTTTTATTTTAAAAAAAAGTTGCATTTTATTTAGTCACATTGGAAAGGGAAAATTGGAGGATCAGGACAATAATGTGGCCAGATTTACTGTTTCCTTAATCAGAACAATCATTTTGATCGGAACTAGACATTTTGAAATGGGTTATTTTCTTTCTTCTCTATTGATCACTGTGTTAAAGGTTGAGTTACTTGTCAGTCTACATTTATGTTAATGGTACTTTTAAAAAATGCAGTTAATTCGTAATTTTGTAGAAAAAGGCTCTGCACCTGTGAAAAAAAAATAGGTATCCACACCCCCAAAATCACTGTAGATCAGAGTAGCTAAGCCCTGGTTAACTGCAATTATATAACAGGAGATGAAAAAGATTGGAATGATTGAAAGAAACAAAGATTGCTTTAGGGTTTGAAGATTTGACTTTCTTATTGAAATAGAAATCACAACAAATGTCGCCTTGAGGCGACATTTGTTGTGATTTGGCGCTATATAAATAAAATTGAATTGTATTGAATTGAATTGAAAGAGACAAAAACTAATCCATGTGTGACACTGAGAAAAAAAAATAAAGCTTGAAAGATCTGGAGGTCCAACTGTTGTTATACAAATGTGCAAACTTGTTTTAATGACATTAGAAAGAAAAATGGGATGTTTAAAAAGGTAATATATAAAATTGATTTTTATATTACTTGAAAAAAATATGTTGATTAGCTCCCAAGATAGGCAGCTGGCAGATTGAATGATGCTCTGCCTCTATGGTCAAGTACAGACATAGGCCTTAAGCAACCATGAGCCACTGATAAGCGTGAGAAATTAGTGCACATAATACATGTTTCCTAATTATATACTTATGAGCCACTAATAGGACAAAATGAGCACGCAATAAAGTGGACTTGTTAGGGAGAGATTGCCATCAGAGTTAAAACACTCCAACTCAATTTTGATGATGGACACCGCTAAAAAATGAGCGTTTTGTTGACACTGATAACAAAATCCAGATCAGATAAAGACAGACACATGCATACAACACACACTGCTGCTCAAAGTTTTGTGGTCAGATTCAAATATTCTTGTCTTAATTGTAAAATTATATTTGCTTTAACATAAAATTACGCAACGTTTACCAGTAATGTTTTCACAGATGTGTGTTTAATGAATCATTAACGTTATATCACCCATGATGCATTAGGAAATGTCTACAGACTTATACGTGCACCAAATTTTAGTAACAATCACTCCTGTGTGGAACGATCACATGGTTACAAACCAGGTGAAAATTGACTTCAAACTTTTGAGCTGTAGTGTAGATTGATTGCAGTGATAGTGTATAGTTATCTATTACAGAAGAATATATAGAAGTATGAGGACAGGGAGACACTGTAAAAAAGTTATGAGCTGTCTTGCTGCAGAGAAAGTGGAGTCTGTCATCCTTGAAAAGCTCCCAAGATAGGCAGCTGGCAGATTGAATGATGCTCTGCCTCTGTGGTCAAGTACAGACATAGGCCTTAAGCAACCATGAGCCACTGATAAGCGTGAGAAATTAGTGCACATAATACATGTTTCCTAATTATATACTTATGAGCCACTAATAGGACAAAATGAGCACGCAATAAAGTGGACTTGTTAGGGAGAGATTGCCATCAGAGTTAAAACACTCAGACTCAATTTTGATGATGGACACAGCTAAAAAAATGAGCGTTTTGTTGACAATGATGACAAAATCCTGATCAGATACAGACAGACACATGCATACGACACACACTACTGCTCAAAGGTTTGTGGTCAGATTGAAACAGTCGTCTTTTAATTAATAACTTACATTTACTTTAATATAATATTACATGAAAATTATCAGAAATGTTTTCACAGATGTGTGTTTAATGAATCATTTATGTTAAATCACCCATGATGCATTAGGAAATGTCTACACACTTAAACATGGGCCCATTTTTAGTAACAATCGCTCCTGTGTGGACCGATCACATGGTTATAAACCAGGTGAAAATTGACTTCAAACTTTTGAGCTGTAGTGTAGATTGATTGCAATGATAGTGTATAGTTAACTATTACAGAAGAATATATAGAAGTATGAGGACAGGGAGACACTGTAAAAAAGTTATGAGCTACGTTACGTACACATAAAAACGCCTGGTCTCATTACAAATGTAGCCCAGAACCACCTTACTATTTGTTTAATAAGTCACAGCATTAAGCTGAAGATCAAGTTCTGCTGAGATCAGGTCTGACAACTCAACAGCCAGTACTGCTGCACAGAGCTCTAATCTCGGGATTGTGTCCTCTGGACGAGGAGCCAGCTTGGCCTTTCCCATGACAAACCCCACATGCTGGTTTCCAGCAGTGTCTGTGACTGAAGCAATAGCTTTTGTTGAAGCGTCAGAGAAAACACACAATTCTCTGTTGACAGCTGTCGATGGTGAAGTTTCAGTGTAGGGTCTGGGTATCGTCAGACTTGACAACTCTGTCAGTGAAGCTCTCCACGAGGCCCAAGCTTCCTTCTTGTCTCGAGGTAATGGCGCATCCCAGTCACCATTCTCAGCAGTGAGCTCTCGCAGAATGGCCTTGCCTTGTATGACAACTGGTGCTACAAACCCAAGAGGGTCGTAGAGACTGTTAATGATAGATAAGACTCCCCGGCGAGTATAAGGTTTTGTCTCCTGGGAGACACTGAAGACAAAGCAATCTGCTTGAATGTTCCAGTTGAGCCCGAGACTGCGCTGCACCGGTACTGTGTCTGCATCAAGGTCAAGATCTTTAAGGTCACTTGCATAGTCTCTTGAAGGAAAGGCTCTCATGACCTCCTTCTTGTTTGCTGGGATCTTATGCAGGTTAGACCTGGAGAGGACATCCCGTGTCTTCTTTAACAAGTTGATAGCTGCTTCGACTGTAGGCAGAGACTTCAGTTCATCATCTACATAAAAGTCTCGCATCACAAAATGCTTTACATCAGGGTCAGCATGGAACTCACTGACCTGAACGGATTGATGCAGGCCGTAAATAGCCACTGCAGGCGAGGGGCTATTCCCGAACACGTGGACTGTCATGCGGTAGTCCACGATATCTTTGGAGAGGTCATTATCACGGAACCATAGAAACCTCAAGAAGTTTCTGTCCTCTTCTCTGACCAAGAAAGAGTAGAACATTTGTTCTATGTCTGCTGAGAATGCAACAGCTTCCTTTCTAAAGCGAATCAATACACCCAGCAGTGTGTTGTTCAGATCAGGCCCTGTCAACAGCACATCCTTGAGTGACACACCATTGAATCGAGCACTGGAGTCAAAAACTATTCTGATCTTCTTTGGTTTCTTGGGATGGTACACACCGAATGTTGGTAAATACCATCGCTCTTCCTCCTCACCCAACGGAGGAGCCAACTCTGCATGACTATTTTTGAACATTTGTTCCATGAAGCTAAGGAAGTGTTCCCTCATTTCAGGCTTCCTCTCAAAGTTGTGAATGAGAGACTTGAGATGCTTCAGTGCCTGAGGCCTGTTGTTAGGAAGCTGCTGACGTGGACTCTTGAAGGGTAAAGGGGCTACCCAGCTGTTATTTGTGTCTTTCTGTAGTCCAGCCTTCATTATTTTCATGAATGAAGCATCCTGAATTGAAGGAGCAACTTGGTTATCCTCTTTGGTCCTCTTGAACACATTACATCCAAGATGGTCAACATCACAGATGGACTCTTGTTCAGGACATGTTGGGAGATGGTCTGCAACCTGGATGGCGCTGTACCTTTCTTTAACACAAAACACATTAGGGCATGGGTTAAAGATAGATGACCTTCGCAGCTCTGTGGTATTTGTATAGAAGGAGCTGATTGCTGATGGCCTATGGACACTGCCGAGGCACACGTTACCCACAACAACCCACCCCAGATCTAACTTCTGAGCATAGGGCTGGTTGTGTGAACCATTCACCTGTTTGCGGACTTTATGTAATCTGATAACGTCCCGCCCTAGGAGAAGCATGATCTGGGCATTTGGGTCCAGATCTGGGATGAGGTGTGCCAGTGACTTTAAATGTGCATGATAAATAGCGACATCAGGGGTTGGAATCTCATCCCTGTTGTTGGGAATTTCATTGCATTCTGTGAGACTGGGTAATGGAATGCGGACAGTCCCATCAAGAGATTCCACCTCATAGCCACTTGCCCTCCTACCTGATGATTCTTTTACTCCTGCACATGTTCTCAGTATGTATGGCGCACATGGGCTTTTGTCACCAAACACTTCAAAAAACTGTGAGCGAACTAACGACCTGTTACTTTGCTCATCCAAAATTGCATACAGCTTCACTGCTTTTTTCTCTGTTCCCAGCTGGATATACCTTCACGAGGCATATTTTGGAACAGGATCGGTCCATCAGATCTCCCCCGCAAACCTTTGTGCATTTGGTTGTGATGTCCGGTTGAGGCAAAGTTTCAACTTCCTCCCCGCCATGGTCTGGAGCAGGGTCCTTCACTTCTATCCAAGGTGCAGGCCCTGGATGTAGAGCTGTGTTGTGCCTTTCACTTTTGCACTCAGAACACTGCACTTTGACCTTGCAATCCCTAGCAAGGTGCGATGATGCTGAACAGCATTTGAAACACAAATTGTGCTCCTTCAAGAACATCTTGCGCTCATCAATCAGTTTTTCTCTGAATGCACGACATTTGCGTAATGGGTGTGGTTTCCCATGAATGGGGCATACTTTATCACAATCATCAAGCTTTGATGAGAACTTACTAGAATCAGAACTAGCTCTGGAGGATACGTCCGTTTTACAGACTGAGATTCCTCTATGCTTGTTTGGCTGCCACGCTAACTTTTCAGTCCTGGGGCTGATGTCTGTCTGAGTGATGAAGTTGAAGCTTGGATCGTTGGCAATGCTAGCCTCCCGGCTAACAAACTCTACAAAAAAGGTAAAGGGCGGATACGGCACATGCTCTCGCCGCTTGTACGATGCGCCAGCTGAAGCCCACTTTTCTTGCAGACAAAAGGGGAGCTTCTGCACGATTGGGTTGACACCTCTTGCTGTGTCAAGGAATGAAAGTCCAGGTAGGTCTCCTTCATCCTTAGCCGAAAGAAGTTCCATCAGAAGATCACTCAACTTTGTTAACTTTCCTACCTTTGGAAATGTGTCAATGCGCTTGAAGAGAGAATCCTCTATTGCCTCTGTTGAGCCGTAGGTTCTATCGAGTCTTTGCCATATCATATCCAGCCCAGCTCCTGGATGATTAACATGAATTGCTCTGATCTGCTCTGCGTGTTCTTTTGACTCCTTGCCAAGCCACTTTAAAAGAAGATCCATCTCTTCACTCGCAGTCAAATCTAAGCCACTGGTTGCAGATAGAAATGAGCGTTTCCAGGCTCTGTAGTTCCGTGGCTTGTCATTAAATTGAAGTAAGCCTGTAGACACAAGTTCACGGCGTGCAAGATATCTCACAAAATCATTTGGGTTGGGGCTGCCATAGTTGGCGTTAGGAGATATGGGATAGGCTGAGGGAAATGCACCACTATAGTCATTTTGAGGTCCGAGATTCTGGGTTGGAGTAGCAGAACTGTGTTCAAATCTTACTTGTCGTGGCTCGTGAACATCTTCATCCTTACAGATCTGAACTCCATGTGAGCTGGGGAACGGCTGTGATTTTATTGGCGTAACACTTTCATGCCGCTGATGCTCTGTCTCTGATACTTTGCCTTGGTCCGCAACATACTGTTGTGTCCGTTGAATAGTTTCTAGAGGGTTGGAATCTAGTACAAGGTCACAACTACGTCTTTCACTATTGATATCAGCTGCAGCTTCTAGCACTTCTGCCTCCGCAATGGCTGCAGCAGTTTCTTTCTTATATTCTAGCATTTTCATTGAGGCTTCCAATTTAGCCTTTTATAGTTTTAGGTTTATTTCCTCCTCAGCATAAGAAAGACGAGCCTTTGCTGCTTCTGCACGTGCTCGTGCCTTGGCTGCAGCAGACCCAGTTGATGATGCATAGGAGTGCACAGAAGGAGCGTGCAAATGCGTTTTTGACATGGTTGTTTCTTCTGACTTGGACTGAACAATTTCTCAGCGAATCTCTGCTTAGATGTGCTAATTGTCCATTAGTTGATTGTGATGATGGTCTCCCTACCATCTGTCGGCGTTTCCACGTTATCTTGCCCGCTAGGAAGTGTGGTTTCACTGTACTGCCTCTGCTATGGTTGG
This sequence comes from Neolamprologus brichardi, assembly GCF_056152115.1. Lineage (NCBI taxonomy): Eukaryota > Metazoa > Chordata > Actinopteri > Cichliformes > Cichlidae > Neolamprologus > Neolamprologus brichardi. The sequence continues at coordinate 61,228,354 of NC_142110.1, forward strand.
GCAGTCAGCTAAACTCCTTCCCCACATCAAGACTGATGACACGATTCCCAGTTCACAGGTTTATTGACACAGGGAAAGGTGAAACTGTAACAAACAGTACAAGGCATAATCACTGTACTTATTCACCATGTACATATATAAAAATGAAAATATATTAAATCAGTTTTTTAATATGTCAACATACATTGTTCATATGAATTACTTCCCTTTATAACTCAAATACAAACATCAAATTATGATTTTAACAAGTCTTGCTACAATGAATGCCTCCAATTCGTTTGTCATTCCCTTTTAACTAGCTCCATAAGCGATTGCTAGAGTAAACTGCATAAGATTGGTTTTATCATTAAACTTACAGAAAAATGAACTTACTTGAAAGAAAGTGGTCTATACATGCACATAAAATATAAAACAAGTCTATACATACCCACAATGCTACCAAAGGCATAGGATGTATGTGGATGCCACTGGATTTATCTGGCTAAGGCCACCATGCTGCACATGCCTTCTCCTTAATTCACAGACTTACTTCCTGTTTACCGACGACATCATGTCCTATTACCGACTACAGGTTTTAAGGTGACACCAGAGAGTTACAATTGCATATTTAAACATTTACCAAATCCAAGAAAACAGTCTACCTTAAAAACCTTTGATATCAGAACATGTATAGTTATCTATTAAAGAAGAATATATAGAAGTATGAGGACAGGGAGACACTGTAAAAAAGTTATGAGCTGTCATGCTGCAGAGAAAGCAGAGTCTGTCATCCTTGAAAAGCTCCCAAGATAGGCAGCTGGCAGGTTGAATGATGCTCTGCCTCTGTGGTCAAGTACAGACATAGGCCTTAAGCAACCATGAGCCACTGATAAGCGTGACAGATTAGGAAACATGCATACAGTTCATTAGTTAGACTCCTATGAGCCACAAATAGGAGAAAATGAGCACACAATAAAGTGGACTTGTTAGGGAGACATTGCCATGAGAGTTAAAACACTCCAACTCAATTTTTGATGATGGACACATCTAAAAAAAATGAGCATTTTGTTGACACTGATGACAAAATCCTGATCAGATACAGACAGACACATGCATACAACACACACTACTGCTCAAAGGTTTGTGGTCAGATTCAAATATCCTTGTCTTAATTGTAAAATTATATTTGCTTTAACATAAAATTACACAACGTTTACCAGTAATGTTTTCACAGATGTGTGTTTAATGAATCATTTAAGTTAAATCACCCATGATGCATTAGGAAATGTCTACACACTTATACGTGTGCCAAATTTTAGAAACAATCACTGCTGTATGGACCAATCACATGGTTATAAACCAGGTGAAAATTGACTTCAAACTTTTGAGCTGTAGTGTAGATTGATTGCAATGATAGTGTATAGTTATCTATTACAGAAGAATATATAGAAGTATGAGGACAGGGAGACACTGTAAAAAAGTTATGAGCTGTCTTGCTGCAGAGAAAGTGGAGTCTGTCATCCTTGAAAAGCTCCCAAGATAGGCAGCTGGCAGGTTGAATGATGCTCTGCCTCTTTTGTCAAGTACAGACATAGGCCTTAAGCAACCATGAGCCACTGATAAGCGTGACAAATTAGTGCACTTAATGCATGTTTCCTGATTATATACGTATGAGCCACTAATAGGGGAAAATGAGCACGCAATAAAGTGGACTTGTTAGGGAGAGATTGCCATCAGAATTAAAACACTCCAACTCAATTTTGATGACAGACACAGCTAAAAAATGAGCATTTTGTTGACACTGATGACAAAATCCTGATCAGATACAGACAGACACTTGCATACAACACGCACTACTGCTCAAAAGTTTGTGTTCAGATTCAAATATCCTTGTCTTAATTGTAAAATTATATTTGCTTTAACATAAAATTACACAACGTTTACCAGTAATGTTTTCACAGATGTGTGTTTAATGAATCATTTATGTTAAATTACCCATGATGCATTAGGAAATGTCTACACACTTATACATAGGCCCATTTTTAGTAACAATCACTGCTGTATGGAACGATCATATGGTTATAAACCAGGTGAAAATTGACTTCAAACTTTTGAGCTGTAGTGTAGATTGCAATGATAGTGTATAGTTATCTATTACAGAAGAATATATAGAAGTATGAGGACAGGGAGACAATGTAAAAAAAGTTATGAGCTGTCTTGCTGCAGAGAAAGTGGAGTCTGTCATCCTTGAAAAGCTCCCAAGATAGGCAGCTGGCAGGTTGAATGATGCTCTGCCTCTGTGGTCAAGTACAGACATAGGCCTTAAGCAACCATGAGCCACTGATAAGCATGACAGATTAGGAAACATGCATACAGTTCATTAGTTAGACTCCTATAATTCACTAATAGGGGAAAATGAGCATGCAATAAAGTGGACTTGTTAGGGAGAGATTGCCATCAGAGTTAAAACACTCCAACTCAATTTTGATGACAGACACAGCTAAAAAAATGAGCATTTTCTTGACACTGATGACAAAATCCTGATCAGATACAGACAGACACATGCATACAACACACACTACTGCTCAAAAGTTTGTGGTCAGATTGAAACAGTCGTCTTTTTAAATAATGACTTACATTTACTTTAACATAATATTACACAAAGTTTACCAGCAATTTTTTGACAGTTGTGTGTTTAATGAACCATTTAAGTTAAATCACCCATGATGCATTAGGAAATGTCTAAACACTAATACATGGGCCCATTTTTAGTAACCATCACTGCTGTATGGACCGATCACATGGTTATAAACCAGGTGAAAATTGACTTCAAACTTTTGAGCTGTAGTGTGGATTGCAGTGATAGTGTATAGATATCTATTACAGAAGAATATATAGAAGTATGAGGACAGGGAGACACTGTAAAAAAGTTATGAGCTGTCTTGCTGCAGAGAAAGTGGAGTCTGTCATCCTTGAAAAGCTCCCAAGATAGGCAGCTGGCAGGTTGAATGATGCTCTGCCTCTGTGGTCAAGTACACACATAGGCCTTAAGCAACCATCAGCCACTGATAAGCGTGACAGATTAGGAAACATGCATACAGTTCATTAGTTAGACTCCTATGAGCCACTAATAGGAGAAAATGAGCATGTAATAAAGTGGACTTGTTAGGGAGAGATTGCCATCAGAGTTTAAACACTCCAACTCAATTTTGATGACAGACACAGCTAAAAAATTGAGCGTTTTGTTGACACTGATGACAAAATCCTGATCAGATACAGACAGACACATGCATACAACACACACTACTGCTAAAAAGTTTGTGGTCAGATTGAAACAGTCGTCTTTTAATTAATAACTTACATTTGCTTTAACATAATATTACATGAAAATTATCAGAAATGTTTTCACAGATGTGTGTTTAATGAATCATTTATGTTAAATTACCCATGATGCATTAGGAAATGTCTACACACTTATACATAGGCCCATTTTTAGTAACAATCACTGCTGTATGGAACGATCATATGGTTATAAACCAGGTGAAAATTGACTTCAAACTTTTGAGCTGTAATGTAGATTGCAATGATAGTGTATAGTTATCTATTACAGAAGAATATATAGAAGTATGAGGACAGGGAGACACTGTAAAAAAGTTATGAGCTGTCTTGCTGCAGAGAAAGTGGAGTCTGTCATCCTTGAAAAGCTCCCAAGATAGGCAGCTGGCAGGTTGAATGATGCTCTGCCTCTGTGGTCAAGTACACACATAGGCCTTAAGCAACCATCAGCCACTGATAAGCGTGACAGATTAGGAAACATGCATACAGTTCATTAGTTAGACTCCTATGAGCCACTAATAGGAGAAAATGAGCATGTAATAAAGTGGACTTGTTAGGGAGAGATTGCCATCAGAGTTAAAACACTCAGACTCAATTTTGATGATGGACGCGGCTAAAAAAATGAGCGTTTTGTTGACACTGATGACAAAATCCTGATCAGATACAGACAGACACATGCATACAATACACACTACTGCTCAAAGGTTTGTGGTCAGACTGAAACAGTCATCTTTTAATTAATAACTTACATTTACTTTAACATAATATTACATGTAATTTATAAGAAATTTTTTCACAGATGTGTGTTTAATGAATCATTTACGTTAAATCACCCATGATGCATTAGGAAATGTCCATCCATCCATCTTCATCCGCTTTATCCGAGGCCGGGTCACGGGGGCAGCAGCCTAAGCAAAGAGGCCCAGACCTCCCTCTCCCGAGCCACCTCCTCCAGCTTATCCAGGGGAACACCAAGGCGTTCCCAGGCTAGCCGAGAGATATAATCTCTCCAGCGTTTCCTGGGTCTTCCCTGGGGCCTCCTCCCGGTGGGACATGCCTGGAACACCTCACCCAGGAGGCGCCCAGGGGGCATCCTTGTCAGATGCCCGAACCACCTCAGCTGGCTCCTTTCGATGTGGAGCAGCAGCGGCTCTACTCTGAGCCCCTCCCGGATGGCTGAAGCTCATTTCTGCCGCTTGTATCCGCGATCTCGTTCTTTCGGTCACTACCCACAGCTTGTGGCCATAGGTGAGGGTAGGGACGTAGATTGACCGGTAAATTGAGAGCTTTGCTTTTACACTCAGCTCCCTCTTCAACACGACGGACTGGTGCAGCGTCTGCATTACTGCAGCTGAAGCCCCAATCCGTCTGTCGATCTCCGGCTCCCTTCTCCCATCACTCGCGAACAAGACCCCGAGATACTTGAACTCCTCCACTTGGGGCAGGAACTCATCCCCGACCCGGAGTGGGCACTCCACCCTTTTCCGGCTGAGAACCATGGCCTCAGATTTGGAGGTGCTGATCCTCATTCCCGCTGCTTCACACTCGGCTGCGAACCGCTCCAGTGCGAGCTGGAGGCCCTCACCCGATGAAGCCAACAGAACCACATCATCCGCAAAAATCAGAGATGAGATTCTGAGGCCACCAAAGCGAAAGCCCTCCGCCACTTGGATCCGCCTAGAAATCCTGTCCATAAAAATTATGAACAGAACCGGTGACAAAGGGCAGCCCTGGCGGAGCCCATCACCCACCAGGAACGAGTCCGACTTATTGCCGGCAATGCGAACCAAGCTCTTGCAACGGTTGTATAGGGATCGAATGGCCCGTAGCAATGGGCCAGACACCCCATACTCCCGCAACACCTCCCACAGGACACCCCGAGGGACACGGTCGAATGCCTTCTCCAAGTCCACAAAACACATGTAGACTGGTTGGGCAAACTCCCATGCACCCTCAAGTATCCTCGAGAGGATGAAGAGCTGGTCCAGTGTTCCGCGACCAGGACGAAAACCGCATTGTTCCTCCTGTATCCGAGGTTCGACTAGCGAATGAACTCTCCTTTCCAGCACCCTGGCATAGACTTTCCCAGGGAGGCTGAAGAGTGTGATCCCCCTGTAGTTGGAACACACCCTCCGGTCCCCCTTCTTAAAGATGGGGACCACCACCCCGGTCTGCCAGTCCACGGGTACTGCCCCTGATCTCCACGCAACATTGCAGAGGCGTGTCAACCAGGACTGCCCTACAACGTCCAGAGCCTTCAGGAACTCGGGGCGGACCTCATCAACACCAGGGGCTCTGCCACCAAGGAGTTGTTTAACTGCCTCAGTGACCTCGCCCCCGGAAATTGGCGGGTCATTCCCCTCATCCCCAGACTCTGCTTCCTCCTCGGAAGACGTGTCAGTGGGATTAAGGAGGTCCTCGAAGTATTCCTTCCACCACCTGACAATTTTCTCAGTCGACGTCAGCAGCGCTCCGCCAGCACTATACACAGTGCAGGTAGAGCACCGCTTTCCCCTCCTAAGACGCCTGACGGTTTGCCAGAATCTCTTCGAGGCAGTCCGAAAGTCTTTTTCCATGGCCTCTCCGAACTCCTCCCACACCCGAGTTTTTGCTTCAGCCACTGCCCGAGCCGCATTCTGCTTGGCCTGTCGATACCTGTCGGCTGCCTCCGGAGTCCCACAGGCTAATCAAGCCCGATAGGACTCCTTCTTCAGCCTGATGGCTCCCTTCACCTCTGGTGTCCACCATTTGGTTCGGGGATTACCACCACGGCAGGCACCAACCACCTTGCGGCCGCAGCTCAATGCAGCAGCTTCGGCAATGGAGATGCTGAACATGGTCCATTCGGACTCAATGTCCCCAGTCTCCCTCGGAATGCTGTTGAAGCTCTGCCGGACGTGTGCGTTGAAGATCTCGCGGACTGGGGCCTCTGCTAGTCGTTCCCAGCACACCCTCACTACGCGTTTAGGTGCACCAGGTCTGTCCAGCGTCCTCCGCTGCCACCTGATCCAACTCACCACCAGGTGGTGATCAGTTGACAGCTCAGCCCCTCTCTTTACCCGAGTGTCCAGAACATATGGTCGCAGGTCTGGTGATACGATTACAAAATCGATCATCGACCTACGGCCTAGAGCGTCCTGGTGATACGTGCACTTATGGACACTCTTATGTTTGAACAAGGTGTTCGTTATGGCCAAACTGTGATTAGCACAGAAGTCCAATAACAAAACACCACTCGGGTTTAGATCAGGGAGGCCGTTCCTCCCAATCACGCCCCTCCAGGTCTCGCTGTCGTTACCCACGTGAGCATTGAAGTCTCCCAACAGGACAACAGAGTCTCCAGGTGGAGCACCTTCCAGCACCCCCCCCCCCCCCCCCCCCCCACCCAGGGAGTCTAAGAAGGCTGGGTACTCCGAACTGCCACTCGGCGCATAAGCGCAGATGACAGTCAGGACCCGTTCCCCGACCCTAAGGCGCAGGGAACAAACCCTCTCGTCCACCGGGAAAAACCCCAACGTATCGGCAGCAAGCCGAGGGGATATTAGAATACCCACCCCAGCCCGCCGCCTGTCACCAGGGGCAACTCCAGACTGAGACAGAGTCCAGCCCCTCTCCAGGAGACTGGTTCCAGAGCCCAAGCCATGCGTAGAGGTGAGCCCGACTATATCTAGCCGGTACCTCTCAACCTCACGCACTAACTCAGGCTCCTTCCCCACCAGAGAGGTGACATTCCATGTCCCTATTGCCAGTCTTGGCAGCCGGGGGTCAGTCCTGCGCTCCTGGCCGCCACCCGGCACACAATGCACCCGACCCCTATGGCGCCTCCTGCGGGTGGTGGGCCTGCGGGAGGATGGGCCCATGTCTCCTCTTCAGGCTGTGCCCGGCCGGGCCCCATGGACTAAGGCCCGGCCACCAGACGCTCGCCCTCGGGCACCCTCCCCGGGCCTGGCTCCAGGGCGGGGCCCCGGTAACCCTATCCCGGGCACGGTAAACTGTTCCCTCGATGTTCTTTTCATAAGGGTCTTCTGAATCGCTCTTTGTCTGGTCCCTCACCCAGGACCAATTTGCCATGGGAGACCCTACCAGGGGGCAAAAGCCCCCAGACAACATAGCCCCTGGGATCCCTGGGACACACAAACCCCTCCACCACGATAAGGTTGCGATTCACGGAGGAGAAATGTCTACACACTTAAACATGGGCCCATTTTTAGTAACAATCGCTCCTTTTTTTTTTTTTTTTTTTTTTCCTTTTTTTGCCTGTCCCGTTTGGCTCTTTTGCCATCAGAATTATTGTCTAAAGGCGAAGAAAGATGCCCAACGGATTTTCTTTACCAAATTGACCATCCCAGCTTTGCCGTAATGGTCCATTTGATTCACCTTTTATTCTTTATTTTATTTTCACTTGCTGAATACGGGACAGACTTGACTGGGGGAAAGAAAAGGGAGAAAGAAAGAGGGAAAGAAAAACAGTTGAGAAGAGGGACGGGGGAGAAGGGCAAAAAACAAAAACCAACAGAATAAGCAAAAAAAAAAAAAAAAAAAAAATACATATATCGATCACCTGGATCACCTGTTGAGAAAGAAAAAAGAAAACAAGCAGAAGAAAACGAGAGTAATACAATAAACAACATCACAATGATATATGGGAATATGACAGTAAATACTAAATATTAAACATTATTGTGCAGCACGTAAGATCGACAGCACAGTGTGCATTGAGGTAGGAGCCAAAAAGGGTGTAGTTTGTGTGTGTGATCACCCGTGTGTACACCTGTGAGCATGGACGCGCTTGTTTTCTTAAAAGGTTCCCTCATGTAATGATCTGCTAGAGGGTGTGGGGGGCCACTGCCCCGTCCTCCAGGGCATGAAGCAGGTATGGAGGAGATCAAAACTCCAGACATCCAGAGGCCCCCAGAACACAAGAGACCAAGGAAGACCAACAGAGGGGCAGCCGTGCCACTGTCCCAGAAAGAGCTGAGGAGAGTCCCAGATGAGGGGTCACCCAGCAGCCACGGAGCAGAAGCCAGGGGGGTTGCAGCGACGTGCCCGTGAGCTCCGCCGGCAGCCAGCTGTGCCTGAGTGACCGAGCCCCAGGCCGAGAGGCCGGGGGCACCCCACCTCCGAAGTGGCCCAAGCGAGCCCCAGGCTCCAGGCCCCGATAAGCAGCCGCCAAGGAGTGAGCCGGTGTGTACCCGGACGCCCACCCCCGGACACAAAGAACCACCAACGCACCGATGTCTGAGGGAGTCCGCCCCCGGCAGGGGAAGTGGTGGGGGGAGATAGGCCTCCAAACCTTGGAGGGCCTGAGCTGTCCTCAGAGAGGTGGCGTCTGATACCCAACCTGACATATGGACACAGACATACAGGCACACACAGATACAAACATCCATTCCCACCCTCATGCTCTCATATGCACTTACTCCACACTTAACCAACGTGGAGACAGACATAAAGAGATGCTGTACACACAATCACACTCTACGAACCGGGTCTAGGTACCCTTGCCCCTGGAGGGGGGAACTGCACCCAGACCCAGGTTGTGTTACCCTTTTTCCCTGCGGTGGGGAGAAGCAGACCGCCCCGACTCCGCAGCAGCAGGGAGGCCCCACATTCCGGACCCCAGTCGGACGGCCAACTCCTCCTCCTAGCCCCCCTGCTCCAGCAGACCGCAGAGAACGAGGGTGAGAGAAGACTCCTAACCTCCCTCCCTCCGCTCATTGTAGTGTTGATGTATGTGTGTTCTAAGGTGCATTTAAAACCCAGGAGGGCATGGAGCTACCTGCCAGAGAGCAGCAGGTAAGCGCATAGTCCCTCCTGCTAGCCCTCAATGTCTACGTGTATTTAAAATTGAGAGGTGGGCAAAGACGCCAGGGGTGAGGTGTACACCCTGATGGTAATTGGGATTCCGTGTAGCGTGCCCACCCCCAAGATCCTATATGTATGTGTAATGAGAGTGTGAGTAATGTGAATGTCTAAGTTGCGGGATAAAATTGAGGCAGAGGCAGCCAGAAGGGGACAGAGGGGGGGGGTTACCTCCTCTGCACCCTGGTGACACACCCCTACTCCAAGGCCCTGCATGTGTGGGTGGTTGTGGTGGAGCGGGAAGAGGGAGGCAGCTGAAGATGGGGAGGGAAGGAAGGGAGGGGCAAGTGACCCCTCCCTGGGGCCAGCTCCCCCGCTGACCCCAGTAGGCACCCCCATACTCCGCGACCCGCCAGGGAAGGGGGGCCCAGGCCCATCCGAACCGGGGCCCAGGGCAGCGGCGCCGCCCGGCCCCACAGAGCCCGGGGCAGTCCACCCAACCCCACCACAGAGAAAACTGCACCCACCCCATCATCCACTCATCTTCCAGACTACATAAGACAATAGACGCCCAGGCTGAGATCTTCCTCCACCTCTCCTGTATCTCCCCCTCTTGCAGAGAGAGTTCCTGAGAGAGGAAAGCTCCTGCAAGATGTGACAACCCCCCCCCCCCCCCCCCCCCCCCCCACCAGTTGAAGAGCCCCCCAGGTGGCTCGGCGCACCGGCGGCACCCCGCGCCAGTGGTGGGCCCCCATATACCCACCGGCCCACAACCCCGGCAACACACCAACCAGGACCCAGGCCCCCGAGGCCCGGCCAGGGCCCCAGGCCAGAGCCGGAGCGCCCCCAGAACCTCACGCCCGTCCCAGACCCACCCAGGGGCAGCCAGGCTACCAGGTCAGTAACCCCCGTCCGTCAGCACAGACCCTCCCCTAGCCCCGCTGCACGTAGCCACGAGGAAACCGTCACCTAAGAGCCAACAGAGCCCCTAATTGGCCATGACCGCTACCCCGGGTTGAGCCCCCCAAGGAAGATGCTCCCGGGGAACCCCCCGACGCCCTAAGCCTGACCCTACCCCCACACCAATCACAACAGTGAAGGCGAGACCAAAATATGACCCCCCACCCCCACTAGGTGATGGAGCTGATCAGAGGAGCCCAGAGCGATTGATCTGATGTGGTGGCAGAGGCTGTATCAAGACTAATGTAATCTAATAGATAATTTCTATATTGGTTAGAATTAAGATTGTTTTTATTTTTCCAGTTCATGAGGACTGTTTTCTTGGCTATGCATAGGGCAGTGAAAACCATATGGGCTATATTCTTTTCTGAAGTGACATTATCTAAGCTGCCCAACAAACACACTAAGGGGGAAGTTGGAATGTTACATTTCAGACACTTTGATAAGTCTTCACATATCTCGCGCCAAAACTTCTGAACTGGTGGACAGAACCAAAGAGCATGGATATAATTGTCCGGTGAATTGGTTTGGCAGTGTGAGCAGTTGTTGGTAGATGCAAAGCCCATCTTGAACATCCGATGACCTGTATAGTGCACTCTATGTAGTATTTTGTATTGAATTAATTGAAGACTGGGATTTTTGATTAGATGAAAGGTTTTTAAGCAAATCTGAGACCAGAAGTTTTGGTCTAAGTTAACTGATAAATCCGCTTCCCATTTTGCAATAGGAAGTGATATTGATTCATCTGTTTTAGAAAGCATTCTGTATATTTTGGATAGTAATTTGGGGGTTTTAAGAGTAAAAAATTGAACCACACTTGGTGGTGTTTGTAGTTCATCTTGACCCGGTTTAAATTTCTTTTTTATTATGGATTTAATTTGTTGATATTCTAAAAATCTTTTCTTGTTGATCCCATATTGTGTAACTAGTCTGTCAAATGAAATAAATTCTGTTCCTTCTAGTATATGTTCTACATATTTGATTCCTTTACCATTCCAATCTGAAAAGTTTATCATATTATTGTTTTGTAATATGTCAGGGTTGTTCCAGATAGGTGTACGTTTGCATGGGATTAATGAAGACTCTGTCAACTTCAGAAACTCCCACCATGCTGTCAGAGAAGAGCTGATGTTGATGCTTTTGAAGCATTCATGTCGTTGGATGTTTGAGCTGATAAATGGTAGATCTGAAATCTCTAGATTATTGCAAAGTGCTTGTTCTACATCTAGCCAAGGTTCATCTAAAAGGGTATGTTTTAGCCATCCTGAGATAAACTGAAGCCTGTTGGCTAAGAAGTAGTGCTGAAAGTTAGGTAGTTCTAATCCTCCTTTATCCTTGGTCTTTTGTAGTGTTTTTAAGCTTATACGTGGGGGCTTATTTTTCCAAAGGAATTTGGACATATATGAATCTAGAGATCTGAACCAATCTTGCGGCGGTTTAGTTGGGATCATTGAGAATAAATAATTTATTTTTGGTAATACCATCATTTTTATAGCAGCAACCCTTCCCATGAGTGATATGGGTAGACATTTCCATCTAGCCAGATCACCTTCTACTTTCTTTAAAAGTGGGGTATGGTTTAATTTAGTTAGATCTGCAAGCTTGGGAGAAATATTAATACCTGAATATTTTATATTTCCCGATTGCAGTGGAGTAGAAGAGGAATTATGGAAGCAGCAATTAATAGGAAGGACTGTAGATTTTGACCAGTTAATTGAGTAATCTGATATTCTTGCAAAAGAGTTTATCAATTCAATCACCCCAGAGATATTGGTTTGTGAATTTTGGAGAAAGAGTAACACATCATCAGCATAAAGGCTGATTTTATGTTCCACGTTCTTGCATTTTATGCCCTTAATTGCTGAATTCTGTCTAATTGCTGCTGCTAGTGGTTCGATAAAAATTGCAAACAGTGAAGGGGAGAGTGGGCATCCCTGCCTGGTGCCCCTCAGGAGACATAAGCTGGAGGATGTCTGGTCATTTGTTCTGACACAAGCTGTTGGGGAATTATATAATATTTTTAACCAGTTGATGAAAGAAGATCCAAAACCAAATTTGTGTAAAGTTGCAAATAGAAATTTCCAGTTAACTCTGTCAAACGCTTTTTCTGCATCTAAGGAAAATATTGTAGTTTCAAGGTTTTTACTGTATGAGTAGTCTATCAAATTAAGTAATCTACGTGTATTTGTTGATGAGTGCCTACCTTTTATGAAACCAGTTTGGTCAGGATGAATTAAGAGGGGGGTTATTTTCTCTAGTCTCTTCGAGAGAGCTTTGCAGATTATTTTGAGGTCTACATTAATAAGGGATATTGGACGATAGCTTGAGGGATATACAGGGTCTTTGCCTGGTTTTAGCAGGAGATTAATGTTTGCAGAATTCATATTTGATGGAAGTCTGCCCTTTTCTTTGATTTCTAACAACGTTCTGTAAAAAACTGGTGCTAGAATCGTCCAGAATTCTTTGTAGAATTCTGCAGGAAAGCCGTCTGGACCTGGAGCCTTATTATTGGACATACTTATCAGGGCTTCCTGGAGTTCACCTGATGTCAGTGGCGAATCCAGTGCCATTGCTTGAGCTTCTAATAATTTTGGGAGAGTTATGTTGTCTAAAAATTGATCAATTTCCTTTTTAGATGGGTTTATTTGTGGTGAATACAACGTTTTATAGAAATCCCTGAAAATGTTGTTTATTTGTTTCGGTTCATATATTGTGTTCCCAGATGAATCTTGAACAGCACATATAGTTGTTTTTTCTTTATTTATTTTTAGCTGGTTTGCTAGAAATTGACCAGATTTATTACTATGTTCATAATTTTGTAAGCGTAGTCTTTGTACTAAGAATTTTGTAACAATCGCTCCTGTGTGGACCGATCACATGGTTATAAACCAGGTGAAAATTGACTTCAAACTTTTGAGCTGTAGTATAGATTGATTGCAATGATAGTGTATAGTTATCTATTACAGAAGAATATATAGAAGTATGAGGATAGGGAGACACTGTAAAAAAGTTGTGAGCTGTCTTGCTGCAGAGAAAGTGGAGTCTATCATCCTTGAAAAGCTCCCAAGATAGGCAGCTGGCAGGTTGAATGATGCTCTGCCTCTGTGGTCAAGTACAGACATAGGCCTTAAGTAACCATGAGCCACTGATAAGCGTGACAGATTAGGAAACATGCATACAGTTCATTAGTTAGACTCCTATGAGCCACTAATAGGAGAAAATGAGCACGCAATAAAGTGGACTTGTTAGGGAGAGATTGCCATCAGAGTTAAAACACTCCAACTCAATTTTGATGACAGACACAGCTAAAAAAAATGAGCGTTTTGTTGACAAAATCCTGATCAGATACAGACAGACACATGCATACAACACACACTACTGCTCAAAGGTTTGTGGTCAGATTCAAATATTCTTGTCTTAATTGTAAAATTATATTTGCTTTAACATAATATTACGCAACGTTTACCAGTAATGTTTTCACAGATGTGTGTTTAATGAATCATTTATGTTAAATCACCCATGATGCATTAGGAAATGTCTACACAGTTATACATGGGCCCATTTTTAGTAACAATCACTGCTGTATGGACACATGGAACACATTTGATTTAATCAGATTACAAACAGAAAATGGGATGATCCATCACAAACCTCGATAATTTACTGTTTTTAATCCACACAATCATTTTGGTTTGTGCTGATATCTTTGGAAAAAGGTTTCTTGACTGACAAGTTTGGATGTAACATCACAAACTGACATCTGGTGACACGATGTACCAAATAAAAATTGGCCTCAGTAGATGTCATGGTTCCCTCGCCCTCTTTTGCTTGCTTGCTTCTTTCTCTCTCTCCTCTTTCGGTGTATGCCTGTGTTGTTGTCCGTGTGCTTGTCATTTTTAGGGGATGCTCCTCCACCTTCCTGTCCCTCAGTCACTTGTGAACAATCAGCTGATTACTCGCCTGTTCCTCACGAGGTCTTCATGCTGGCTTCTAAACAACCAGATCATTGCAGTACCAAGGTAACTTATCAATCCACAGTCATGTCACATTTTCTATCAGTTCTTGCCTTTGCTCACGCTCTGTTTCTGTGCAGACGTTTCAGCGTTATGGATCTTTCACTTTCACCTTCTGTGACAGTGTCTGAGTGTGCCTCCAGACAACCTTCACTACCTCTGCCCCGTCTATTGAGGTCATAGTGAATGTCGTTTATTAGTGTGTGTCATAGTATGATTTTGTTGTTGATAGGATTTAAGATTACAAAATAGAAAATAGTCCTGGGATGGGAACAAAGAACTGGGGTGCAGGGAAGTGGGGGCAATTAACCCCCAAACACAGGACAGTAGCAAGATTTACTGAGGGTGAGGGGCAGACAATTGCCAATGTACATTACCTTAAAAGGAGATGGGGGTCAGGGTGTCAGCACCCCGGGCCACTTTACCAGTGTTTTTCCATTGTGGGGGATTCACTGTAGAAACTGGAGACCAGAGACTATAACTGTAACTGTTGTGTGAAACTCTTCAGATCAGCCTTTAGAGTAGGACTGCACAGGATGCAGTGTGCTGATCTCCAGATGCATCTGTAAGGAAAATGGGTAATAAAAGGATTGTGTGAAATTTGGAAACATCTCTGCGTGATCTCTACCAAGACAAAAAGAATCGCAGAGACCGACGTTGTCTCAACAACACTTAGTAGATATTCCACTAAATCTCATTTGTGATTTATGATAAATGTTACCATTAATTATTTATATTTCTTTACGCTTCTGATTAATTTAGTAAAACATCAAAAAGAGTTTCACTGTTGTCAGTAAATAAGACATTTCTAATTCTCTACAGACTTTTGAGCTGTAGTATAGATTGCAATAATAGTGTATGGTTATTGTTTATAGCAGATGAAATAGAAGTATCAGGACAGGGTGTGAATAAAAGTTATGAGTTGTGTTGCTGCAGAGAAAGTTGTTCACTCTGGTGAGGTCTAATGAGTCTAATGGGAGGCTGAGCCTTCAGCTTTCCTGTCCCTGTCCTGTTTAACCAGAAATGCTCTCGTCTTTTAACATTAAACTCATAACTTTCCTTTTTGATCAGTCTTATAGCTACAGCTGGATCAGCTGACCCTGTCCCATCCTTTAGTTATGCTGTTATTGGCCACAACTGCTGATTAACTTCCCATCATGCACTGAGCACTTCTGTCTTTTACTCTCAGTGTGTTAATATATCACTACTGCGTGTCAGTAACGTTGGTCCTCTTTCTCCCATCATGTGTTTTGTCTTGTCCTCGTATGCTCTTGATTTTTTTCTTATTTTGTCTTTTCTCTCATCCCCAACCAGTTGCTCGTCCTTGAGCCTCATTCTGCCGAAGGTTTCTTAAAAGGGTTTTTTTCCGTCCCACCATCCCCAAGTGCTTGCTCATAGGGGATTATTTAATTGTTGGGGTTTTGTCTCTATTATTTTTAAGGTCTTTTATTTATTATATTTAACAATTATTATTTTAAAATGGTGCTACATAAATCAAATGTACTCAAATTAAACTCCCATTCAAACCTAAAGTTGTCTCACCCAATTTGGACGTCCAGCCTAAAAGAATACTACAATATCAACCAGAAATTAGAAGCATAGCCAGCAGCTGTTATATTTAGTTTCTAATTTAATCATTTTGGCTGGTTTAAAAATAAACACTCATAAAAGATCATTGTTTCATTGTCTGGTTTATTCCTTTTCTATTTATCTATTATCCAAGTCCTTAAAATACACACATGTATATATGAATAATTCAGTCATAGAAAAATGAATGTACTGAGATCCTGCGCTCTTACATGGAGATATAAAACTGTTTTTGTTAAACAATGACCTCTTTATTGCTTGATAGTATAAAATAAAACTATTTTCTCCATACTTTTAAAAAACAATGTAACGGCACCAAAGTAACAACTTCCTGTTAGAAAGAGGTTTAGTTTTTAGCTTTATGAAAAACGGCTGTGCTAGGTTTATTGTTGTCACTGTACACTCGCTCAATCATCATCCTTTTCTAATTTAGAGATGTATCCTGTTATATGGTGCCAATCTGAGGATGTAGCAGTTGTAGCTCCAACTGTCAGAAAAAAGGGCTTTCACATTGCATGAGTTTCTAAAACTATGTGCCTCTGTTTCCTGTCACACTGACTGGGAGCCTTTAATGTATTTCCAATGTAATTTAGAGAAACAGAGAAACATATGTCAATACTAAGCTGTTAAGAGGCTGCTTACAATAATCTGTCTCCTTGAACTGAAACCTGTATACAGTCTGTGATCAGCTGATCTTGACCTGAGGTTTACTGCTTTTTGTGTATTTACACATCTGAATCCAACAATATGTACACAGATGTTTCATGATTTCCATCCCATACACGGCCTTTACACTGTTTAAGCCAGAGATGTTAAACTGATTTTTACATCGAGGGCTACATACATGCCACCAGTGAAAATCTCCTGTGTAAAGTAGTTTAACTGCACATTTCACTTCTGAGCTTTCTCAATATTGGAAAAAGAAGTGCAACTTCAACAGTATGTCTCAGTTTTCTCTACATGATAAAAAAAAATGCTGTGGTTACTAACGAAAGAAATCTCTCTTGTCCTTTTGTGCAATAGAAAAAAGTATTTTCAATATCCAGGCGGTATACTGCGCTAACATTTTCCTCCCCTGGTGCATGACCCCTAATCAGCTGGTTGTTGCTGAAATGCAAGTGAAACCGGTAAGCAGGTGACTTTATTAAATGTTTTTGTTACTACAAAGTCAAAATGTTATGATGGTTTCAGTATTTTAATGATTACAAGCCCTGCATGTTTTCTGGAAGAAGAAATGACGATATCCAAATCAGATTTTAACACAACTTTAAAATGCTTTTCCAGTGCCATATCATGCCATCGGCCCCTCTGGCCATCACCAGTAGGTGGTAGGTGAAGTGTCTTGCCCAAGAACACAACGACCAAGACTGTCCGAGCCACAGCTTGAACTGGCAACCTTCCAATTACAAGACAAACTGCCAACTCTTGAGCCACGATCTAATGGACAGATGCAAGGTTATCGATGGTTACATCCTCGTGTAACCATCCTGTATTGCAATGGCTGATCAATTTGTTTTACTAACTCATCTAAATAAGGAATTTTGTAGCAGAAATAGTAATTATAGCAGTTTGTTGTGGGACAGTAATGTCCATATCAACAACTTTTTTCTTGTGGCTCTAATACTCCATCGTAGGATAAAGCCTCCCCGTCTTCTCTGTAGCTCAGTTACTTGATCTAAATCCTTGATCAGCTGTGTGCTGAGCTATGGCCCAGTTAGATGTTAATGTGTGTTCTTATGTTGTGTTATAGTGACAGCTGTGTGTACTGCTGTAGGAGCAAGTAAGCAGTTTATTTATCTTTAACTAATTTGAATCAAAGCCCGATCCATGTCTGATACATGTCTTATCTTCCTGCAGTAGGTGCTGTAGTTGCGGCTCCTGCTCTTCTGGGAGCTGCAGGTTTCAACTCAGCTGGAATAGCTGGAGGCTCCTGCGCTGCAGGCATGATGTCGTCTGCTGCAGCTTCTAATGGAGGAGAAGTGACAGCCGGAAGTGTGGTGGCTGTTTTGCAGTCAGCAGGTAAATAAATAATTAGACATTTTATTAGGATTTTAACTTGCAACAACATGCAAAAAGAAGAAGTTCATGGCTTTGGGCCTTGGATTCCAGGCCGGAGTTGAGTCCTCAGCCTGTAGTCTGACTTGGAGGAAGAAAACTAAATCTTGTGGACCCCATTGCAGTGTGAGTGTGGTGGTTTCTTACTGGTCAATAGTAGACCTTACTACGTTCTTGTACGTAACATTTGAAGTTTGTCGACAGGATTTTTGACCAGCATACAAAACCACCCGCCTTAGACTGATCAATATGGCTGATGAACTATCTGAAACCATTAATATGGTGTCACCATTTTTTATTGGTGCACCTTGGGTACCAGAATTTTGTGGCTTAACACGAATTATGAAGACCGGGAGAGGCAGATTAGTGCAATGCTCCATGCTCAAAAGTGGTCTATAGAACAGCAGTGTGATTTTGTGCTGAGTGCATTAGGAGAACCACAATGTGAAATTCTTATTTTGGAGCAGGTGGAGCAGGTGGAGCAGGTAGAGCAGGATACGCCAGATAAGATCTTTCTTCAATTTAAAGAACTGTACGGGGACAAAACAGCTGTGGGTACCTTGCGTGCCATGTTTTATGACTGCAGACAAAGGCCAGAAGAGCCTATTAGAAAGTTCACTTTACATTTAAGGGAGATCTGTAATTTATTACTTTGGTTTGATTTTTCAGTTTTTCTTTACAGGAAAAGATGGATAAGCTTGGTGTTAGTCCTTTAAACCAAGTTTGCTTTGTTAAAGCTGTTTTCTGCTTACAGTATGTGAATATCAAATAAAGTCTTATGAATCAAATTATGTCAGTGATTCATCACATGTATCACTTGTTTTTTTTGGAGTGTTTTTTTTTTTCTTTGTTTTTTAATTTTGCTATCCCACATGAAAAATTCCAATACTGCAGATTTTAGACACTTTAGACCTAAAATGTATATTCATTAGGGGAAAAAAACATTCATTTGTGATAGTAAACGTAAAACAACCTGAAAGACTCCATGTGACAGTCAGAACATTGAGCTTAACAACTAAGGTCCAGTTATTTGTTTTAACAAACATTTCAGGCACATCCTCTAGTCTATTTGTAGGATTGTTGGCTGTCCACTCAAAAAGTTCAGAATACAAAAAGCAGAACAGGAGATTTTTGACTACCTGACTTCTGTCTGTATTAAGAGTGGCCTTTGGTGTCATATTTCAGCTGCTGCATTGGTTAAGTGATTTAATAGACTTTAATATTTGAGACTGCTATTAAGCAGGTCAGAAATGAAGTTTCATGCTCATCTGAGGCTACATATATACAAACCTGATTTACTTCACACCAGATCATTTCTCATATGTAGGAAAAGGTAAGTTCATTAGATGAAACTTAAAGGATCTTTGGCTCACGTCTTCATCTGGATGGTACAGCATAACCAGGTTAAGACATCTCTAAAAAAAATATATTTTTGAGTGTTTTTAATTATTTATTTAAATTTTATTTTCCATTGTTCACTGTGGCCTGTTAAGCATTTTTATCAATATATATTTCGTTAAATATTTACAAGAAATCAGGCTTATACAGTGTGTAAACTTCAGTCCAGTGTGATTTGGATGCTCACCAGAAAATTTAGCCAGATATCAGCTGGGTTTAGATACAGTTCAGATAAGTTGGGAAATTCAAATTGTTACTGCAGCAGAGCACACAAGGCAGGAACAAATGAACACATGCAGCATACCTAACAGCAATAATGCTTTGCAAAAATAGAAGAAATATAGACTATGCAGGTACAATAAATAGATATGTACTTATATATGTAAATCACTCTATCTATCTATCTACACATACACACACACACACACAAATACATAATAATAATAATGGATTGGATTTATATAGCGCTTATCAAGGCACCCAAAGCGCTTTACAATGCCACTATTCTTTCACTCTCGCATTCACACACTGGTGGAGGCAGCTACAGTTGTAGCCACAGCTGCCCTGGGGCAGACTGACAGAAGCGAGGCTGCCATATCGCGCCATCGGCCCCTCTGGCCAACACCAGTAGGCGGTAGGGTAAAGTGTCTTGCCCAAGGACACAACAACCAGGACAGAGAGCCCGGGGATCGTACCAGCGACCTTCTGGTTACAGATACGCACAAAATGTCCACTTGGCACACTGTGGGTGCAGCAGCCTGTCACTGAAGGGACTGCTCAGTGTTGTCAGGGTGACCTGTATGGGATGGATCGAAGATGGGGTATTTTAATCGAGTATATAGGGAAATGTGAACTCCTCTGACAATCTGAGTAATTGGATAACGCACTGTTATTGAAATTTCCAACTTCTGAGCCACAGAAAGACATAACAGGCTTCATTAGGTTACCTTCCACTTGTTGACAGCAACTAAATAAAACCAACATATCCACATAATAACACCTTAAAGCAGGGGTGTCAATCTTAAATGAGCTGTGGGCCACTGCTGGTACTGTCATGTCATTGGAGGGCAACTTTAGTGTTCAAGTAGTACAAAAACAAACAAGAAAACACACACAAATCTTTCAGAACATGTAGTGTTTTGTTTGTTTGTTTTAAGTTTCAAATATTGTATAACAAGACAAAACTGCAAACGTGAATGCAAAAAACTTCTCACTTGTAACTAACTGAAACCTTTTATTGAACTAACAAATAATAATAATGGATTGCATTTATATAGCGCTTTTTGGGACCCCTCAAAGCGCTTTACAATTACAAGACGAACACCCAACTCTTGAGCCACGATCGCCCTAAATAAAAAGGAAAGATACTCTCTTTCTGGCCAGACACGTGGAAGCACTTCTACTATAGTTTTGTCCATATTTAACAAAATAAAAATGCAGCCATAAGTGAACACATTAGTTTTTGACTGCTAGTGAAAATTGTTTTCTTTAAATATAACTCTCTCACTGAACTAATACAGCCAATCCCTCAACATGTTTTTACTCTCTGCTCATATTGCCCTCATTTTAAAACATTTTTGCTTTTGAAACAACTTATTTTCAAATTGCACTCAACAACAAAATCCCCCGTAACAAAAACTAACTTCAAGGGCCAAATTGTATTTCCTTTCTTCACGTCAAAAGTAGTGGTGGCAAGTAGGGGTGACGTGGGCCGCAAGTGGCCGCAAGTGGCCCCTGGGCCATGAGTTTGAGACCCCTGGTTTACCTACTGTCACTGCAGTGATATTAGCGTTTTTATTTTGAAAGGTTACTAGTGGATGCTGGCAACCATCTTGGAAGAGAACAATACAATCTGTTATAAGGCCTCCATTGGAAAATTGTGTATTTGGATGTAATACCAACATGAAATTTGAAGATAACATATAGTATTTCGGTGACCAAATAGTATTTGGGTAAAAGTTACTGAATAGTGTTGGAATAAAGTGTGAAAATTGTGAAGGATTAAAATATCCAGGAGCTCAAATTACTTTACCAAAACATGTTTCAATCATATTTTATCAACACAAATTGCACAGGTTTATTGAATATGAATAACTTGTGTTAATTCAACTCAATTGTTTAAGCTCCTGCCAAAGCAAAACATCTGTGTGCAACCAGTGTCCACTATTGAATTATCTAAACCCAACATGATTTTTTTCAGTGCATAATCACATTTAGTGTAATAAACTATTAAACCAGAATTACATATTAGGATTTAGCCAAGTGTTAGGATGTAATGCAGAGTAGTATTTCTAGTAGGCTGGTTTTGATATGCCTGTTTTCATTTTATTTTCTCATTTTTAAAGAAGGCTTTAGAAAGGTCAAAATAAATCTTCTGTAAGGGAGTATCAGCTATTCTAGTAGAATTTATTTTACCAATGCAAGGGTGCATTAGTACCTTGTAATACAACATGTGTATTTCATAAAGGGCAAACACAAATGTCCAAAGAGACTTCCTGGCAGCTGCCATTTTAAGTATAACCTCTGGTACGGGCACATTCAGTTTGCAGCAGCTATACAACAGTGGCCTCTAGAGGTGTTTACACACTACGACCAAATCAGACAATGCAACACAACACGCAGGTCGCCCCAATGAAATGATTAAGCTGGTAGCAGTGACTTGTTAACTTCTCATTTATCAAACATATCTCCCATGAATGATGTGAAATAAATTTGAGGCATAACATTTACGTCACAAGTTAGAAGCTGCAATTAGTTTTTAGGAAAGCGAGTTGAACAAGAGTAGGTAAAATAATGCAGTAATTTTTTAGATTTTATAATCCCTTTATAAATCATGTTGGCTACAGCCTATTTAGCAGTGCAACAAGAGCATTAGACAAACAAACAAATAGAATATGTATAGTGACAGTCAGGTCTTGGCAGCTGATCTTGGCATCTGGTACAAGACTCCAACCCCCCCCCCCCCCCCCCCCCCCCCCACTCCGTCTGGACTGACGTGTGTGTATACTTACAACCAAACAGCTGAAATTAATTGTATTACCCCGGTTATCTTTTTTCACGTATTTACTACTATTTCCTTTTTGGAAATAGACTTTTTAAAATCACTTTTAGTTTTATTTCAAAATGAAATATACAGTATTAAAATTAAATTCGTTAATAAGACATATATTCAGCAGTGGAAATAAAATTAAAACAGACTTAGACCTACATTAAAAGACAACAGAACATCAAGGAATGGCCTAAGTCTGTTAATGCAACAGTGCATAAACAGTGTGAATTATGTAGTTGCTAAATTTGACTATAAATATAAACCAATGTGACAACCTTAAACATTAGACGCACGGAGCTTCTACAGCTTCTTGTGCTGTTTTACAAGTGTACACCCCATTTGCAACATTGTTGGGAGTAAATGTGCATATTTATGCCATGGTAAAAGTAGTATGAGCAATAAATACATCGGAAATATTTTGTTTTCGTAATATGAGGACAAATCCGAGCACGGACTGCGAGCCGATTGTCGCAAATGCTTCACTCCTACTGTGAATGACGACAGACATTCTTAAATAAGATTTGAGCTCTGGTGAAGCCAAGAGTCATTGGCTAAAGTTAGAAAATGCTGCGTGCCGATTGGATGCAGTAGCTGTCATTTAATTTCACGCTGCCAATGCACTCAACCACTGACCTACTAACACAGATCCATGAGTCACTAGCCACCTTGAAAGGAAAAAGCCAAGGGAGGAGAGCAAAGTACTTTATAACTTGTAGGATTTTCTTGACAATCATTTCCTTATTAGCTGATGGAAAACCTATGCTGCTTCTCTGTGCATCATACGCGGTGGAAAACCAAACCAATCCCCACAAGCAGGTGATAGAAAAGGTACAGTTTTGATTTGCGGTTAATATTAAATGTCTGGGATTAACATTAAGCGTTGTACAGGTTTGTAGAGGATGGTGCCTGTTCACACGCCCAGAAATCACAGGGGCGTTTAGTTAGCTTATATTTCAGTCAGCTGGCTACCTTCTGTGTGTCCTCGCACAAAACCTATTTTAAATGTAATAACAGCCTCGGTAGTTTCCAAGTTAAAAGTGCGGCAAAGCTCACGTTCGAGTGTGTGCTTTTAAAAAATATATAGTTATAACCGGTATAATAGGTGTTTAATTTTATTCAGGCACACGGGCCTACCAGTAGCAGTGATTCATAGATTGCAACACTGTGTTGAAACACAAGAATGTGATGTGGCTAGTTGAAACATTATCAAAGCACTGTGGCTTCTGTCGATGCGTGAAGAACAGAATGGGTCAGTCCACGTCGGGACAGCAAAGTAACGCTTTCTTCTCTGTAATGTTGTAACAGTTTACTTTTCAGGGCGTAGATGGACCTCGCGCTTCAGCCGCCAATGTCATGAGTAACGAAGACAATGATGTCATGTACAGAGTTGAATGCCCACATTGTCTTAGTAAAGTCTGTTACATACAGTGTTAGCTATCTAACACATGTGGAAAAATTTAGAGCTATTTTACTTGGACGCAGAGCTGAGCAATCACTGGTCCGTATTGTTATTGCCACACAGGCAAACATTGCATAATGTCTGCACCAATAGAAATTGCTGGCACTCGGGAGGGCAGGAGCGGGGCTTATTGTATAATACCGACACAATGAAAGAATCTGGGGCAACAGGACGCGTTGACGGCCCGGTGCTGGAACCCCGAGTCGATCGCTCTGTACTGCTTGTACTGAACCAGCAGCAAACACTCGGTCAGCACCCACCCTCCAAGTGTCGCACGTTGCGATAACATCGCCACCGTTATTAATCACGTATGATCCAAATTTAGGTACGATGTTTTGTTGCCTCGTTAAAAAAGACAAAAGGACGCGTTCGTCAACGCCAGCTGGGGTTTACACATCGGCATCATAAAATCTGTAGTAGACTGCGTAAGGGGTTCAAGTAAATGAAAAGAGAAATATTTCTCCTGTATTTCAAATGGATTTGTCGGGGATACAGCGCCTTCTTGCTTCTAAAAAGTGGGAGACCAAATTGTATCACACAAAGTTAGTGTCTGAAAGTTACCAGACTATAATGTGTACACAAGTCTGTGACCTATTAGTCATGTCTCTCTCTTACTAAATGTAGACCCAAGTCAAGGACAAAATGAGGGCACAGAGTCAAGAAGAAACATTTGAGGAAACTGTATTTTTCTAATTAAAAATCTTTCTGCTCCTCTTCTAAATACCACTGTTTGCTGCAGTGAGTGTGAAAGACTAGTTCAAAAGAAATTATTGTGTTTCTCATTTTTTGTGATATCATGCCTTTATGTCTATTTTCCTTATTTTTCTCCTGAATAAAAAAGTTTTACTTCAATTTCCTAAGCTTGGCATGTACAAAAGAACTGGTACTTTAAATTTTAATCAAGGTAAATCATGGGGAAGCACCAATTTATCGGCCAGGCATTGGAACTGACTGATATACCTTGTTGACTGGTATCAGGCTATTGGTAAATAAGATGACATCCACCAATGGCATCTTTAAATATGTATCTGTTACACAGCATCAATTTTGAAATCTGTTGAAGGAATCCAGTTTCTGAAAGTTAAATGATTACATGTTTTCTTCATGGTTTTTTTTGTTCTTTAATGAAGATTTCTTTGTTTCCGTGACACAAAGTAGGAAATGGTAATAACAAAACTAAAAAGTAATTATCTTGATATTAACTCTCCCTATTATTATTTTACTCTTCTACAAATGTATTTTCAGAAATATACCGGACTCATAATTGCAGCCTTAATGTTTTATGTGTAGAGCACAAAAATCTGAATAAGCTTTAAGTTAATGATAATATACAATCTTTGATCAGCACAAGTAAATATTAAAGTATCATGGTAACTTGTTTGACATTGTTTCAACTAAACTCTGACGAAAAACATTTCTGTTGTGTCTTATTCCACAGATTTCTTCAACTCAAGCGGATTAATTCCATGTGACAGTTAATTTTGCTCGATACAACCATTATGGTATACAGTTGAAGATCTTTTAGCATGCTGACAGTAGCAAACAGTAATAATATGCAATCAATAAAGCAAGAAGTGGACTCCAGTCAGTCCTACAGTGGAGAGGATGCCCTGTGCCTGGCTGTGGCTTTACAAGGGACCAACAGAGACCTCCTGAGCCACAAAATCTCTGCACTTCCTTTCAAGGCTAAATCTGCTTGTCGTAGGAAAAGGGAGTTTATCCCAGAGGAAAAAAAAGACACCCTGTACTGGGAGAGGCGTCGTAAAAACAACGAAGCAGCCAAGCGTTCAAGGGAGAAGCGACGCATAAATGATATGGTGCTAGAGAACAAATTGGTAGCACTTGGCGAGGAAAATGCCTCCCTCAAGGCTGAGCTGCTGTCATTGAAGTTGAAGTTTGGATTGGTGAGCTCGACAGCATATGCCCAAGAAGTCCAACGGTTATCCAGCTCCGCCACTCTTAACCTCCACCAAATGTTTATTCCACCCAATGCTAGCCAAGGTTTTACCAGCAAAGAAAAGGAGCCTATTCACCTGCGCAGCAGCTGCATATCAGTCATCAGGCATTCACCTCATATGCCCAAGACATTTACCGCAACTCAGGGTAGCTTTACTGTCTGCAGGAATGCAGAGGTCAAGCAGGAACCGGGAGAGAATGGCAGCTATAGACAAGAGCAAGGTAGTCCCTATGAACTCTACAAACCTGGCATAGCCAGCCCTTTGTCTGGAGTCTACACTCAGTCTGCATCATTCATGCAGATCATGAGGTCATCTAGTAACTCACCCAGGAGCTCGGATGATGGTGCAGTTAGCAAATCATCTGATGGTGAGGATGAGCAGCAGGTCCCCAAAGGGTTGATGCCATCTGTAGTAGACCCAAGAAGCATCATTGTCTCCACACATAAAGTGCCAGATGGTAGTTCTTCAGCTTTACCACATAAACTGCGGATTAAATCCAGAACCGTCCAAATCAAAGTGGAGGCAATCGACCCCGAATACGAATCCTCTGGAAAGTCCTCTTCTCCTGTCAGTATTTCAGAGGGAGAATGCTACCAGGCCACTAAAAACACTTTTGGATGCACACAGGCTTCTCACTGCCCTTTGTCAGTACAGGTCACCAACATGCAAGACTGGAGCCAGCAGTCTGAGCAATGGCATGTAAGCCACACAATGACACTGCAGAGTGGGTGCACGAGTAATGACGAGTCCTCAAGCCCCGTGTCAAACAAAACCATTGTGGATGTAAAAGAATCTTCCTATGCACACTTGCATGCAGAAGACTGGTATGTAAAACAGAGCTTTGGCACCCTGTCTCCCAGAGCAGTCGCTTCAAAAAGAGAACGGGTACCTGGAATAGATTCTACCAAAAGCATCGCTGATCATCATGAGACATGAGTTTCTCTGAATGACAATTGTATGCTTAGCATTATATTTGCTGTTTCACTGTGTGGACATTTGGGTTAAACAATGTTTTCTTTTGGTAAATTTTCAAATAAATGAGTTTGCATAAAATACTAGAGTCACAAATAATAGTTTTTGTGTATCCAGGTTATTTTCCAGTAAAGGCTGAGGAGAGATGGAAATACCCACATTGTCATATCATAAATTTAGTATAATATTCCTGTTCCTCTTACAAAGGCTATTTCACTTAATAATGCCAGTTCATTGTACTTTGGCTTTTTCCAACCCAAACTTACTGTTAATGAAACCAACACTTTATGGTATTTTTTGTGTTAAATTACATCATTAACAGATGGGTTTTATCGCATTTAACAAAGCAGGAAGCTATTTAATGTGAAGTGAACAGTGGAGAAGACTGGAATGTTGACGTGGTAATTGGAACTAGTCTATGTAGCAGCAGAGTGGTGAAAACTGATAAAGGTTAAACTGTACATGACAAATTATTCAGCATCATGTCCCTCCATGTTTTGCAAAGTAAAATAGGATCACATGCATAAGTAGCCTACGTAAGGATTTTCTGGGTACTTTGAGAATTTGCTATAGACTGTTATTGTGTAAAACACAAGTTTCTTTTTTGGTTTGTTTGTTTTCAAGAGTCCAAACTGTTCATGATTGCTATCATAGAGCGTTGCCTATTGATATGCACCTGCTGTTGTTGAGCGCTGCTTTTTTTTTTTTTTTTTTTTTTTGTGGCGCTGAAAAAATGCTCCAGTTGTTAACAGCAGCCCTCCCCCCTGCTGTCAAAGTTTGCCTTAAAGCTAAAATTCTTAATGTTTTAAGTCATATTATTGGTTTGTATGTTTGTGTAGTGCCAGATTACTTTTCTTTTAAGGAAATTAACAACTTCCTGAATGAAGTGAATGAAAGTTTTATACTTCTTTTCAGAATTATTTTGAGGAATTGGTTTGAAAGTTACAGATTGTTAAGAGAACATTTGTGTTCAGCCTTGTTCTTTTGGTAATGTAAACTCTGCTTATTGACATTAAACATTCATTTAACAGCACTGGAGGCTTAAACATTTAGTCAATAACATTGTCACAAACTTCCACCTGTGGGCTGAAACACAGCCACATCTCTACTGGAGTTTAAGAAAAGAATGATACCGATTTTGACTCAAACTTTAGTACAACTTTTAAATAGGCTCTGCTTCACTCACTGTTTCACTGTTTGCCAAACTTTGTTTTGCTTTTTCATTATTTTGTTGAGTACTTAAACTTTCCAGGCTGCTGGTTAAAGCGAGAATGTGAGTGACATTTGCTGGAGAATTGTAAATTTCCTTAACCTTGACAGGACTGTAGTTGGATTTTACAAAGCTTTGAAATATTTTGAATTACACAATGCTCAGTTTATGGAAGAAAGTATCTCAACCCTAAAGTTTCTGTTACTATGTAGAATCCAGAGCCATCAGTAATCATCATCATCATATATGCCTTGTTTGCTGTTTGTAGCAAATTGGGGTGGTCACATATTACTATGTGACTTTCTATATAGTTAATATAAATGAGCAAGTTAAATCAAACATAGCTGGTATCATGTCAAATAATTCACTTTATTTCAAATACATCGTATGTGCATATTATGCCATAGTTGGAAATATACCAACAGTGATAATCATAACTCATTTTTTTTTCCAGCAGCCTCAAGCTTTATTGTAATGTGAGCTTTTATTCACAATAAATGTCCTGTCATTAAATTGCATATGCTTTCTTTATTTATTTTTCTTTCTTGAAGCGAATACTAAATGTGATATTTGTGAGTGAAAATTATATTTTGGTTATATTTTCAGCTATGTCCATTTTCTTTTATAGTATAGGTCAATCATTAGGCAGTCATGTTGCCATAAGTCAGATCTCCCAGCATCCAAGTGGCTTTCAGTTTTTATTTTTACTCAGTGAGGAAAGACTTTCTAGTTCTTTTCACGTAATATGGCTGGATTAGGAAACACACTAGAAAATAATGCTACAGTAGCAAATTCATTTAGACGTAAAACCAACCTCTTCAGTTGTATTAAGAATGCCTAAAACCCATCAATCCATTTGTTTTATGACAGAACAGCAAAGAGAAAAATTCTCCAAAAGTTGTTGATTCAAGCTGAAACTGTGTGGATAGCATACCGCCATTGGGAATAGAGAACACTCACCAAAAGAAATGGGTTAGTCATGTTTGTAAATCATCATACAATTAAAAACAGTACAGTTAAAATAATCTGAGTTAGGATTTAGCATTTGCTTTTGTTTGTTACTGGTTTAGAGAAATCACTGCAATAAGAAACATAATTGTTACAGCTTTAATGTGTAATTTTATATAAACACTACTCTATATAAACACAAAATACGTTTTCAACTTAAGGGACTCTTAAAGTAGAATTTTCAGTTATGAGTTTAACTTTCCAATGAGTTCAAGAACAAGTGTAACTTCACCTACTTTTTCTCCTGGTCTCTCATTTTCCTCCTTAAACACAGGTGATCTAATCAAACATAAGAACTGTCAAAGAGATTAAGATCCCACGGCTTATCTTTATCCAAAATATAAATAAAAGTACTTAACATCCAGTCTTTTCATCAATAAAGTGATACAGAGTGTTAAAACAGGGTTTATCTGAATGCAGTTTTGCTAATAGTTAATTATGCTTAATTCTAATCATACTATATCCAACTACAAGTTTAATTAATATCCATCCGGGGCATTCACCGGGGCATACCCGGAACACCACACCCAGGAGGCATCCTAGTTAGATGCCCGAACCACCTCCACTAGCTCCTTTTGATGTGGAGGAGCAGCAGCTCCACTCTGAGCCCCTCCTGGATAGCCAAACTTCTCACTCTATCTCTAAGGGAGAGGCCAGCCACCTACGGAGAAAGCTAATTAACGCTGCTTGTATCCACAATCTTGTTCTTTTGGTCACTACCCAAAGCTAATGACCATAGGTGAGGGTAGCGATGTAGATCAATCAGTAAATTTAGAGCTTCGCTTTTACACTCAGCTCTCTCTTCAGCCCAATGGACCAGTATAGTGTCTGCATCACTGCAGCCACAGCACCAATTCGCCTGTTGATCTCCGACTTCCTTCCCCCCTCACTCGTGAACAAGATCCTGAGATACTTAAAGTCCTCCACTTGGGAGGGGAACGCGTCCCTGAACTGGAGTTGGCACTGCACCCTTTTTGGGCTGAGCACCATAGCCTTTGATTTGGAGGTGCCGATTCTCATTCCCGATGCTTCACACTAGGCTGTGAACCACTCCAGTGCAAGCTGAAGGCCATCACCTGATGAGGTGAACAGAACGGCCCCATCTGCAAAAAGTAGAGATGAGATTCTGAGACCACTCAAGTAAAAGCCTTCTGTCACTTGACTACACCTAGAAATTCTGTCTGTGATAATTATGAACAGAATTGGTGACAAAGGGCAGCCTTGGAGGAGTCCATCAGCCACTAGAAACAAGTCTGACTTATTGCTGGCTATGCGGACCAAGCTCCTTCAACTATTGTATGGCCCGTAGCAACGGGACAGACTTCCCATAATCCCAAAGCATCTCCTACAGGACACCTTGAGGGGCATGGTCAAATGGCTTCTCCAAGTTTACAAAACACATGTAGACGGGCTGGGCAAACTCTAATGCTCCCTCAAGTATCCTGAAGAGGATAAAGATCTGGTACAGTGTTAAGCAACCAGGACAAAAACAGCTTTGTTCCTCCTGCATTGGAGGTTCGACTAATGGACGGAATCTCCTTTCCAGCACCCTTGCATAGATTTTCGCAGCGAGGCTGATTATAGTTGGCGCACACCCTCCAGTATCCTTTCCTGAAGATGGGAACTATGGCTGGGTATCGTCACTGATTTCTAGAATCAATTCGATTCCGATTCACAAGGTCCCGAATCGATTCGATCCACGATTCGATTTGATTTGATTCGATTTGAATTGAATACATTTTGCCTCAGACAGTCAGAAATATTATAATTCTGATCACTTATCAGTACATTTCCATATTTTTATATCTATAAAAAGAAAGCTGACACTTGTGAGACTTTATCAAAGGTGTGAGCATCACAGCAGATTCCTTTGTGTCAAAGTAACTGAGGATAAAACACAGAAAAACATGAAGGCGGTTTTCCTGGTCTGGGTTTTTATAGCAGATGACCTTAAAAATATTGTGCAGTCAAAAACGAAGTGAAGCAGAGCAAAGTTACAGAAGTTTGATTAGAGACACAGCTAAGGGCAGCTGTGGCTACAACTGTAGCTTGCCTTCACCAGTGTATGAATGTGAGAGTGAATGAATAGTGGTATTGTAAAGCGCTTTGAGGGGTCCCGAAAAGCGCTATATAAATGCAATTCATTATTATTATTAAGCATTTTGCAATTTTGTCTAATTTTAAAAAGTTTAAATTTGTTCAGTATTGAACAGCAGAAATGAGGCTTTCTTGTCGGAAGTAAGTAAAAACAACAACAACAACAACAAACAGCAGCCGACACAGTAGACAGGAGGGTAATAAGTAGGGGTGGGTTTTGATGATCGATTTGGAGAGAGAAAGGGAGAGCTCTACAAGAAGTGTGATTTTATCGTGGTGGAATCAAAACAGCAAAAGTAAGAGGAAATTTGTGAAGATGTTTATGTGAAGCGAAATATGAAGAGTAGTTTGGATCGTCTTTGGCTGCTGGTTCAATCAATATTGTTTGAAGGGAGATAAAACCTGCAGCAAACCAGCGCAAAAAGGACGTAAACACAAAGCGCCGCCGACGCTTCAAAATCAGTGAGCTGTCGGCTTTCAGCCCAGCGGCCTGTCCGTGTCCAAGTACGTGCCGTCGGGTGAGAAAGGCGACAGCTCAATGATTCGGGTGCGTTGGGTCCGCGTTTTGTGTTTATGTCTTTGTGCAGAATCCGTGTACCAGCTCTCATTTACTGTTTAAGCTGTTTGGTGGTTGTAGAAATTTTGTGAGGTTTAACCTGAGATTCTGGCGTTTCGGGCAAAATTAATTTATATTTAAAAATCGATTCAGGATTTTAATGAATCGATATCACATTATCCAAACAAAAAACAATTTTAATTGATAAATCGATAATCAAAACCCACCTCTAATGGGAACCACCACTCCGGTCTGCCAGTCCAGAGGTACTTCCCCTGATCTCCCATGCAACATTACAGTAGCATGTCAACCAAGACAGCCCTGCAACATCCAGAGTCTTCATGAACTCAGGGCAAACCTTTTAACCTGGATTGGGGGTATGGGCTTGAATCCACAGAATACGAAAAGTTTAGCATGCAACTTTTCATTCCCCCTTCCACTTAGAGTTATTTGGCCAGCTGTACCATAATGTTAATATTTAATATTAAATAACATCAAATGTGAACAGCAGAAAATGTTGCCAATTTAAAAACCAAACAAAAACAAAAGTCTAAATAAATATTCCACTTATATATTACATTCTTCCACATCTTCTGCACCTTTTTTTTAATCAACATCTGTAAATCTTAGTACAGGGAAGGAGGCAGTGAGATCAGCAGCAGATCTCAACTTCCAGTCTGAAAGTTAATAAATATGTCAAAAGGAATTAGCTGGTGTAAGTTAGCGATGTGTTGGAACTGTGTACAATAGATTCCTAAATTGTGGTTGATGCAGTAAATGATGGGGAGATTTTATCCCCACCGTGAATTAAATGTATTGTAGAAGCAGGGGTGTCTGGATTGGGTGTGGGGGTAATCCCTGAATGATAATTTGAAGCTGGGGGTCAACATAAAAGGTACTATTTCAATCTGTGAAAATCATAGAATTCAATGCAGTACACATACTGCAACTACCACAGCCATGGCAATCAGGGGCGTAATTTCCAGGGGAGTTAGAGAGGTTATGACCCCCCCCCAATAATCATACCCAACCAATATCACCCCGCCCCCCAATAAAATTATGAATTATCTTGCGTAAATAGGCTGTTGATTTTCTTTACGTATTTAACTTATTACAAGCAAAAATATTTGCATGTTTAATCATCTGGAAATGTACCCAGATTTATTTATTTATTTAGACAAAAACAGAAACAGTACAAGTTACAAATGATTTGCTTTCCTGCTTTTGGCAATATCTCTAAAATGAGAAGCATTCTGTCTCAGAGGGGTGATGAAAAACTACTTCATGCATTTTTTAATTTCTAGCCTGGACTATTGTAATTCATTATTATCAGGTTGTTCTAAACCCTCCCTGAACAGCCTTAAGTTGATCCAAAATGCTGTAGCGAGAGATTCCCAGCCAGTCGTGGCAGATGCTGCAAATCCCTGAGCCTGGTTCTACTGGAGACTTCTTCCTTAAAAGGGTGTTTTTCCTTCCCACTGTAACCAAATGCTTGCTTAAGGGCCAGGTCTTTCTCGGAGATTAGATTTAAATCTCAATGACACTTTTTACTTAGATAAATAAAGGATACGAAGATTAAAGAGGGATGTCTGACTGCTGGAGTTTTCTCTGTGTTATTGTAATGTCTTTTGCCTTGCAAAATAAAGCACCTTCAGACAACTGTTGTTATCTTCCTCTATAAATAAAACTAAATTTAACTTTTATTGTCTATATAAACAGGGAACCGTATGAATCAAGTGTAATTGTCACGTTCAAAAAGTGAGTAATTATTTTCATCATATTTACTATTGGGTTTTAAAATTAGTGATATATTTTGCACCACATTTATAAATTAAGACAACGCGCGACACGGATAAAATAAAATTAAGAATTAAATTCAATATTTTAATTTTTCTGCCATGCAGACCGCAAATAAGTCATGTGATCTCATCACGTGACTGGGTTCAAAGTTGAAAGTCAAACAGCATTACAGCTCTTCGGTATGGCGGTCTTGGTAGGTTGCAGATCCTTTTGGCAATCTTTTCGCGTACAGGCAGCGCATCGACAGAGTGCGTGTAGGCTAGCCGCTGCCTTCTTCTCCAGGCGGTATGTTCTGTCTAACAGAGTCGTGCTTTGTCCTCGCCTGAACGGCCACGGTGCTGTTACGCGATACTACAGCTCCGACTCAAAGGATGACCTGCGCGTTAGATACCTAGACGGAGAAGACAGCGGTAAGTTCTTGTCACAGCCTGCATTACCTGCGAGTTTGTCAGGAGAAAGCTGGTGTTATTGTCGAAACGGAATTCCCAAAAAGTCAAAGTAAAAGGTGGCATTTACATCACTGTGTAACATGATGTCATCCTAGACCGCAACAAAACACCAGAAAAGGTTCAAATTCATTTAATGCAGGTACATTTCCCAAAATTAATTTGATAATCCCTTACCTTTAAGGCGAACAGAATGCAGTTTTGATATTGTTTACTGATAATGTTTAATAATTATGAGGAATTTCAAGTTAGTCGAATTTTCTCGAAAAGCTAGTGATAAATAAAAAAAATCATCATTGGTGATTAAATAAAAAAAAAAAAAAAGATGTTCATAAGCTCTCTGACCATCTCGGCTATTCAGTTTTGGTGACATAAACGTGTGTGGCGTGGTCAGTCAGCAGGATGTCACATCTATCTTTCAGGTATTGTCGTCGTTGGAATAAATCGACCAAAAGCCAAAAATGCCATAAGCAAAAATCTTGTGAAAATGGTATGTATTGCTATGTGCCTTTTAATCTATTTTTATTTTTTAAAATTATGGTTAGAACCAAGCAAACAATTCATAAGTTTCATCTAGGATTCTACTTGCCTGCACTACACATAGGCTTCTTTGTGCTTAGGTCATTCAGAGAGCTTGGCTACTTGGGTTATACATTATATGTAGTTATGGGTCATTGTGGCTCAGGGGCAGCGATCTTTTTTTCATGTGTGAGTGAATTTAGTGTAAAAAGTTTTCAAGTGGTTAAAGATCTAAATGCCAGTCAGTACTACAATTTCCTTTTCCACTCTTCATCTCCTCTAGTCACAACTTCTATAAACCATTTAACTTTCTTGATGTACAGTTTTAAAATTAAACGGCTTTAAGATCTGGAAGGAGTGCACACTTGTCTCTGTTCACCAATAACAGCTAACTATGACTAAGCTGTCCATGTCGTTTATGTCCTCATAAACCCAGTAACAGAAAAATAGACTTCTACTCTTTAAATATCTGCTGAGCCTAAGCACTCAGTAGAAACTTAAGAGCTCAAAAGTATTTTACTAAACTTTTAATATCTCTTAAGTACTAGTTTATCCTGAACTGTGCTTCAAGTTATTTATTTTCAGTTGTCATAATTTATAAAATGTTGACAGACATTTTTTGTTGTTGTTGGAAAACTTTTTTGTCTTTCAGATGTTTGAAGCTGTGGAGGACATCAAGAAGAATAAAAAAGTGCGCAGTGTAATTTTATGCAGTTTGGTTCCTGGTATATTTTGTGCAGGTATACTGTCCTTGCTAATTGGGCTATTTTCTTTTTGAACCATAATTGGAAAAATAATAATAACATAAAAAATGCTCTACGTTTTACTTGTCATTCTTCAGTTGTTGATAAATTCCCACATCACTATGATCCGGAATCTGAAATACCCATCTTGGGTCTTGTGAGCGAAATTCGGCTTTAAATTCAGAAACGGTAGCAGATGCCAAAACTGTGTGTGCTGGTAATGCACTCCTCTGCTGTATGCCTCAGGAAGCCACTTACCTCTGGCTGAACGCTTTTCCTTTGTGTCTATTGGCAGGTGCAGATCTGAAGGAGAGGGCCAAGATGCACCAGAGCGAAGTGGGACCATTTGTATCCAAAGCAAGAGCCCTCATTACAGAGCTAGGTAAAGTCTGAATCATGCAAAATTAATTCGTAAATTGTTTATTTATTGAGTTGGAAGTGCTTTAATGGTTGTTTGAGGTTCATGCCACACTTGTGGATTTAATGGCTAAGGACTGCATTTACACATAGCGCTATGCACAAATCTCTACTTAAACTGTTCACACAAATAATTTATGGACAAATCCTACATTCATAAATATTTATTTACCACAATTTGTAAGTAATGTGACTACATTTTGTTTGAACCAGTACTTTTCTTAAATTCAGTTCACTTTTTGTTATACATGGCAGTTCCCAATGATGGTCAGTCCTGTATAAATACAGTGTGCATCTCCTTGATTGATAGATCATTCTTTTCACAGGAAGCCTGCCAGTACCAACAATTGCTGCAATTGATGGTGCTGCCTTAGGAGGAGGTTTGGAAATGGCCCTTGCTTGTGACATCAGAATTTCCTGTAAGACTCAGAGGACTTTACTTTGAGTTAATAAATATGGCTGCTTTGCCTGTGTTTACTAATATGACATTAGTAGGGCCCTATAGTAAACCTAAAAGGGCTACACTCCAAGGAATGTATGAAAATCAAATATATATTATGAAATGTGTTTGTAGTACATTTTACAACTTTTCTAATCTTTGAGTGAGAACCTGAGTTATGGCATGCTGCTAACACGGATACTAAACATGCAGTAGAATATATTTTAACCAACTTAAAAATCAGTTTAACTGTGGCTTGAATTTAAAGTTTACTTGGGACTTTAAGCTTTACTTTTATGAAGATCTGAAGCACTATTGGTCTCATTAAAAATAAAGATATGAAAAAAAAAGTTTCATAAATGCTTTCTTAATCCGATGTGTTTGGGAAATTTTGCTGCACGTTTTCCAAAGCCACTAAATGCTGCTAAGAAAAGTAGTAATTCTACCTCAGGATTGACCACTTGTGATTGGTTAGTTTATGTCACTCTTAAAATACATTAATATGCTGAAATGGAACAGAGTTGCAGTTCTCACTGTTCTTCACTTTAGTGGTTTTAATGTTGTGTGTTAAGAGCGTACATCAGTAGTTGTGGTAGTAATAATTTTTTCTCTTTAATCTATCTAGCCAATACTGCCAAAATGGGACTAGTTGAGACAAAACTTGCAATTATTCCTGGAGCAGGTACAGCATGTTTTATTTCATTTCTTTGTAAATTTTGTAGTTTCATTTTAAATTATGTTGTCTATAAAAATGTAGTGTGTAGACAGAGCACTTACTAGATTTAGAAACCTTGGGAAAATAACTTTGGGGGATTGTTTCCACAACTCTTTCTATAGTTTCTCCACAAGGTGGTCATTTTTACATTGAATTGCTACTACAGATGGAGGGCAGTATCAGTGTATCAGTGGGTGAGGCCATATTTTATCCAGGTTTCTCCTGTGCCCTGTGCAGGTGGTACACAACGTCTCCCTAGGGTGATTGGCGTCTCTCTTGCCAAGGAGCTCATCTTTGCTGCACGAGTGGTTGATGGAACACAGGCGCAACAAATGGGTCTTGTCAGTCATTCTGTGGAGCAGAATGACAGTGGAGATGCTGCCTACTTGAGGGCTCTGGAGCTTGCACGGGAGATTAACCCCCAGGTAAGAAGATCATGTAACTGATAAGCAGATCTTTGTATCAATAATTTCAAGACCCTATTTTTACAATGCACCCTTACCCAACTGGACACTACTCCTTCGAGGTCTGCTTGTTGCGAAATGTGAGCACTCCATTGCGACTGTTATTTTTAGCTCTCTTTCAAAATTGCTATTCTAAACACCTGAATATTCCACACTTGTGTTGCATGCCAGATTTCATCCTCTCTGAAAACAGAATCTCTCAGCTTGACTTTGGGAAAGTGGACAGTCTCAGTGATTCAAATTACAGATAGTGAGTGGTCTTTGTGCTGGTATGCAAAGTCTTCTGTTTTATTAATGTAGTGAGAGCAGTTCAGTTCAAGCTGTTTCACCCATAGTTGTCCCCTAGAACTCATCATGTTGCAGTAGAGCTCTTACAATGTGACCTAGGGGATGAAATTATGGTGCACAACCCTATAAATTTGTAAGAAAACTACAACCCTGGTGCTGGTTGGGCTTCTGCTCAGTTGTACCTTCTTCAGGCTTTGTCCCTGAACACAGCAGTTTAGACGTGGTCAAAAAAGGGCTTGAGGTGTTTAGTGCCAAATTGAAAGGATACATTTTTGTTTTCTTTGATCGTTCATATTTTAAAAAATGAACATTTTGTGCAAAACAACCTGACTAAAAAAAAAAACAGCAAAACATTTTCTCATATTAACCTTTTCAACCATAGCATATAAAACGTATATACATTTTTGATTTTTTGACTCCACAGGGCCCAATTGCAATAAGGATGGCAAAGTTGGCAATTAACCAGGGGATAGAGGTAAGTGTGGTCAGTGGATGGGTGCCTTTACTGTTCTTTATTTTGTTTGTAATTCTGTAATAAAATTTACATTTTCAAAACTTTACACCTTTTAAAGCTCTTCAGTTTAACTCTTTGTGGACAAAGATATTTTTTTGGCTGTATTGCAACCCTAACTGAGAATTGCCACATTCCCTTTCAGGTGGATTTATCTACAGGTCTGGCAATAGAAGAGGCTTGTTATTCCCAAGTGAGTAATGAAAAAGTGTGATTGTGCAGGTGGAAGATTGTTGGCATTAACGAAAGGTAGAATGTGAGGGTCAGGAAAACCTTATGTTATTCATCTCAATTATATAAAGTAGAAGAGGCTAGAGGCTATACTGCCCACCTCTGACAGAGATGTCTCTTATTTGTTATTACAACCATTTATTTCTTGCAGTAAACTGAGCAGTTTGCAATGTTACAGAGTTTTAGTGACATTTGTACCTGGAGATCTGTGCATTTAAAAAAACAAAAAAACAGGAAGGAGCATAAAGGTCTCTGTACCTTTACATATCACTACCTTTTAAATGAAAAACAAATAATAAATCCCCCCTATAATAAATCTGGCAGAGGGATTGTGTCATTCACATTTTAACCTTTGCAGGTGCAAAAAGGGTTTTACTTGCATACATATATGACCCCAACTGCAATTTTTAGTTGTAATTCCTGCAGTTTTACATATTAACAGAGTGACGGTGTATTTGTTCTGAGTGTTGGCTAGGGCAGAAAAAAACCTATCTAACCAATAGGGTATTGTGAAACCATTGGAAGGGTAATTTGTGTCTTTTGTATATACAAGAACACAGTAGTGGTCTACTCACATGCTTTTGGTGTTTTAAGGTGATACCAACTAAAGACCGTTTGGAAGGCTTGGCTGCTTTCAAGGAGAAGAGGCAGCCTCAGTTCAAAGGGGAATGAAGTCATCGTTCCAGAATCGATCAGTTCTGCCTTCAGCTCTGCTACTGTTCACTGCTTCCAACATAAATTACGGGTCAGACTGAACTCGCCAATACATTAGCCCATACAGTACCCATAGGATAGTTGACAGCTGGACCTTAGGGGTTATTGTGGGCTGATGTTTCAGGCTAAAGCACTTTCTGACTTTGTCAATTCAATTCACTTTTATTTATATAGTGACAGTTTATGACAGCAGTCACCGCAAGGCGCTTTAAATTGTAAGGTAAAGACTTTACAACTAACCACATTAAGATTTGGAGAAACAAAGCAAACTAACCCAGCTAAGTTAAATGTGTACTGCTGTGTTCATGTCTGCATAAAACAGTTTTTCATTCACTTTACCAAAATGAAGCGAATGGAGATGCTTTGATTTCTTACTTTTGGGGCTTCAATGTGCTAGTAACAAAACATCCTTCAGATCAACTGGTTGAAAATCATTGTTGTTTTTCTACAAGTCAGTTTTTGGTGCCAAATTAATCTGATTAATTAAAAAAAAAAAGATTAAAAAAAAGATCTGAGCAACTTGATTACTGCTCAGAGCTTGATACGTTTCCACATTTGTTTCATAGCAAACCTGATGATTTGGCTTATATTGATTAAAATAATGGGATACCTGCTGTCCTCATTATTTGTAACTGGCCATGTTCATTATGACTGTCCATCATTAATGCTTAAACTATTTTGTTTACGTGTCGTCTTTACTTTCTGTCCAATTTTGTTACTTAATACAAACCTTCTTTAAACACATGAGGGGTGCTTAAAGCTTACACTGTCTGAAACGATCTGAAATGGGCTTGTCTCCCTTTACAGCAACTTTGTTCTGATTGGCTATCCCTTGAACAGGACAACAGTGGGTTGTGCTTCTCTGCTGAAAGCCAGAGCCACACCTGAG
Organism: Neolamprologus brichardi; assembly: GCF_056152115.1. Taxonomy (NCBI): domain Eukaryota; kingdom Metazoa; phylum Chordata; class Actinopteri; order Cichliformes; family Cichlidae; genus Neolamprologus; species Neolamprologus brichardi. The sequence continues at coordinate 61,267,969 of NC_142110.1, forward strand.
ATAATGATATTAAGGATATCAGTTCTGACATCATACAAAGCTAAGAGTAGAGCAAAATGCCTCAAACCTATAGTTTTTAGTAGTCTAAAGCCAGATCTTTTGGCTTATATTGATTCAAATAATGGGATACCTGCTGACCTCATTATTTGTAACTGGCCATGTTCATTATGACTGTCCATCATTAATTCAAGAAGTGAATATGACAGAAAAGGAAAAGCAGAGTAAGTCCCGGGGAGACCGGAGAAGCAGCATGTTGAATGTGAATTTAAATGCATCACAGAGCTCACTACGAACTCCAAGTCACTTAATTATTTTTAACGTATACTACATTGAAAGATGAGTGGGTTTTCTTGCAGTATACATCTGTCCATAGTACTGCTGGAAAGGTCAAAAGCGTGGGATTTGAATGACTCTACACACATCACAAGTCTGTTTGGTTTTTAGTGTATCTGCAGAAATTGAATACATTTTCAGTTTGACTTGAGAAATGTGAACTACACTTAAAACTTTTTTTAATTGTATTCTGAAATAAAAAATAAAAAAGGCTTATCGGTGTAACTTGTGTTACTGTGGTTTTTATATAAATGATATTAATTTTAAACGTGCATTAACACAGTTTTGTTAATCATCAACTTTTTGGCTGCTACCTTCAGGAGTTTGCATTTGCTCTCATCTCACCTTATCCCTAGTATCCTTCCTTGTTACACCATTCCTCTGCATACCCGGTGTCACCACATCCATGAATCTTCTCTGTGAGTCCGCCCTCCGCTTGAGCTGTCATATTGATATACTTGCTTTAAATTTTGTAGGCTTTTTACCTTATAAAGTGAACTAAAGTCAACTGAAAAAATTGAATTGTCCTATCCATCTTGATCGCTCACAGTGAGTGTCTTAACATTTTTACTCTTGCCTCTTATCTTCAGCCACCATCCCCACACCATACATCATAGCAGGTGTCCCTCCCATCTTGTAAATTTCCCTTTCACACTTGCTGCTATCCTTCTGTTGCAAATCATCCCTACTGTTACTACAGATCAGAGTGGTGCTTATAAACACCTTAGACAATGGAGACTCCTGCCTGAGTTCATCTGTCAGCCTGTCCAACACCTTTGCAAATAAGAAGGGGGGATGATGTAATGTAATACCACCTCCACCCAGAACACTTACAGTGGCTTGCAAAAGTATTCGGCCCCCTTGAACTTTCCCACATTTTCTCACATTACAGCCACAAACATGAATCAATTTTATTGGAATTCCACGTGAAAGACCAAAACAAAGTGGTGTACACGTGAGAAGTGGAACAAAAATCATACATGATTCCAAACCTTTTTAACAAATAAATAACTGAAAAGTGGGGTGTGCATAGTTATTCAGCCCCCTGAGTCAATACTTTGTAGAACTACCTTTTGCTGCAGTTACAGCTGCCAGTCTTTTAGGGTCTGTCTCTACCAGTTTTGCACATCTAGAGACTAAAATTCTTGCCCATTCTTCTTCGCAAAACAGCTCCAGCTCAGTCAGATTAGATGGACAGCGTTTGTGAACAACAGTTTTCAGATCTTGCCACATCAATTTTATAACTCTGACCATCACTAGATCTGCTTTCTGGACCATCGGATGCTGCCTCTCCTATATGGTTTCAGTTTGTGAAATAGTATTTCTTTCTTAATTTCTTTTGTCTTTTTTACACTTTTTATACTTGCCTGTTTCAGTTTATCAAACAAATTTTAATATTAAACAGAGATAATTTAAGTTAATATAATGCAGATTTTAAATGATGATTTTATACATTAAGGGGAAAAAAACTATCCAAGCTGATATGTAAAAAGTAATTGCCAACCAGACCTAATAACTGGTTCTGCCATCCTGCTAAGCAAGAACTGCAATCAAATATTTGCAATACCTGGCAATGTGACTTTCACAGTGCTGTTGGGGAATTGTGGCAGACTCTTCTTTATTGAATGTTTTTACTTGGTGGTGCATTTCAGATCACTGTCCTGCTAAATAAACCAAGTTCACTTGAGTTACAGGGCATAAACTGCTGGCCAGACATTCTCTTTCAGGATTTTCTGGTAGAGAGGACAATTCATGGGACTGTCACTGCAAGTCATCCAGGTCCCATAGCAGCAAAGCATAGACCATCAAACAGCCACCACCATGTTTGACCATTGGTGTGATGTCCTTTTTATGAAATGCTGTTAGTATTACACGAGATGTAATAGGACACAAACCCTCCAAAAAGTTCAGCTTTTGTCTCATCAGTCCACAGGATATTTCCCCAAAAGTATTGGGTATTTTGAAGATGTTTTTGCAGTAGTTGTTGCCTTAAAACTCTCCCATGAATGCCATTTCTACCCAGTTTCTTACTTTTGAATCATGAACACGGACCTTAACCTGAGGCCTGCAGTTCTTAAGATGTTG